>NC_056728.1:1354568542-1354816042 GCF_019279795.1 Protopterus annectens
ATAAAGTTTCCTTTAATACAAATGTATACATAAAATCCATCTAATCAGATATGTGCAAAACAACTCCACATTCAATATTTTTAGACAGCAACCTCAAGAACATGACCTTATATAGTCAAGCAGCAAATGTAGCAAACAGATCAAATAATTTTAACAGATGTACATTTTTTAAATTAATTTCTTAACTAGGTAAAACACTGTTCATGACTTCTGTTCAGGGGCAAACTGAGAGTACTTGTTTAGAGTAACACAGAAGGCAAATCACGACTATGAGACTAAAACCTGCAACTACATGATAAAGGTTATTACAATGTCATATTATTAATTGCTATGAACTTGTATTTGTCCAGTATTTATATGTATTACATAGAAAGAAAAACAGAAAGAAAAGCATTGCTGTACTGTTTGCATGCATATATTTCCCTTATTTTATGTAAAAACAGACACTCCCTAAGATTCAGTAAACTCTGTGTAGGCTTCACATGAAAGTCTACATGGAGTTTACATGTGTGCGCGGTTCTGCGAGGTGAGCAGCAGTGCTAATTATATATTCATGCTGGGCACTGTGTTTAAATGTAAATAAGTGCAGTTTTGTTGTGAGGTGAGCAGCAGTGCTAATTACATATTCATGCCGGGCACTGTGTTTAAATGTAAATAAGTGCAGTTTTGTTGTGAGGTGAGCAGCAGTGCTAATTACATATTCATGCCGGGCACTGTGTTTAAATGTAAATAAGTGCAGTTTCGTTGCGAGGTGAGCAGCAGTGCTAATTATATATTCATGCTGGGCACTGTGTTTAAATGTAAATAAGTGCAGTTTCGTTGCGAGGTGAGCAGCAGTGCTAATTATATATTCATGCCGGACACTGTTTTTAAATGTAAATAGGTGCAGTTTCGTTGCGAGGTGAGCAGCAGTGCTAATTATATATTCATGCCGGGCACTGTGTTTAAATGTAAATAAGTGCAGTTTCGTTGCGAGGTGAGCAGCAGTGCTAATTACATATTCATGTCGGGCACTGTGTTTAAATGTAAATAAGTGCAGTTTCGTTGCGAGGTGAGCAGCAGTGCTTTATTACATATTCATGCCAGGCACTGTGTTTAAATATAAATAAGTGCAGTTTTGTTGGGAGGTGAGCAGCAGTGCTTATTACATATTCATGCCGGGCACTGTGTTTAAATGTAAATAAGTGCAGTTTCATGGCTGGCAACAGTGTTGCCAGCCAGGAAACCATGTAAAGCGACATGGATAACAAAACTGTTTACATCAGAGCACAGTAGGTTAGCAGATTTGTGCAGAATGCCACAATGATCACCAGGGCTTAACATTTAGTTATGATAGCTCTCAACCTCTTAATGCAAGAAATCTGCACAATGCCCAACATAATGGGGGACAATGACCCAGAAATAGGAACAGATTTTACATATTTGCTTATTTAAACTTAGAAATGTACTAGGAAAACAAGGTTTGTGTTAACATACATTTTCTGAAGGATTTGAAGTCTGAAACTCAAATCTATGTAATTATTTAGTGAATTCAGTCCTGAGATAATGGCAGTGATATGGCAGAAAACCACAAATTTTATAAGGAACAGACCAAAAGATATAAGGCAAAAATCTGGATATTCTGCAAAAATATGGACATTTGAGAGGTATGATAGTTAGGTATATGGTTCAAACACAGTACAAGACAATGTTGGTATTGTAGTTGTAGCTGATCCACATCCAGATGACCTTGTAGTGACAGTGACAGGTAGGCCTCGGGTGGTGTGTTTTGGAAGGAGAGCTTTCATTTTGGAAAGAGAGTTTTATTTTTTTTTTGTCATGTTTACAGTCTTATTGAGGTTGACTGATAGGTGGTGGGTGATGGCGGGGCATGGAGCAGTGTGTGAATGAGGGGATAGGGTGGAAGTGACGACTGGCTTACGGTGAACAGGCAGTTTGTTGGTGGCTGTATTTGTATTTGGTGCTTGACTTACCTGGTGGTGTGTTTCTTGGGTTCTCTGTTGGCCTCATGGTGCGATAGTGGATCTGGGGAGGGCTTTGTAGTTGTAGAGGTTGATCAGTTCATTGGTGGCCTGGGGTTGCATCAGCCCAGTACCCTGTCACTCCAGGGTCATGTGGTTGTTGTGCCTTCTGTTTACTGCCAGTCATTTCCCTGGTGATCGTGGTCGGCCATCAGTCGCAGTTCAGGAGGCTTTTAGTGAGCATTGGTGGCGGTAGTGGTTGGGATTGCCGAGTCTAACTGCTCTAGAAGGTCTGTAAGACTGTTGCTGTGCTTTGCTTAGCCCAGAGAATGTCATCTCATGGCTGAGGCCTTTGCGCATGTGCGTTTGAGGGCAGCAGCCATTGTTGTGATGATTAAGGAGCTTGTGGTTGCCGGGGAGCTATTCCACAGTGGAGACAGGGACCACAGAGATAGGGAATGCTGGGGACTCGTAGTTAAAAAAACAAAAAAAAAACAAAAAAAAAAAACAACACAAGTGATATATATATATATATATATATATATATATATATATATATATATATATATATATATACACACACATATATATATATATATATATATATACATATATATATATATATATATATATATATATATATATATATATATATATAAAAGAGGCTGGTTGGCTAGAGTTCGGGGTTGGAGAGACAATGTCCGAAGCATTCACTCTAGCTTTAAGCCTCAATCATCTGTCTTGTCATCCTGTTGAAATGATTCCTACCCTGTTAGTTCACACTTCTGAAGGATAGGGGTGCAGACCTTTTAAAAAAAAAAAAAAGTAGGACTTGTTGCGGGCTTGTGAGCACCCGTGGTATTCAGAAAAGCCAGGGTCTGGGGGGAACAGATATATACATGCTTGGTTTTGGGGGATAGCTCATATGGGGAGTGGCACATTATGAAGCATTCTCCTGAGGTCACAGTACAGGCTACCTTATGGAGTATTTGGCTCATATGAAACATTACAGTGTGAAGACTTCACATCTTTTCTTTGTTGATGGTGTCAAACTGGGTAGCTCATCAGATGAAGAATTTAAAGCACATCTGCAAGTAGTCAAAAAATTTTCAGATGCTATAAGAACGTCAATTGGTCTTGAGTATTGGTATATGATACTAATTAGGCTATAGGACCCAGGTTTTGAGATTTGGCAGGGTGGGCTAGTAGGTTGGGGGGGTGCATGTAGGGGCGGTGGCTGCTGATGTGACTAGTGCAGAGCAGTTTGGTTATTAATGTGTGTGTGTTTTGTTTTTTTGTTGTCTCTCATTTCTGCAGATGGCTAATGTATCCGAAATGTGGCAGCGTGTTGGCAGGCCATAGTGGCTTAGGCGGAGGAACTCTTCCAACAGGCATTGACATCAGAGGTGGTTGCAGAGCAGGAACAGTCACCAGGTCAGAAGAGGCAGTGTTCCACGTCGAGAACTACAACTCGGAGGGAAAAGGCAGCATGCAGCAAAGGAGGTGGTCACAGTCAGGGCATCAGCTCTGATCGAGTCTCAAGATGGAGGCTCAGGTAATGTTTTTGCTTCATCAGTTCTGCAGATGAGATGGGCAGTGAGGATGTGGGTGTAAGTGAAGAGGAAGGGGAACTCAAAGGTAGGGACCCTGGGAGAGAATGGCATGTAATTAGGTGGAGGTTGCAGGGGCACCTGGGTACAGTGGGGGAATGGATGTGGGATAGTGCAGGGTCAGGGGATAGCTTGGCTTGGGTCTATATTGAATCAGTGAATGCTTAAAAAAGCGAATGCTGATTCATCGATCCTAATTCACCACATGCTCACAATCCCAAACACTCAGAACAGTGATATTTTTTCCCTAGGGAAAAAAATCACTTTTCCACAAAAAAAAAAAAAATTTAAAACAATATTTAATGTGGGGGGCGACTCCGCCTACTTAAATATACCAACTCCGAGATTGCACCACAGTGGAGGAAACAGCAAACACCTGAAACTGGCCCAGCGATTTTTTCCCTGGGAAAAAAATCGCTGTTCCGGGTGTTCTGGATTGTCAGCGTTCACTCAAATAAGAGTCAATGAATCAGCGTTCGCTTTTTTAAGCATTCAGTGATTCAATATAGACCCACTTGGCTTTAGGTTCAGACGTAAGTCCCAAATTTGGTCTTTGCCCAGGTGATTGGTTAACCACACGGGCATTGGGACAGGGGTCAGGGGCAATCTTTTTGACCCCACACATTCCATTGTCAGTGAAGGAAAGAATCTGGAAAGGGGAATATGTTGATGTGTTTGAGTTGATTGATGTAGAAGGGCTGCAGAATTTGGCAGAGGCAGAGTCAGCCAATAGTAAGGATTTGTTGGCAGCTTTGGTGGCTTTGGGTAAGAAAGGGCTAGGTAAAATGTGCCCCAGGACATGGGATAACTTGGTGGTAGGTTTTATTTACTACATGGCTATGCATCTGGAAAAGGATGGGTCTTGGGCATTGCCCCTTTTGGGTTATTTTCTTACAATTTGGGAGGTGCAACATTTACATCCCAGGATTGTGTGGTTATGGTATTATCAGAGGTTCTGTAAACAAAAGGCAGTGGATCATTCACTACACTGGGAGGTGCATCATCCTGATATATGGTTGGCAACCATGGTGGACATGTATGGGGAGTTTAATAGATTAGGGAATGGAGGAGAAGGGGGCAGGGTATGTTGGTCTTTTAACAGTGGCTCTTGTTCATGGGTAGGTTGCAAATTTGCACACTTTTGCTCACAGTGTGGAGGAAGTCATTCTGCTGTTCACTGCGGTCACCCTGACCTCACTGTTTCAAATTCTAATTTTATGGCCCGGGAGGGCAGTTTTTCCTTTTTTCAAGAGTTTCAAACTGTGAGGGGTAGAGGTAATTTTTGTGGATCCCAGGGAAGTGGATTCTTTAGAGGGATTAGGGGAAAGAGGGACTTTTCCCATTAAGGTGACAGTTTTAAGTGGCATGCTGCAAGGTTTTCCAGACCCCACGATTAGAGATGAGATATTACAGCGGTTTTGATGAGGGTTTTCTGTCAAGTCTAGTGTGGTTGGAGATGGGGTGGTTTGCAAGAATCTGTGCTCAGTGCGTGGTAAGGAAGATATATTGGAAGGACTGGTGGGGAAGGAGTGTCAGGCTGGCTGATTATTGGGACCGTTCAACAACCCGCCTTTTGTTAATTGCAAGGTGTCGGCCTTGGGATTAGTACCAAAGTAATGGGCTGGAGATTTTAGGTTGATTCATCATTTGTCTTATCTGGAACGGGGTTCAGTTAATGATTTCATTGCTGAGGAGGATGTCAAGGTACATTATGCATCTTTGGATGATGCTGTCAAGGTGATTAAGGATTTTAAGGAGCCATGGTTAGTAAAGGTGGATATTGAGTCTGCCTTTCATTTACTGCCAATCAGGCAGGATGATTGGCCATTGCTGGGTATGGTGGTGGGTGGTAAATATTATTTTGACAAAGTTATGCTTATGGGTTGCCCTGTGGCATGTGCAACATTTGAAAAATTCAGTATGGTGTTACAGTGGGTATGGCAGTAGAGGGTGGGTATGCAGAAGGCAGTTCATTATTTGGATGATTTTTTGATAGTTGGGGAAGGGTGGTATGGGGCCCAGAAAGGTTTGTGGGAATTTACAAGCATGTGTGAGGAACTAGGGGTACCATTGGCCCAACATAAGATGGAAGGTCTAGCTAGAGCATTAGAATTTTTGAGATTAACAGTGGATGCTGAACGGGGACTGTTTTGCTTGCCTTTGGACAAGATAAGGTACAGATTCGGACAGTTATGGATTTGCTAGGGCTGTTGAATTTTGCCTTTCGAGTGGTACACCCAGGGTGTACTTTTTGTAGGTCTGTGGCATTTATGTTGAAAGGGGGTAGGAGTAAACACCATTGGGCTAGGGTGACCAAGTTGGTCCAGGAGGATTTGTGGTTGTGGCCCTGTTTTCTGGGGCAATTTAATGGGATTTCTTTTTGGCAGACAGACTGCGTGGGGCAGGAGGAACTCCAGTTATTCACGGATGCAGCTGGGGGTGTTGGCATGGGGGCTTACTTTGGAGGGCGGTGGTTTGCAGCTAAATGGCCTCAATCTTGAAAGGAAGAATGGGAAGGTGATGTGGCATTTTTAGAGCTGATGTCTATTTGGGCAGCCACGGTAGTTTGGATGGACCATTTACAGAACAAGTGTGTAGTCTTCCATTCTGATAACATGGCAGTGGTGCAGGTTTTACAAA
Source organism: Protopterus annectens (assembly GCF_019279795.1). Classification (NCBI taxonomy): domain Eukaryota; kingdom Metazoa; phylum Chordata; order Ceratodontiformes; family Protopteridae; genus Protopterus; species Protopterus annectens. The sequence goes on from NC_056728.1 coordinate 1,354,574,754, forward strand.
AGAAGACGGCTAGGTCAGAATTGTTATTGTTGGTATTACATAAATTAGTTTTACAGAGTCTGTTAATAAACTTTTCATTTACAGGAATACATGTGCTTGGTGTGAGGAATGACATTGCTGATAGTTTGTTCCAGTTTCAGTTTCACATTTTTCATCTGTTGGCACCAGGGGCGGAGTAAGTGCTGGAACTCCTGCCAGAGGAGGTGTGGAATCTTGGGTCAAGGTAGCTAGGAGGTTGGTGTGTCATTATTGGGCTTTCTCTACCAGGAAGGCTTATGGTAGGGCTCTTTGTGAATATGATCAGTTTGTTCTACAGTTGCCAGAAGAGGAAGGGGTGTGATTGGAGGAACTGTTGTTGCGCTAACGTAGCTCGAGCTTGGGGGTTAGCTAAGGCTTTAAAGACTGTTAGGTTGGATTTGGCTGCCATTAGCATATTTGCCCGGGTATCAGTGTTACAGGATTTTACAAAGTCATAGACAGTAGTACGTATGTTGAAAGGTTGGGGAAAGTAGATGGGGAATGTAGGGTCATGAGATGGCCATTGATGATGGCTGTGTTGAAAGTTTTGTTGAAAGGATTAGCATTATTAGAAGGCAGTTGTTTGGATTATGTTATGTGGGTCATGTTGTGTGTATGGATATATTTTGGTGCTTTCTGTGTACCTGAGTTGTTAGGATAATTATTTTGGAAGGATGTAATGATAGGTGATAGGGTGGTTATTATTGGGTTGCAAAAGTCTAAGACAGATCAACTGGGTAAAGGTTCAGTAGCTGTGCTCAAGGCTGATAAGAATATTAGTCTTTGTCTGGTAAGGTGGGCCAGAGAATTCAGAAGAATATGGATGGGGAGTTTGTCTGATTTGGTTTTCTGTTCTGTGGATGGGAAGGGTGTGACAAGCAGTAGATTAATACATCTAATTAAGAGAGTTTTTCATTGTATGGGTTTTCCAGTGGATAGGTTTGCAGCTCATTCCTTTTGAAATGGTAGGGCTTCAGATTTAGCCAGGGAGGGCAGTTTCATTGAGTTATTAAGAGGGTGGAGAGGTGGTCTTCAAATGCATTTTTATCATATATTAGATAAAGCTTTGGTCTGCATGATTATTAATTTTCTTTTATTCTTTATAGGAAAGCAGATTGTCATCTTGGGTCACTCGTATATCCACTGGGCAGCAAAACATGCTTTGGTTAGGGAGGACAGTAAAAAATTGGGTTTGTCTGATTTAGGATGGTCAGTGACTTGGCATGGGGTTAGGGGGCTTAGATGGGACAGGCTGATGCATGAGTTTGAGCAGATTAAATTGAGGGTAAGGTATCCTAGGATATTAGTGATTCATTAGGGAGGTAATGTTCTTGGAGTGCTTTTCAAAAAGTGTTTGGTAGATATTATTTTGCAGTATTTGTTGAGGTTGCAGAGGTTGTACCTGGGTATGTGTTTAGTTTAGTCAGAGTTAGTTCCCATTTGAGTTGGAGTAATGCTCTTAGTCATTGGGCCATTGAGCTGGTTAGGAGGTTTATTAACCAGAGATTGGCTAGGCAATTAAGGGTTTTAGGGATGCATACTATTGAACATAGAGATTTTTCAGATGGTGAGGTTACCTGGTATTGATTTGATGGGGTGCATTTGAAGGATGTTGGTCTGGATTTGTTTAACGTTCACTTGAAGTTGTTTTTGGAAGGTATTGTGAAGTCTATGGATTAGGAGGGGGGACAACCTTGGAACAGGCTGATGGCAGAGAAGAGGGACATCATTGTCCTCTTCTGTTTCCCCTCGAGGGAAGCTGGTCATGGATTGAATTGGGAATCAAGTGAGCTGTTGGACACTACTTGATTAAAAGGAAATTCATTGGTTAATGGTTGGTTGAAAAGAGGTGAGCAGGTACGCTGTCCATTTAAGGTTTGTTGGGTGAGTAGGTACACTGACTTGGTGAAGGATGTAACAGGGTGAATATGTACGCTGCCCTGATGTATGAATTGGCCAGAGTGAGTAGGTACGCTGCCCTGAGATTGCTGAGTTTGGTGAATTTATTGTTTATTGTTATTTTCCAGTTTGAATAAAATTTATGTTTATCTAATATTATTAATAAAGGTCGTTAAAAGGCTTTATGTGTTGGTGTGAGTTATTTAAAGGGGGGGCCAGGACAAATGAGATTTAGGACAAACCAGTTTGTCTGGGGCCCTCTTTAAGCAGTGTAGGGGGTGGGGGTTATGCATATATTAAGTAACGGTTAGGGGCTTTCGGTTTTGGTAGGTTAGGTCACAGGGATTAGGTTTGGGACAATAAAGGATTAAGTAGATTGGGAACTTAGGGGAAGTGATGTAGGTTAGGGAGGGACTTAGGGTAGCTGATATATATGGGGGAATAGAGGAAGTGGTCACATTTCAGCATGAGGTGGTGTCCCTCCCTCCCTTCTGAGTGAGTTCTTTGTTATACTTTGGTTGTTTTAAGGGCAGAGAAGAAGGACAGGATTGTCCTCTTCTGTTCTCCCTCAAGGGAAGGTGGTCATGGATTGAATTGGGGATCAAGTGAGTTGTTGGATACTACTTGATTAAAAGGAAATTCATTGGTTAATGGTTGGTTGAAAGAGGTGAGCAGGTACGCTGCCCATTTAAGGTTTGTGGGGAGAGTAGGTACGCTGCCCTTGTAGAGGATGTAACAGGATGAATAGGTACGCTGCCCTGATGTATGAATCGGCCAGAGTGAGTAGGTACACTGCCTTGAGATCACTGAGTTTGGTGAAGTTATTGTTTTCCAGTGTGAATAAAGTTTATGTTTATCTAATATTATTAATAAAGGTCGTCAAAAGGCTTTATGTGTTGGTGTGAGTTATTTAAAGGGGGGCCGGGACATCAAGGTTTGTGTTAAGATACATTTTCTGAAGGATTTGAAGTCTGAAACTCAAATGTATGTAATTATTTAGTGAAGTCAGTCCTGAGATCATCCCAGTGATATGGCAGAAAACCACACATTTCATAAGGAACAGACCAAAAGATATAAGGCAAAAATCTGGACATTCTGCAAAAATATGGACAATTGAGAGGTATGATAGTTATGTATTTGGTCCAAATGCAGTACAAGACAATGTATACAGTGCAAAGTATTGTGAAATTCCATTCCTTGCATTCTGTACCGATGTTGTGTAAATGATAAGTAAGTGTACATGGACTTCCATGTAAAAGAAACACTGAGGGAAAGTGTGTGCATTGAATAGGGAAACATGGATAAATTGTAAGAATGAAGACAGGGAAAGAGGATAGGTGAAAAAATTAAGTACAGCAGATGAGGGCATGTCAATGGAAGACAATTGTAGCAGCAACACCAATTACATATCAATATAGTATGGACTGCACAATTAAAAGCTGTATTATGTGACTGTCACACAAGGTGACATAACAATAGGGAAGATGGCTGTGTGAGATAAACTTCCTTACATAAATAACACAGAGGACACCTACCAGGGATGGTATATAACAAGTGGGGTAGGATGCATATCGTTAAGTTGTGCAAACTGATATTCCTGAAAATGAATGTAATCTCAGTAGAGGTCTCCAGCAAGTGTGACACAGGTAAAGGCTCATGGATATCATTAAAAGAAGCATGCACAGTCATGGACAATATCAGAATAATAACACCAGTAATCCCATGTGTCTGACATAGCATACATGATTTTGAGTGATCAGCAATGGTTCTGCACAAACACATGTACAACTATTATGACATGTCTGCACTCTTTTAGGGTAGTCGTGCACACTGTCCTGACACTGTAACATCTGCTAGAGGTGTTAAGAGGGACAATACTATACCTGTATGTGACATTAAGATCAATACAGCAAGCTGACTGGTGTGCATGGCATATATATATATATATATATATATATATATATATATATATATATATATATATATATATATATATATATATATATATATCTGGGGCTACCTGACAACCATATGTCATATATGTATATATGTATGTATGTATGTATGCATAGATATGCATAGATATATGGCACAATCCACACCATCACGAATGTTACCTATGCCAATAATGTTATCAAACAGCTATGTATGTACTGTGTGCATCACTGGTACAGATATCCCACATACATCTGGTGGGGTTCTGCACTATCAGACCATAATGTTTATGCCACAAAAATTATACCTAGGCATGACTAACAAGATGTGTGACAGCATACTTCGGCAAAGGTGATATATTTCAGTTACACATCAATGGGAGATGTGTAGTGAGGTACATGAAGAAGGGTGTATTGTACTCAGTTATTGGTGTGATGAAGGCTGTGAACTATGGAGGTATTATGGCCTGTGATGTGGATGTCATTCACATACTTAGTAGCTGTGTTACATATAAGGGAGTAGTCAGCACTGTGGCCACATGCTGGTGGACATTTCAGACACCATCTACCCCAGGATACAGGTCACATACCTTTTGGTCTGATTAAAGGGTATGATGTCTACATTATACTTGGGTTGTATGTTTGCTTTCCTGATGTAACAAATCCCTCCATCTTTGTGTGTCATTGCAGGTGTTGTTATGGCTGTGGCAGCAATCTTTGGTGTGTGTTGATACTGTCTGTATTATAATAATATCACAGTTGGAGTCAATGATTGCCCACAATCTGTAAACCTTCAGACAGCTGTTTGGACATAGGATGTGTATGTCATTTGTGATGTATATGACTTAAATAATGGACAGGAAAGGACTTAGCAGACAGCCCTGATGTATGGACATGATTACTAGACCTGAGCTATAGGTCATTTCACACATTCAACATATTTAGATGTCAAGTATGTGATACAGTGGTCTCCACACTTGGTGATATGGGTGTTTATGGACACATCTGACAGTGCTTAGTGAATACCTCAGTGCATATTTGTGTCAAATGTCTTGGGCTTGTCAAGTTCAAAAGGATGAGAGTGTTGTCATCATGCATGCCCTCGATGACTTCTTTGAGAACATCTAACAGATGTAATTGACATGGGTGTAGCATTAACAGCTCACACAGGTCTGTTGCACACAGCTGGGATATTACTAGTGTCCATTTTGAAAAGGTCCATGATGACATGTTGGTGTACCTCACAGATGAGGAGACTCAGGATGTTTCTTTACATGCATGCATTGGGTGCTGCCCCCCCAACCAACTCAGACAGATGCATGTTAATGTACACTCATCTACAAGAACATAGTCTGTGTGGATGGTGTGTTGAAGTATGTGTATTCAACAGTGACAAGAAGGTGTATGGGTTGAGTCACGCAATAAGTGATCTGTGATGTTGTCACAGCCCATTGATTCTGTGTGATAGGCCTGGATGAAGGTGAGACAGTGCATACAGCCTGTCCTTATCTGTCCCAGGGTTTGGACACAATCCCCTATGCAGATATCATTGAGAAACTCTCCCAGCTGGGGATTAACCCTTACATCACTAGATGGGTAACCAATTGGCTCACTGACAGAACACATATTGCAGCTGTCACCATTGGCATATCACAGGGAATCTGTGCTTGACCCTTTACTGTTTGGAATCTATTTCTTGACAGTGCAGGCTAAAGTATATGGCCTTTGACTTACTACGTTTGCTGATTCTTGCATATTGGGTGCAATCACTGAGTCCATCTATGATGATAATATACTACAGGAGGGGTTAACACAGACAAATGAGTGGTAGCAAAGCCACACAGTCTACAAATAAATGGAAAAATGTGTCATTATTTTGTTCTGGAAAGTGGAATTCCCTGCTAACTACAGCATTCACAACAGTCGCGCTATGCTGAAACCCAGTGATGCAAGCAGTGGGAACACACATAGATAGTAATTTGAACTTTGACCACAAAGTGTTCACACTAGTATTGAAAGCCTGTGTTAGTCACACCATCGTATTCAGGTCTGAGAATTATACTACAGCACTGTACTTGAACCTCATTAGAACACTAATAGAGTATAATGCTCTCTTTCATATGTTCCTCACCAGACACATGCAGCAGCTGGACAGACGACAGGGGTTTCTCACCAGGAAAACACAGGCTCTAAAAACCATGCCATGATGTATGTGGATAGCCTGAAAGCCATGTCACTATAATCTGTATTGTATTGGATGAGATGACTTCTGCCTGGGCTCTAGGCCAGTTTCTGACCCTGCCCTGGTGGGAATAGTGCACATCCACAAATCAGATATAACTGATGACATCAGCACTTTCTGGTGAGGAGAATATAGTAATAACAGTGTCCCACATGGTGGTGCAAAAGGCCATCTGTAATGTCAGGCAAGTGCAAACACACACACACACACACACACACACACACACACACACACACACACACACACACACACACACACACACACACACACACACACACACACACACACACACACACACACACACACACACACACACACACACACACACACACACACACACACCAGTTGACTACAGTAAGAAGAGAACCACTACCTAAGTGCACAGACTACAGAACTCTCTATTTAAGGCAAGTAGCACAGCTGAAGTATGACTTGGACTGTCTCAGACAACACTTTATAGCCGATCCCATCAGCAGTGTCTGCTGAGGAGAATATGGTAATAACAGTGTCCCACATGCTGGTGTGAAAGGCTCCATGTAATGTCAAGCAAGTGCACAAACACACAGACACACCCCAGCTGACTGCAGTGAAAACAGGACCCCTACTTATCTAAGTGCACAGGCTACAAAACATTGTATTTAAGGCAAGCACCACAGCTCAAGTCTGACTTTTACAAGGCTACAGGACAACCTATAGTGGATGACATCAGCAGTGGATACTGGAGAGAAGATGTTGGGAGTCCTACATGAAATGGATTTGTAGGCATGGGCAAGCATCAAAACGTTGTCAATTCACAGGATTGGAGTGGTAGCTGTAGGATGTATACTTTTGCTTTTCTGGCTACACACTCACACACACACACACACACACACACACACACACACACACACACACACACACACACACACACACACATTTGACTGGAGTGAGAAAAGAAAAGACTAAGTACACAAACTACAAAGCTCAGAACTTTATGAAAGCACCATGGCAAAAGTCTGACTTTTAGAAGGCTGCAGGACAACTTATAGTGGATGACATCAACAGTGCATATTGGAGAGAAGATGTTGTGAGACCTGCATGAAATGGATCTGTAGACATGTGCAAGTGTCAAAATACTGTCAATTCATGGGATTGGAGTGGTAACTGTAGGATGCATACTTATGCTTTTCTGACTACACACAAACACCCCCCCACACACACACACACACACACACACACACACACACACACACACACACACACACACACACACACACAGCTACAGAACTGAGTACTTTAAGAAGCTCCAAAACACAAGTCTGACTTTTATAAGACTGCAGGACAACTTATAGTAGATGACATCAGCTTTGGATGTAGGAAAGAAGATGCTAGGAGGCCTCCATAGCTTCATAAGTTCATAGGAGTTTACTAGGCAAATAGCCCTAGGGCCTCTACAAGTCTAGCCATGTAAAAACCCAAGTACCCTTAATGAGCATAGTTAGATTAGTCATTGTTAGCAGATCGATTTTGTGATCAGCACCAACTGCCCCTGTCCATGAGGGACATAGATGCCATCCTTGGTGTGAATTTACAATCACCCATCCAGTTGTCAAGGTTGTGCTTGAATAGGGTCACTGAGGAGAACTGCTTCACATGCAGTAGGAGCCTATTCCAGAGCAGCTGCAGTCGCTCGGAAATATATCTATCTCTCCAGCATGTTCTATTTATGTCATAGGCTAGGATGAGATCCCCAGAGCAAGTCATTCTTGTCCCATTTGATTTGAAGATATCCAGCATTTCCAGTAGGGCAGGGTCTGAGACTGGTCTATAGGCCAGGCACAGGTGGGTCTATATTACGTGATCAAAACCTTAGGTTATCGAATACCTAAAGGTTGATCACTAAATGTCGAATTTTCAAAATCGTGAATGGTCATTTCCACACAGGGAGCCAATGCCATTGGCCAAACTAAAAAAAAAAGTTGAAAACAGAAATCAAGTGGGGGACTTTGCCCCCACACCCCCTGAAGTGGGGGGCTGTGCCCACCACACACCCCCTAACTAAATATACCAACTTCGAGATTGCGCTACATTGTGAAAAATGGCAAAATCCACGTAATGGCCAAATGACTTGTTTCCCTGTGTGGAAATGGCCGTAAGCGATTTTCAAGCTTCGACATTTAGAGATCAACCATTAGGTATTCAACTACCTAAGATTTCAATCTCCATATATAGACTTGACACAGGTTGCCTCTCAGCAGCCTATATGATACCAAGTACAGTGACAGGAATTTCAGTCTTTCTATGTATGTCATGTTTTGGAGGCCCAAGATTCTTCTGGTCAGAAACCTCTGTGGTTTCTCCAGTTGATGCAGGTGTCTGGTGAGGTATATACAGAAGGGTCATTGCACTCAATTAGTGGACTGATTAGGGTTGAGTATAGCAAAGCTATGACCTCCCTGGTCTTGTATGCAATGAGCTTATTTATGAGGTGCACAATGTAGAATGTGTGTCTTACCAGTATGGACATATAGTGATTACTATCAACCTGTGTTTCCAAGTCTGGCACCACTGAGTTTGAGCTTAGAAGGGTGCTATGTATATCATAATTAGCAGGGGTACTTCTTTGCCAAATGGGAAAATGAGGCATTTTTTTGCATTAAGGTTCAGTCTGTGTGTTTGGCACCAATCATTTGTCTGTGTCGGCCCTTTCTGTAATATGTTAATATTGTTTGGGGACTCTAGATGAATGCACCCAGTTAACAGTCATCTGCAAATGTAGTAAGGTGCAGGCCATCTGCCTTTGCCTGGACTTCAGAGAAATAGTTTCCAAACAGTAGAGGGCCCAGTACAGATCCTTGTGGTAGTCTACTGGCAACTGGACTACTGGTGGAGGTGGACTCCCCAACTTTGGCAATGTTTGTTCTGTCTGTGAGCCATTTGGCTACCCATCTAGAAATGGATGGGTTAATTCCCATACAGAAGATTTTCTCTATGATACCTGAATGGGGGATTGTGTCAAAGCCTTTGGCTAAATCAACATGGGTGGTATGTCCTGTTTCCCTCATCCAGGGCTTTGGGGACATTATGAAAGAATTCCACTAGGTCAAATAAGCAAGATCTATCCTTGACAAAAGCAAACTGGGTCAGGTCAAAAATGCTGTAGGTCACCTATGTCCCTATGGATAAGGTCCATGATGATTCTTTCCATAGCCTTGCTGATAAGGTTGGTTAGGCTTATGGGTCAATAGTTCCCAGGGTCAGTTGATGGATGTGTAGGCATGTTCAGCTGTGAAGGTAGTTCTAGTTCTGCATGTTTCCAGATTGATGTGTGTTGCATATCACACAACATTTGATATTAATTTATGTAGTGTAGTAGATATATTTGGGAACAAGTTCTGAAACACCAGGAATGCAGTGTATGGGAGAGGCAACACATGGCTGCATTGCAAATATGTGACATATTCTGAGATAGGGTCTTCATTTTGTTATGTTTCCACGTGTATTTTCATGGCATAAAGGGTTAATGGACAGTAAACAACACTAATGCATGCTAATATTTACTTTGCATAGTGCAGGCGTGAGCAGCTGGTTTGTGTGATGGCTGGCAAAGTGTTTGCACATGCCAGATACACATTTTCCATTACTTTCCCTGTTTGCACTTAGATAAGCAGTGCACAAATGTGAGTCGTACTGCTAAAAGTCTGACAGTTAGTACTGAGTTTATGAAACATACCTTTTGCTTAGCTGAATCTGTGGTGGCAGGAGCAAATGCATTAACACATTTATTTTTGAGCCCAAATGATGCTGGGTTCAAATCCAGGTATATCTAAATCTTTTAAATAAACAGTGATAATGCAACATATGTTGCTGTGTGTTGGCATAGCACAGTGAGTTTAAGCGGCATTGCACGGGGGTAACAGCAGCATTGTAGGGCAGCTCACCATCACTTGGCAATAGTGATCAATACCAAACTCTGCACAAACATGGAGGCCAAAAAGTGAAGGGATTTATTGCTTTTACTGGTATTTATAATGTGTGATGTGTGTGATTCTGTTTTCTCACCAGATTATAGGTGTTAAAATGGGGTAGATAGGAAAGTGGTGAAATGGAAAGCAAGCAGGGGGAAGACAATGGGAAAGCAATGCAAGAATATACAGGTGAGAGTGGGTAAGAACCATAGCTCTCCATTTCTTCAACAGTGAAAACTGATAATATGTGCAAAATATTAGCTGAATTTGGACTATCACCTCTAGAGAGAAGGGTAACAACAATGTGATCATGTTGTACAGACAACTGGACTGAATCAAGTCTGTCAAGAAGATACATGTGTGAAATAGAGAGCTATGTATGGGATGATATTTTCTATGTGGAACAGGTGCCCAGTTTTTTTTATGCAGTAAGAGAAGAATGCTGGGTAAGGGACATAAGTATTTTTGGGTCAGGTAAGTTGGGGAGGTGAGAAAGCAAATGCAAACAAACAAGACAAACAAGATAAGACACAGGGATGGTGAGGGAATCAAAAGGTTGGGGGACACCATGATTGGGGTGAGGGAGGGGACAACACAGGCTCATGCCCATCAAACATGGACACAGTTTGAATCGAGCCCTCAGCCACTGGACTGTCATCACTATCCCCTTACTCTGCTAGCACCTGAAGTGCTTGATGTCTTCTCCTCCTATGTACCATGAGGGAGAGCAGCCTTTTCATCCAGTGTAAGTGTACACCAATGGTGTGGTGCACAACCCTGCACACCAACCCTAGCATCTCTTAGCAGGTGATGAAATCCTCCCCTCCAACACAGCTCACGAAGGGTACCACAGCACCAGCTGCTGGGGCAGTACTACCTGAGTACACAGGTAGTGCAACAGAGGTAGTGCTGCCAGTTTGGGCCCCAGACATGGTGCGCATCTGTGCTGGATCTGATGGAATGGGGGAAGGCTGATCCACTAGGGTTGAGCTATCTCGCTGTGCTGTGTAGCATCTAGTGATGTGGTGCACATGAATGACATGCAGAAATATTTATGACACATAAAAAAAGAGAGATAAGGGTTGGGGTTATAGAAAAAAGAGATAAAATTAGTACCATCATATGTGACATACAATGCATTAACACAATTATACAACTATTTTACCTGAAGTTTTACATTTAAGTATACATCCTGACAAATGCACACTATAACTACAGATTGCTGAAAGTAATCCTTGAAATATGCACATATTGCACATATGCGTGTTCCAATTATACAGATTATAGCTATCAGTAGGGCATTTATGTCACTTGTATAGAGTTAATTTAATGTAAATATTATAAGAAATACAGTATTGTATAGTTGTGACTAATGGTATTTGAACCCACAACCTCTGACTACAGTCTTATATTTGACCTCTACATTTGGTTTGTGCTACAGTCTAATGCATGCATACTTGCTTTTACAGCTAGGATATGATGCTCAATTTGCTACACCTGTATAAAAAACTTTTAAAGCTGCAATAATGCTTCTCTTGTGCTGCATAAATGCTACTTACTTCCCTCAGTCTCTCCATTTGAGCAGCATGCACCTGAGTATTGAACTCAAGTCCAGCATTAGCTGGGGAAAGAACAGAAAAGAACAGAAGAGCATTATGCATAGCAGTTTTGCCTATATTTAGCTTTCTAAGTATTACAAATATTATCTTATTGTCTTACACAGCTGTAGGATGTCCACAGTTTCAAATTTGGTCAACCAATGGTTGAGGGTATCCCTTTTGCACCTGTGTAGATCATTAAAATGATGCCTGCACTGTTCATCAGTGTGTTGGATGCCAGCAGCACTGGATACAGCCTAAGCCAAACTACTCCACACCTCAGACTTGTACTGAGAGCAAGAATAGTTCACCTGCAGAAGCCTTTGGCTGTGGCACTTTACCAGCAGTCCAGTAAATATCCTGGATTCCTGGACACCCCCACCTCTGTGCCCTAACTGGGCACCTTCCCCACTAATTCCAGACATCTAACACCCAAACTAGAGCAATGGTAACTGATGCTTTCCCACTAATTCCAGTTAACCTATTTACTGGTAGTGCACAAACCTGAGCAATGATGTCAACCACTTTTGCACAATGTTAAGTGGAGAGCAGCAGTGTCAAGCAGGGATGAAATAAATATTTGAACTAGGAAGATTAATCTGACACTTGACCTTAGTTTGAGCTGTGTCTGCTGATGTAGTTGGAAATATGTGTTAGGTGAGTTAAGTTTGCAGACATGCACTGGGGCATAAATGTCATGACCTGACACATTTGTTTTTGGCTTTATACACTGATAAAATTGAGTTTTAAAGTGTGGGATTCAAACCTAGGCATAAGGGACAAAACATTTTCTTCCACACCTTTGATTTTCCATCTTTGTCACAGATGAAGTGCTGCTCAGATATAGACAGGAATCACTCATAAATACAGGTGACAGTTTGAGGTGTTATACATGTATGCGTGTGACCTCACAGGCTTTTGTATATAGATCTAGTTGTGTATGTCACTTATGTGATTGTGAAGGCCATGAAAGTCCAGATAGCAGAATTATACTTATATAACTATAGTAGACAGTATAGCCTCAGTCATACATCTGAAAACACAATAAGGGTGTATTATCCCTCATAAATATAATTTATATCAGGTCCACTATCTGAAGTGTTATAAGTAAGAGTGAATATAATGGGAAGTATAACAACAGTAAAAATGTCTGGAATATCCTGCATTAGAACACAGGACCATGGGTATGGCAGTCCTACACTTACACCTGCTGCCACAAGAAGGTTGAAATAATCCTTGTCTATTTTTAAGTTCATTGCTATAAAGTACACTGTCACAATGGTAAAAATAAGTTGCATCTCTTGTACTAGAACACAGGACCATCTGTACTCCAACCCTACACTTACACCTTCTGCCACAGGACAGTTACATGATATTTCCATAATTTTCCACTCATTCTTAAGTTCTATGTCTTAAGTGCCACACAACACTGTTTAGCATGTTTGCATGATGCCCAACAGAGTTAATTGAATGCATCCATTTTCAACTATTGGTTGTCTGCGTCCTGTCTGCAGGTGTTGTGAAACCTTGCTAACCACCACATGGCATTGTGCAATGGAAAGCAAAAATTGCAACAAGGTTTCATTTTTTACCTTTGCATGTTTACAGACACCCTGTCTGTAGGTGTTCTGCATGTGTTATGTCTGCTTCCTGTGTTGGCCTCTAGTCCAAGTTTGCATACTGCTAAGCATCATACAAATGAGATAAGCACAGCCAAATCTGATGTTCATTTTTTTTCCTTTTCTCTAGTTTGTACTAAGCTGCACACCATGCAAACAGTGCTCCCCCCAAAAAGGGGAAAAGTAGTTGAAATAAGGAAAAACAATCTATAAAATAAACACTATAAAATATTTGTTAGTACGCATGAACTATTTCTACATAGGTCTGGATTTGAACTCTCACTTCAATGAACCTTCAGAACGCAGTAAAGGTGCCTTATCCATGTTTGCCATACAGACAGCTTTGCAGTAGGTAACTGAAATCATTCTGCATACAACCAACTGTAACATCATCCACAGTATTAGCAAACAACATAGCAGTAATGTGTACATGTATTAATTTTGGATGTAGTGCACTGAGTGATGGCAATACTATACAGTCCAGTTGTTAACACATGTTAGATGTTAATGAACAGAACCTATGAATTATGTGCTGCTTACCCACATTTCTAGCACTGATAAAATTACTTCTATATACTTTGTAAGTCTAACCTGACACACCCATTGGAGGTAGGACAGTCTGCATTGCTGTTGTCTTTTCATTATCCCTAACAGTAATCATTCACAGTTGCAATCCATTACCAACAAACACTAAGGGAGTGCCTGCACTATGTTTACATCTACTACACGGAGCCAAATATGTGTTATTAAGACACTGTAATGAGTTCACACTTTATTTGCATCTTCACTGTGCTAACAGCCCTGAATCTCAACCATAAAAAGACAACTGTGTAGCTAGGGAACCTGAAGGTGAGTAGACTTGTTTATGTGGAGAACACATAAGAAGCTATTTTTGGGATATATCTGCAGAGAAGACTATTGAACTGGAGATGGTATGCTTGCATTTTTCAGCTATATACTGTATAGGCTGAAATGTCATTAAGAAAACCTGTTTCATATATATATATATATATATATATATATATATATATATATATATATATTAAATAGCAAATACTACTGTTGCTTGTGTGCATTAATTAGAAGTGTAATGATGGCATGGGTATGTTTGTCAGGGCATTTCACAGGTATACATGATTAGCAACAGCTTAAAATGGAATGTTCTGTGTTAAATCTGAACACGTTTCAGGGACAGTTCATCTGATAGCACTTTTAGCATTTCACTGATGGTTTGCTAGCAAAATGTGTCATTTGTCTGTTCTTTTGGGGGTGAAGGAGCACACCTGAATTTCTATTTCGGCACAAACAAAGTATATGCTATTGTTACTCTGTCTTGTTTTGCATCCAGCCTTGCTTTGCGTGTGAATGTAATATGTTACAATTGCACAATTCCTGTTGTTCATATTTCAAATATCTGGGCTATTTTATGTTTCTCCAGTGGGTAATGCTAAAATGCTACCTTTTCTGTTTTATCTGGAACAGGTATTTTTTTTAGTTATGTGATACTTATTGGAATTATCCTTCTGTTGTGTTTTAGGACACCTAGTCCTATGGCACCCAGGCATCTCAATCCCTGAAATCCCCCCTTCAGTGACCCTGAGAATCAGGTAATTGTCAAAGCTTTTAGGCAACACGGATGCGGAGATATGTCCGGCAGAATGCAAATTTGGCAGCAGATAGTTGCAGATGTGAAAGCAGTAGGCAGCCACAGTAGGACATATTATTAGGTGTGTCATAAGGCCTCTGACATGATCTTATCTGCACAGAGGAGAGCAGCTGCAGTGACCTGTGATTAGATGGGTACCGGGGAAGAGTTCTGCTACAGAATTATCATTAACAGCAAATGAAGAGTTCCCGTCCAATGTCAGGATCCATATATCTCCCAGGAAAGTGTGGAATAGCATGTCCTTGACATTGCTGCTACTGTTTCAGGGGCAGCAAGTATGTACCAGATAGCCATATGTATCTCAATTGTTAAACACTCTTGTATAGTAAAATATTTACATCAATACGTTAGTTCCATTTATCGAGATAGTGGTTGGTGGTGATTGTAGATTTTTTACAGTTAACAACACATTCTAATTGATTACAGATGGACTTAGGTTAAACTCGTCATCCAAGTTCTTATTGAAAGAATAGGTAATGGACATATAAAGGGAAAGAAGTTTTACCCCGTATTACTGTTAATTGGGATTATGTTGACCCTACCTTTTGCTTAACTTCTTTCAAGACCATCCAGCATGGGGAGCCTAGAATCATCTGCACATGGTAAGTCAAACATTTTTATGTCAGCTTTGATAAGCAGTTCAATGAAATATTTAGTTTGTGATGTTGGTGTCAGGACTGTTGTATGTATTGTTGTACTGTATGTAATAGTAGCACCACTGTTAGTTTGTTAGTATATACTGAATTATAGTAGTGCAGGTATATTTTTTTCCTGTGTTTGTTGCTTATTATCACAGGCGATCAAGTGTGGGACTTCTACCACCTTATGTCCAAGTATCAGCAGACTCTGATGATGATGGCGGCCAAATAGAGGCACAGCTGGGGGGGGGGGTGGAGACTGAAGATGACATACAGCCATTCCTTGTAATTCCACTGGACACAGCCAGTTGGCCTACTCCTACTTATTCCAGTGGTCCCTCAAATATTGGACAGATGGAGGGTGAGACAATCAATCAGAGAAGTGTGGATACTGCAACTTCAGTCCCTGTTGACTCTGGCTGTAGCAAAAGTATAAGCAAGGTGCCACACAGCAGGGTTGTTAGGGTTGCTCGGAGGAGGCCTGCTGTCCACCCTTCACCTGATCCATGTGTCTCTTCCCATGCCACTCAACATATGTTTGAGCCATTATGGAGCCACAGGTATGTTCCCAACGGTCTTCCAGAGAAATGCTGAGGGTTGTAGATGTGTCACATGCTGACATGCATGACTGCCTCTTCTGTGTTGAAGATTCAATGGATCAGATGAATGAAATGTTGGAAATGGTGGTGTCTGTGATGGAACATCTGCTGGGGAGGGTAATGGCATTCTTGTGGCCATAGGTCAGCTACATCATCTGCTGTTAGCTGATGTGTCCATGTCTGATTATGCTCCCATAGTGACAGTACTTCCACTGTTCCATCAGTGGTTGAGCTGTCTGTGTCCAGATGTGGCAGGCCATGGGGTTGTTGTCCTGGGCATCCTTGTGAGGGTAGCTCATCCAGTAGACATCAGTCATGTTCAGGTAGCAGCAGTGCATCTGAGTGTTGGTGTGGACATGCCAGTGCAATTCCTGACAGAGCCAGTTCTTATGGTCAGGTATGACAGAGACGAACTGCCACCTCTACCACACACAGCTTATACCTATCCTAAACTAAGACGTAGAGTTAGCACAGAGCATGGTTGTATTTAAGCAGACACTCACACACCAGTTTCACCTGAAGGCCCCATACAGACACACACACAGCAGTTGCATGGTTCAGCCACAAAGCTTAAAACTCATTTTGTCTCACTGGCCATTTATTACTTTATCCAAATGTGTGTCTGCTTCTCTTTCTTACTCACACACACTCACTGACCTTTTGTGTTAGCTTAGGTTTCCTGTCCCCCCACACAACACCCTATGCAAGTGATGATAACTGTGCTATATCCCTGTTTTTTATCTTTTGAATTCAGGGATACATAAGCTTTGTGTCTGATGCTCAGGGTGCATAGCTGACTTACTGCTTAGTATATCTGCATTTGTGATGTTGAATTGGCAATTGTACCTTTGACTTATGTCTGTCTTAGAAAGTTAGACAGTTGATAGCAACAAACATTTTTTGCATCAGTATTGTTAGATCTTGTGAGGGTTGTGAAGTCTGACGCTGCAGTGTGTATCATTACTTTTTAACATCTCTTTTTAATGATTTTCAAGTACAAATGTATGGTGCTAAACTGAGTTCATTCGGTGACCATCAGTACTTTTGAGAGTTATGACTGTGTGAATTTAATGCCTGAGGCCTACTAATTAATAATGTACACATATAAATCACATAAGTCTCTGCTGTCACATGTTAAAGTAATTTCTGTACAAATCACCCACCTTTTCCTTGCTTTCAATACAACTTCAGAAGCCCAAGCACATGCTCTATAATATTTCTGGTTTGAGCGTGTGCCTCATTATGGCATTCTTCGGGGGGGGGGTCATTGGACACAGTTCCAGTGCATAACCTGCATCCCCCAGTAAATAACCTTGTGGGATATCCACCCTATTGAACATCTGATACACTTGGGAAGTGTGCCAGATATGTGAGTCATGGTAACCGCCTGGGTTGCCAGCACACATGTTCAAGAGGATTCCCTTGGTATTGCACATGATTTGGCAGTTAATAGAGTTGAAGATCTTTCTGTTTATCGAGAGCCTTCCCTGTTCCCCGGGTGGTGCCTTAATTTCTATGTACTCAGGAGTATGGGGTAATATATGTGGTCACTGACATGTTGGAGCATAGCATTCAGGAACGGATGGAGGATCCTGGATGCTGATGCCTGTGAAACAAACAGCATGTCCCCTGTTGGTGTCTGAAAAGTACCCACAGCTAAAATTATATGTGCTACACATACCTTTGTCTCCACTGGTATGGATTCCCCTTGGTTTGCCCTGGGTCTGAGTTGAGGAAGACAGAGGTTGCAGAGTTCCTGTAGTGTGTCTCTATCTACCCTGTAATACCCTACAATTTCAAACTCATGCACATTATGATAAGTTAACTAGGGTCTGAAAACTCTTCTCCTTCTTGGACGTGGTCTATTAGCAGCAGCAGCATAGACTTCAGCCTGTTGCACATATGCATGAATTAAAGCAACTGCAACCCCTAACATTGTTTCTGTGTAGACTCCTTTCTGTGGCTGCAATCCAATAGGTTTTGTAACTGGCAGGGAAAACCAGCACTCCTACACTGTTGCTTTATAGCCTGTTGAATAGCTCCTCCATCTTGTAGGGTTGCCACCTTTCTATGTGGTGAAAACCTGATCAAAGCCATACACCCTTGCATTTCCTACAACCCTGCTTCTCTCTGCCCATTTCCCACCCAACTGACCCACTCACCCACTCATTTTATGATGTTACATAATCTCAGAGTGGAACACCTTCCTTTGCCTTTTTTCTCTCGTTTTAACTGGTTCCAGTTTTAAATGCATGACTTTAGAGATGTGTTCCAATTGAAAAGTCATTCCCTGGCTGCTTTTATCAAACTCCAGCATTCCATTTGTGCAGATAAACAGAACACCAGAGTTTGTATACTGCTTTCCGATCTACCAGACCAACATTCTGATTTCTGGGTAGTCCAGAAAAATACTAGATAGGTGGTAACACTACCATCTTGGATTGGTTGAGTAACATACAGTTCAGCTGCTTATGCTGTAATTAGCATGCCATGGTGTTTACCTTGTTTGCATGAATCTAAAACAGAGCACTATACTGCGCGTGACATGCCGTGATGCACACATGGAGTAAACAGATCATGTAGGCTTTATTGAATTTGACCAACTGTAAACCTCATCTGTAGCAACTAGTAAACTACATCGCTTCACAAAATGTGTGTTGGAATAGTAAACCTTTTTTCTTCATATTTGGAATCTAGACCATACTGTAATTATTTATCTTTATTTGCCTTTCAATTTGCAAATCATGTGATATATATATATATATATATATATATATATATATAAATATATGTATATATATATATATATATATATATAAAACATACACACACAGTTATGAAAGTGTATGTATATATTCCTTTCTTCATTTCATCACATCCCCAACAAATTCTTTCCACTGAAGATCTATAGTTTCTGATGCTATAGTTGAAAAAACTAAAGTACGTAGACCTCAGTCGTGGCAAACCATTTATTCCAAAAAAATAAAATCAAGGTAGTAGAACAAGCACTTTTGTCTTCAAAGTATACTACCAGAGTCTTCTTCAGATCTAACTAACTTAAAATCACCAGTCTCCTTAAATACAATAAAGCAATCATATAATCACTTAAAATCATCAATTAATGCAAATAAATAGACCATAATTATTCCCCAGAAACAGACCCTAAAATTTAAACTCCTATTACTACTATATCTTAAATATGGAAGACACTTCCTAAAATATATATATATATATATATATATATATATATATATATATATATATATATATATATTTAAGGTATATATAACTCCAAATATGATTTATAAAACAAAAAGAAAAAAGAATAAAAAGGAAATGTACCTAGGTTGAGCATTTATTTTTAAAAAGCATCCAATGGATGCCATATCATTGAATCCAGGCCAGTTAACTGCACTAAACTGCAAAATATAAAATAATTCCTGCTTCTCAACATGAAGTGACCAAGGTCCACCCCTAATGTTACATGGCACCTTTTCAATAACAAAATATTTAAAATGATGTCCTGCAAACTCTGAAATATGATGATACAAAGCATTGGTAGTTTTACCTTTTTTTTTAAATTTCAAACTGGTGTTTATATATCTTATCACTAAGTCTATGTTCAGTCTTCCCAACATGAAATCCTGGGCACTTCTGATAAAGTGCCACATAAATTATGTCCATAGTTTTACAATTAAATTTGCTCCTTACTCTAAGAAAAATACCAGTGATGTCAAGGCATTCACTAACAAATAAATGGACAAAGGGAAAATTGCCTACATTTGTCCATGGTCATATGTTTGTTGTCCACACTAATCTGCTTATGTTTGATCAATCTTTTGAAATTAGGTCATTTTTTATAAATGAAAGTTGGTTTATCCCCTAATTTCTTCAAGACTAACCAGTCATTTTTTACTATTGCCCAGTTTTTTGTTATAATATTCTTAACTAAGATTCTATCACTATTGAAGGTAGTAATAAACAGCATAGAAAAAAATGGTTTATTTGTTTGTTCTGTAGAGGAACCTTGAACTG
The DNA here is from genome assembly GCF_019279795.1 of Protopterus annectens. Classification (NCBI taxonomy): domain Eukaryota; kingdom Metazoa; phylum Chordata; order Ceratodontiformes; family Protopteridae; genus Protopterus; species Protopterus annectens. Next base: position 1,354,594,949 of record NC_056728.1, read on the forward strand.
TATCTGGAAGTATTGTATACTTGTGGTTTATCAAAATAAGGGTAAAGTAATTGTTCAATCTTTTCTGGAGTACTTTGTTTCTAATATTCTCGATAAAGTCCCTAGGGTAGCCTCTCCTGACAAATATACTGCATGATAAATCACATTCTGTAATAAATTCATGAAATACAGTTATCATATGGGCTGCTCTAGCAAGTTGACCTTTTACCACAGATCTTTTTCTGACCGAGGGGATGTGAACTATTGAAATGAAGAAACATACTCAAATAAGTCGGTTTACTGTAGATCTTGGATGTGTATCTCTTGTGGGTAGGGTCTTTCGTAAGACATCCAAATAGTGTATACTGCTCTCCTCTGTTTTATAGGAAAATATTAAAAGTGGGATAGTATTATTTAAATAATCCAAGAATTCCAGAAATCTTTCCTTGTCTTTTCTCCACACAATAAAGATATCATCCCAGTACCTTACATATAAAACACAAGCTTTAAACCATTCATTATTGAATCAAAATGTGTGTTCCCATTCTAACATAAAAATGTTAGCATATAGGCGCCTACAGGCAGCCTCCATGGCTACTCTTTTTCTTGGAGAAAAAAAATTATCTCCTCATATAGATTAATATCATCTTGTTTCAACTCTTTCTTGAAAAGAAATTCAGTAAACCATAGGGTACCAATATCATGTGGTTAAACAGAATATAAGTCTTTAACATCAATAGTTAAAAAAAATGAAGGATTTGTCAAACACCAAATTATTACAACGTTTTAAAAAATCCCAAGAATCAATACATAAATGGTGTTTATCATGTAAGATATTTTTAAATTTAAAATCCAAAAACTTTGCAAAAGGGGCAGTACTAGAGTTTCTGACATCATCAACATGGCGCATGGGTGGGTTTTTCATATCCTTATGGATTTTGGGAAGGTCAAAAGTAGTAGGAATGGTAGGATTCTCACTAGTTAAAAATTTAAATTTGTTCAGAGAAATAAGTTGTTTTAAAAGCATGTCACTAACTTGTCAGCATATTTTCCTATAGGCAGTATTGAGTTCATTCCTGGACACTTGTTGGTAAGTGCCTGTAAACAACATATAATGAATTCTATCAAGATAGTCATTGTAATCCATAGCAACCAGCCCACCCACCTTGTCCAGTTGCATTAATCTAATATTCAATGTTTTGACCCACTTAAATATATTATGTTCTTCCCTAGTAAAGTTATAGTCAGTATAAGAATGCTTGTGGCTTAAGGAGTGCCTAAGATCTAGTTCACAAACCTTCTCAAAAGTTGCCAGGACCAGATGTAATGGAGGATTACAGATGCTGTTAACACACATTTGATTCAATAAACGGATTGTCTCATGTGACTTATTAAATTAAACAGACAGATTCATCTTCCTGACAAACAATTTCAGGTCCATTAAGACATTGCCGATATTCGCTTTCCTCATCAGAACAAAGGTTAGTCTTTTTGCGAACAGTTCAGCAACCGCTTCATCAAGTGGTTGTGAACTGTAATTATGAATGGAAAAATCACCAAATGAGTTAGTAATCTTAAAGCAGGTAGGGTTATTAGCATCCAGGGTTGACGATGTTATCTCTGCCCCCAATTCATCGTCCGATATTGCTGTTGGTGCCAATATGATTGACGTGATTGCTGGAGACTTATTTTTGGCTGCATAATCAAGGATTCCTCTTTGCTTATTACGTGCAGCGCACAGGGATTTATCTTGCCTAGCTCCCATCAATGCAAATGATGCCAAATCAAAGATACACTGAAACACAGAAGAGCTTTCTTCTCTGTCTTGATTTTCCAAATATTTTGTGTAAGGAATAGTTTACATCAGCAAAACTGAAACACACACCCACACCTACAGGTACACACACTCACCTCGCACACACACACACACACACACACACACACGCACACACACACACACACACACACACACACACACACACACACACACACACACACACACACACACACAGTAAAATAGACAAAAAGCAGAGTTTAGTACTTAGTTCTCTTTGCTTGCAGCTGAGCTGACATTTGCAGACTCACATAATCTGCCAGTATTTGCAGACCAGTGTGACTAGCATGAATTTCTTGTACACACTAAAGTGTAATTGCTGCATTCATTTTCACCAAGCTCCATAGTCTCCTTCGAGCTTGGAAAACTCAGTGTTTCTGTTCTCCCGTATTATGAGTGGTATTAGCTGTGGTTTACTGTGTGTATTTAAGTTGCCTTAAAACAGGAAAAAATGAGTTTATGTTGATAATGAAGGGACGAATGCTTATATTGGGAGAGACAGAACAGGATATGATGACTGTATGGGTCCACATGGGTAGGGCAACAGGACTAAAGAAGGAGAGGCCATTCTAGACTTCTCTATGATAAATTGCTTGATAGTGGCTAACATGTTGTTCACCGAGAGTGACATTCACAAAAATACATTCAAAGGTGGTTGACTTTAATTTATTCTTTGGTGACCAGGTTAGTTCCACTTTATCAGTGTTCCCTTTTCAGGTGGGACCAGACGTGGTATTCATACTGACTATGAGGAACTTGGACATGGTACTGGGGAACATCCACTACTGTTTTTTTTCTCAATAAGTGCCAAGGGAGCTTTTACATCTACCTGAGCTACCAGCAATTCAAACAGATGGGACCTCAGCTTACCATTTCATCCAAATGATGACATTCTCAAGAGTTCAGCACTACAGTGTCAGTAGTGGAACATTCATCTAAGTATCATTTGTGGGAATAGAACCAATAGCCTTCTGATCTTCCTATATCTAAGATAAGGGTGTTGTCTGTTAAGCTACTGACTCTCATGCAACTTGGGTAGACATTCTCCTACTAAATAAAAAGTATTGGGGTAGAATCAGAGTTTGTAAAGTCATCCCTAGTGAAACTGTTAGCCCCCAACATAAACAGTCAGTAAAGGCTCTAAGCTTAAAAGAGATTAGGCTGACGACATGGAAATTAACTGGAATGAAAGCTGTAAGTTCAAGGGAATGCTCAAGACTCTAGCAACCCAAAAAGAAGAGGAAATAAGTACAGATGAACAAGAATGGCAACATCTCAAAATTGCATGTGTGGAAACTACAGAAGTGATGTGTGACTGAGGCAGGTATGGAAATGATGCACTTTAGTAAAGCTGGGGGTGAAATTCAGAAATCCAGGAAGTTATCAAAAGAAAAAAGCACAGAAAAAAGTGGACATTAGAAAAAAAAAAGGACCAAATAAAGAAGAAATACTGGCTAAGAATGAGGCTGAAGAGCAATCCCAATGACAAAGAACAAGGCATAAGAGGCATTCTATCAGCTTCTGGAAAGTGACTCATCAAATGCAAAAAGAAACTGTATCAAGGCAAAGGAAGAAAGATTAAAAGAGACAGTCATCATACACTATTCATCAGGGATGCCAACAGCAACAACCTGCTCATCAGTCCACAGAACATCTAAGACAGGTGGAAGTAGTACATGCAACAGCTTCTGAACGAAGAAAACCACACAGATGTTATACTGCCGCATGCACAGCCTACAAAGAATGAGGAAGAAAAGCCACTGTAGAATAGGTAAGTGCAGCACAAAGGAAAATGAGGCCAGTGAAAGAAGCAGGCTCAGAGGAAGTCATGGAAGATATGGTGTGTTAGGGTAGAAATGGTTTCTAAGGATACTCCTTGTGGTATGGAGATAAAGGCTTATCCCAAATGACTGGAGAATAAGCATTCTAGTGCCAGTGTACAAGAATGAAGGGGACATTCATACCTGTGGGTAGTACAGATGTATCAAAGTTCTGTCACACTGCATGCAGTGCTGGAGATGGTGATCGTCAAACGGATATACTTCATAGTAGAAAGTAAGATGGGAGATGAGCAGTTTGGATTCAAATCAAGATATAACACAATCAACCCGATGTTTGCAGTGAGACAGATAGTGGAGAAGAAGCTGGATATGAGGAGAAAGTCCAATTGGGCATTCCTAAACTTTGTGAAAGCATATGACAAGTCCAAATAAAGTTGATTTTTGCAGTCCTGTGTTGTCCTGCTATTTCAGAAAACATTAGTAGAATTAGTGCTGGCTATGTGCAAGAACCCAGTGATAGAAGTGCAAACTGTGTTCAGTCTCACAGAGGGCTTCTAACTGGGTATGGGTGTGCATGAAAGCTGAGCTCTAAGCACATAGCTATTCATATTGGTGATGAGTTTACATTAGAATACAGGTTGGAGGGAATAGAACAACAAAGTACTCAATTGTATTTATTACTGCTTGGTGTAACTCATTCTAAGCCTTTTGGTTTAAACACTTGGGCTTCGGACCAGTTGTTTTGCACTGAGAGGGTTTGTGGTCTGCACTGTAGTGGCAGAACAGGTAGCTTACATCCTTCTAGGTTGGGAACTGCTGATTGAGGGCTCAGTGTCTGTTATTCTAAAAGTGTATTAATTCTGGTTTAAGCACTTGGGCTTTCAGGCTAGTTATTTTACATTAAGAGGGTTCGTGGTCTGCACTCTTGTGGGAGGAGAGGCTGGACTCTGCCCTTCTGAGCTGGAAATTTCTGGTTAAAAGCTTATAGTGCATGCATATCTGAACTGCTTCTTACTGAAGTTGGTGCGCCTTGTTTGCTGTGGCATAGACTGGATTCGGGCCTGCTGGATCTAGCTTTGTTTGTGTAACTTGAGCACTAATCCAGGCATTCTCTAAAGTATTCAATTGTATTTATTACTACTTGGTAGTAACTTGATTAAAGTGTAGCTATCATTCTAAGTCTTTTGGATTAAGCACTTGGGCTTCAGACCAGTTGTTTTACATTAGGAAGGTTTGTGGCATGCACTGTGATGGCAGGACAGGTAGCTTTCATCCTTCTAAGTTGGGAACTGCTGATTGAGAGCCCAGTGTCTGTTATTCTTAAAGTGTATTAGTTCTGGTTTAAGCACTTGGGCTTCAGGCCAGTTATTTTACATTAAGAAGGTTCGTGGTCTGCACTCTTGTGGGAGAAGAGGCTGGACTCTGCCCTTCTGAGCTGGGAATTTCTGGTTAAAGGTTTATAGTGCCTGAATATTTGAACTGTATCTTACTGAAATTGGTACATCTTGTTTGTTGTAGCATAGACTAGATCCAGGCCTGCTGAATCTAGCTTTGTTTATATGCTTGTTGTTTGTTTGCTTGTTATTTCCCTGGAATGCTAATTCCACCTAATATGCGGCTTCTCAGTGCTTCTGTGGATCACTAGTGATATCTGCATTGCTTACTGTACTTATTTCCTTGTTTCACTTGAAAGAAAGTTACTGTTTGTCGTTTTTGCATTTAAGTTACCTGTAACACATTGCACTTAAGTTACCTGGCACTTGCTCGCTAAAGCAATTATATAAGTCAGCACTAAAAATTAAAAGCACTACACCCTCACTCCCCACTGGCCCTTGTTTTCAATTATTAAGGAATTCCCAATATTATTCTAGCATATCCAAAGGTCAGTTGTCAATCTCCTCTCCGGTCCAGCTGGTGAATCTGGGAATCTTGAGGCAATGTTACAACTACCTCATGTACACAGACAACCCTCTCCTCCTCCCAACAAATTCCAACACATGTGAGAGATGCAACCATATAGCCAAACTGGAGGCTAAGCTCTCTCAACTCAGTACTGGCATAACCAGTCAGGAGGAGAAGGAAACCACACTCACTACAATTCCAGTCTCACATAGACCTACCATGACAGCAAACCAAACACATAATCACACAAAAACATACTCAGAGGCTCTAAATAAAGATCTGCCTAAGCAGCAGAGACCTCCAAAGCAGACATCCAAGCAACCGCTACCCCAAAACAAAACACGTGCAACCCATGTCTCACAAAGCCAGTGTGCTGAACAGTCACAGCCCTTAAGACTAAACAACACACCTGATACACTTGTAATAGGTGACTCTATCATCAGGCACACTGACGTCCCGCTCACCAGGCTGAACAAGGAGAGGGTCACGGTGAGCAGCCTGTCGGCGCTAGGATCCACCACATAACACAAGCACTCAGGTCACTCCAAGGCAAGTACAAATATGACTCAGTCATTGTCCATGCTGGTGTGAATGACCTGAGACGTACCTCCCTGGACTACATGAAAAGAGACATAAAGGAGCTCTCTGAGCATGTAGCCCAGGCCGGTATGACCCTGACCTTGAGTAGCATCTTACCCTCACCAAGAATGATGCCACAATATGAAGACAAGATGATCAATTTCAACAACTGGCTTAAGTACTGGTGTCATTCAAAGGGGATCCAATGCCTGTCAGCTTGGGATGATATGCTCGACAAGCCAAGATGCTTCACTAGGGATGGCTTGCACCTGTCACCCCTGGGCTTTCGGATATTGGCAAAGGCTCTTGCTACCCCCATAGTGCCTTTTTTAGGCAAGGCTCAAAAGACAAACCCACTTCCATAGGTATCACAAGGGATAAGAAACTAAGAGTAATGCTACTCAATGCCAGAAGTCTAAACCTCAAGATGCATGCACTCGAAACTCTCCTTAGCATGGAGAACATCGATATCTGTGCAGTAACAGAAACCTGGTTCAGGGCTCCCAAGAGCACCCTAGCACTACCAGGTTATACCTCATACCATGCTTTTCAGCCCCAAAACTTGGACCGAACCACAAAAGGAGGGGGAGTATCGATATTCATCAAAGATACCCACACCTCCAGGTTGGTGGCAAAGCACGAAGCATCAGAGACTATCCATGTGCAACTAACAGTGGGTAAAACTGCCTTCCAGTTTATAGCCTGCTACAGACCACCCTCCCAAACCCAGGAACCCCACTTGGCCTTTCTGAGAACACTGGAAAATATGAAGGTCTCTCCAAACACCATTATATTGGGCGACTTCAACTACCCAAACATAGACTGGGAGCATTACTCTAGCTCCAACACCCTAGCCCAAAGGTTCCTAGAATTTATAAACTCAAATGCTATGGAACAACTTGTTACCACTCTCACAAGAGGGGAAAACATACTAGACCTGATCATCACCAACATGGGGACTCTATGCTCCAGACCAGAAGTGTATCCCTCACTGGTAAGATCAGACCATAAACTAATCTCACTGGATATTCACATCCCGACCCCACCCCCTGCCCAGAAAACCACAGTGAAAAACTTCTCTAAAACAAATTTCACACTCCTCAAAACCAAGGTGGAATCCTTCAAAGCCCCCGGGCCTGTGGAAAATACGGCCCAGACCGCAGAATCCTTTATAAACGCATTCTATGAACACCTTCAGGAATGCATGGATCATGCGATCCCAAATAAAACCAAGACCCAATCCTCCAAAGGCAGACATCCTGTCTGGTGGACCCCAGCCATAAACAATCTATACAATAGAAGGAGGAAGCTACTAAATGATAGAGCAAAATCCCAAAAAGGGAAGGCATCACTGATCAGTATTAGCAAAAAACTACGGGCACTCATAAAATTGTCTAAGGCCAGCTTCGAGAGAAAAATTGCACAGGACACTAAGGATAATCACAAGGCTTTCTTTAGTTATGTTAGGAACCTGGGTGGTAATTCCCAAATATGCTCAGAATTAGTCCAAAATGACAAAAAATACACTGAACCCACAGACATTGCCAACATCCTAGCTGACAGATTCAGCACAAACTCCCCCCCCCTCCCCACCAAAAGGGCAAATATCTATCCCAGCAGAGTGCTGCCCCCTGACATCTCAGATGCTCAGGTAAGAGCCACCCTCTCCAAAGCAAAAAACACAGCATCAATGGGACCAGATGGTGTCCCAGGCTGCGTCCTACATGAACTCCAAGAAGAGCTAAACCCAAACATAAAACTACTGTTCAATCTCAGCCTTACTACAGGATATGTGCCCAAAGAGTGGCATACAGCAACAGTGGTCCCTCTCCATAAAGGTGGTGCCTTAACGGATCCTGGAAACTATTGCCCCATAAGCCTGACTAGCTTGGTCTGCAAAGCTATGGAAAGGATCATCATGGACCTCATAAATAAAGATATTGGGGACCTACAGACACTGGATCCTACCCAGTTCGGCTTTGTTAAGGGCAGATCCTGCCTCTTAAACCTGGTTGATTTCTTTGAAGCAGTCACCAAGGCCATTGAAGAGGGGAAGGTGGTCCACACAGACTACCTGGACCTCGCAAAAGCCTTCGATACAATACCCCACTCGAGCATTATAGATAAGCTCACCAGCTTAAATATAAACCCCTATGTCACTAGATGGATTGCAAACTGGCTCAAGGACAGAACCCACATGGTTAGAATTGCTGGAGCCATGTCAGACTCCAAACCAGTTACAAGTGGTGTCCCACAAGGCTCAGTCCTGGGACCTCTCTTGTTTGGTATATATTTCTCGGAGGTACAGGCCAACACGGAAGGACTGTGGCTGACCACAAGCAAAATGCCAAAAAGTGTATAGTCATCCCCTTTGGCAAAAACAAAGTGCCCACAAATTACCACATAGGTGGTAATCCATTAAGTACAGAAGAAGTAATTAGGGACCTGGGGACCCAAGTTGATAACAATCTCTCATTTGACAACCACGTGGCCAAAGTGGTTAGAAAAACATTTTATATAGCCCACCTAATCATGAAGGGATTCACATCTAGATCAGGGGAGGTCATTGTGCCTCTTTACTCATCCCTCATCAGGCCCATAATTGAGTACAATGCCCCTTTTGGGATGTACCTTACCAGACACCTGCAGCAACTGGAAAGACCCCAAAAGTACCTCACCAAGAGGATCAAAGGGCTCAAACAGATGCCATATGCTGCCCGGTTAAAGAAACTCCAGCTCTACTCAGTGGCATACCGCCCGTTCAGAGGCGATCTGTGCCTGACGTATAAAGCCATGTCCAACCCAGAAATAATGGACATGCTGCACCTCAGAAAATCCAAATCCCATCAAGCTATGTGCTTGAGAGACTTGAACCTCAGCACTGAAATAAATAGGACATGCTGGAGGGACAGATTCATAACCCAGAGGCTCCCTTCACTCTGGAATAAAATCCCAGTCCAGGTTAGGCAGAGTCCCTCATTGACTCTCTTCAAGAGGAATCTTGATGAGTGGATGGGAGATGGTAGGTTTACCCCGGGTATCACTTCTGTGTCACTGTTAGACAGAGGCACAGTATACTAACCTCGAAAAAGGGCATAGCAAAATAAATTTAAAATGGGTGGCAAAAGCCAAACACATTCTGGCTAGGCTTATAAATGCCCTAGGGCAGATAGCCTAGTATGAACCTATGAACTTATGAACCTATGAAAGCTGCTGTATGCAGACAATGCCATACTATGAGCAGACTCTGAACAGGAACTTCACCAAATGATAAGTAACTGGAATGCTAAGGTGAAGGCACAGGGGATGAAAATGAGTACATATGACAGCTCAAATGGCAGCAAACTGGGTAAATCAGAAGAAGCTGGAAATCAAAACAGTATGGAAAAAATAGAGGAAAAGGTTAACAGCTTCAAGTACCTGGGAGCAGTGCTTGAGGAGAAGGGAAGTATGAATGAGGAGGTCCGACTATAATCAGAGATGCTGCAACAAATGACACAGAAAGTCAGGGGCAGCTGCAAATTAAGGTGCACAAAATAATGGGGTGACCAGTGCATCCTTTTCTTCCTTTTCATTACGTACATCTGATCTGACTGATGGTTCTTCAAAATGCTTGATCCAAACCTGCAAAGCTGTGCACCAGCTCCTGAGGCCTTCATACTTTCCCTTCCACAATGCACCTGTTCTCCGTAGACTATCTTCATTCAGATCTCATTTGCCACCATCACACTTAGATGTGATCCACTGCCATGCAGCTAAGCCCTCTACTGCCTTCTTACAATTTAATATTTCCTTGCCGTTTTATACTTATTATCTTACTATTTGACTTTCAATGGCTTTTGGATGGCAATATTTCTAGCATTTAAACTTATAGGTAGAGTTAGAGCTGTAGCATTATTGACTTCATCAATGAGGCCTTCTCTTGCCTTCAGCTTCTCTAGCCTTAGCGTGTGCATACCTGTTAATATTTCTGTGCTTAACATACATATTTAGTAAATAGGAAAAAGAGTCTTTTTTCTTGGTTACTGGATGTACGCACTTAGTGTTCTGATGTATTTATTTTCTTGTTGTTTAGTTGCAGTTTGTTTCCATTTACTATAGACAAGGACAGAGGTGAAAAGAGCTTTAAAAGGTGCTTGAAATGTGGACATAAGATCTCCCTCAGGATGAGCATGATTTCTGAGTTTATTGCATCAGTGTAGTACATTTGAATGCAGACTGCTTGATGTGTAAGTCCTTTTGGCAGAAAGCCTTTTCAGACAGAAAGAAATAAACTGGTTATTAAAGATCTTTTCCCTCGTGATCCTGAGGGAGACAAGACCAGGAATGCTGCAGATAACAATAAGTCCTGGGGCAAATGGGAAAAAGAGAGAACAGATAAGAAAAGGAAGTTCTATGAAGAGACCCCATCATCAGCTCCTAAAGTTTCAAAGCAGGGCTCTCCTTCACGATCAGATCTGGAGCCATCTCCTTCAGCTCCAGTTTCTTTGGAGCCCATCTTAATAACAGATGAATTACTGGCAAGGCAACTTGGTAAACATTCTTTGGAGTGGGAACATTCCTGGGTCCCAACCCAACCTCTTTCAGTATCCTCAGTCAGATCATGTAGATCATGTAGGCATTTTTGAGAATGCAAATGAACATGGGTGCTTTTATGTCACTGTTATTTCCTATTCTTATATTGTAAATGTAACTTGCTCTCATCATGTATTGCTTTTATGTTGGAGCTTTTCTCCCCGGGCCTCTACTGAAAAGGGATATGTATCCAGCTGGACTAGCCCGGTCAACAAATGTAAAATAAAATAAAATAAAATAAATAAATAAAAATAGATCTATAAGAAGTCTCTCTAATTTGGAAATAGACTGGATGATGAAGGCATTTTTGAGAATGCAAATGAACATGGGTGCCATTCCTTCCCCTTCAGTGTTGAAAGTAAAGAAGACTGGTCTGGCTTCCCCTATTTTTGCTCCATCTGTAGCTCACATCTCAGAGCCAGTGTACATGGAGCCTATATCCTTGGCACTGATTGGTGCTCTTACCTCAGTGCTAGAGTCCATCCTACTTTCATAAAAGGTTTTTGAATTCAGCTGAAGTTCATTTGCATCAGCTCAATGCTGAGAACTCAGTGCCTTTATTAGAGCTACCCTTACTCTTACTGGCTCTGTGCTAGGGTTCACGGTCCTCAGCCTTCAAGGCATCAGGACTCATCACATCCTCAGAGCCTTCCACGCTGTTGTGAGTCAGGGCTCTTCCCTTTGACTGGAGCCATCCATTATTTGATAGCAATGGTATCTGGAGGCTGGAAGGGGGCTTCTTGAATCTGTCAAATGTCTGATCTGCCTTCATGCTCATAGGGAGGATGATTTCATCTCCTCTGAGATTTGATTTTCAGGTTTCCCAGGTCACAGTTTTGTGCCTGACACCTATATGATTGCTCTTCAGTCCTCTCATGCCTCCCCAGGTCAGAGTCTTGAATTACTATATAGGTGGCAGTACACTAAACTCTGAAAGTGTGATAAGAGACTTGGGAACACAGGTGGACAGTAGTCTCACCTTCGATAACCACATCACCACAACAGTCAGGAAATCCTTCTATGGGCACACCTCATCACTAAGGGCTTTTCATCCAGAAAAAAGAAGGTCATTGTCCCACTGTACTCTTCCCTCATAAGACCCATTATGGAATACAACACCCCGTTTGGTATGTACCTCTCAAGACATCTGCAACAACTGGAAAGGCCACAGAAATACCTCACTAAAAGAATTACAAGCCTAAATCAGATGGCCTATGTTGACCGCCTTAAAAAACTCCAGCTAGACTCTGTCACATATTGTCTACTCAGAGGCGATCTCTACTTAACATACAAGGCCATGTCAAACCCAGAGCTGCTGGACATGCTGCACTTAAAGAAATCCCAATCCCTCAGAGCCACATGCTCCAGGGATCTAAACCTTGTCATCACAATGAACAAAACATGCTGGAGGGATAGGTTCTTGACCCAGAGACTCCCCAGACTCTGGAATAGATTGCCCATACATGTCAAGCAGAGTGCCTCTTTGGCCCTCTTCAAAAGGAATCTTGACCATTGGATGGGAGAAAGGAAATTAACCCCGGGGATCACGTCAGTCACCCTGCTAGACAGGGGTTCAGGGAAGTAAATAGTGTGGGAAGAAATAGCCCAGGGAATTGTTATGGCTAGGCTTGTATAGGCCCTAGGGCTGATAGCCTAGTACCAACCTATGAACCTATGAACCTATGAGTCAAGCCTTAAACCTCCAAAGGTCAGCCAAACATCACCACAGTCCTCTGTGGACTTAAGGGAACCCACCATCTGATGTACCAAGAAAGAAGGCATGCAAAAGGAAGCACCAGGACTTTCTGTCAGAGTCTCTTACATTGAATTCAGATTCAGATGATAGAAAGAATGTTCCCTTTGATCTTTACTTGAGGATGCTACATTTGGTGAGGTTCTGGAGCTCATACACCAGTGGGGTACCTGGCCCACTGATGCCCCTCTGGATGAAGTCTTGATTTCCACTTATGGTTTGACACCCTCATTAATCTTGCTGTATGGAAATTATGGCAAGAGCTTGGCTCATGTGAATCTGTATCAAGAAAGCCCAGCAAAACTTTGAGGCCACACAAGGACAGGAAATACTGGATGAAGGGTTCACTGGTGGATTCCATTATTGTTTCAGCCACCACTAAGAAGGAATTAACCAAAGATATGGCCATGCTCCATCTGACCAACAGGGAGTCTGTGGAGGTGGGCTGAATAGGGAAGTGGGAGAATGCTTCTGACACCTTTGCAGTTAGGGGTCTGAAAGTTTGTGAGGTCACGAAGAGTTGCACTTGGTTAAATGACTAAACAACAACCTGGCCATGTGTAGTTTCCCTTTGGTTTAGAGTCATTACAATGTAATCAGTCTTTGCAAATAGTATTGAATTCTTCTTAACAAAATGAGTTATCAACGATGTATATTTACCATTTAGAGTTTCAAGTAGAATACATCTAAGTCAATTATATTCATGGTTAGCTACATTTCCTCATTTGCAGGGAATGTCCTCCATTGGGACCATACTCGTTTTATCTGGTATTGTACCATTCAATCCACAGATGTTGGGCATGCCTTGGCTTACTTCCAAGAGCTTTAAACAGACACTTTCTTCTCATCACTGGAAATTGAGAGGTAGCAGATGAAAGTCAGAGTTTAAACCTTGGAAAATTGAAAATCCCTGGGTTGTCTTTTACACTGTACTCTCTACCATCAACAGAATAAAATATGTGGTACAGTAGTTATATTAGCATAAACTATCTGTATATATCAAAAACAAATGATTTTTAGTTATCCTAAAAGGTACTGGGCAGAAATTAAACAGGTATTGGATTTACTCCATTTACCTGTAGCCTTTGTAGTAGCATCTTCTATAATTGTAATCCTAAATGCGTTGATACACCAGGTAAGTATTATAGGTACTGTAGTGCACATAATGCAAAGATGCTGAGCTAGACGTAAAATAACTTAGAAATTAAAATAAAACTATATACGAAAGACCCAGCCACCTTTAAGGAACCTTAATGTTTATGGACATCAGACTTGGTATTAAGCCAGACCTCTCAACCAATCGGGGACAAATTTCAACAGAATCATGGACAAGTCAAGAAAAAAATCAGGGACAATCAGGGACACTTTTAAAATATTAGTGCTATTAACTTGAAACATTGACAGAATCAGAGCATATGAATTAATACACATTTTCTGAAGTAAAAGAAGTCTATAACTCTTAATTATTGTCATTATTCATTAAGTGTAATTCACCACCTTTCCTCCAAAAGTCACTAGTTTTAGAAGGATTTAAGAGGGGCAGAGCTAAAATTTGAGTCAAAATCAGGGATGTCGCTGAAAATTAGGGACAGTTGAGAGGTATGTATTAAGCTTTATGTTTTCAAAGTATGGCCAAGCAATCCATTTATGCTGAACTGACAAACTCAGAAAAAGGGAGAAAAATGGCATGACTGCAGCCAGTGGGGTTTGACTGGTTTGGTCTGAATGCACCTGTAAAGACTTAAAAAGTAAAAAGACATGGACATTCAGAAGCCATGAAGCTGAAATAGTGGTTTGTTCTTAAGGGGTCATTTGCATGTATGCCATGAAGTTACACTACAGGAGGTTTAAAGTATTATTCAGTGAAGTCTCTAACTTGGCTAAGTCTCCCATATAGTTTTTACTGAGTGGTTTATCTGTGTAACCTTTTTACTCTTTTGTCTGGATGCTACTTGTGATATTTTGTAGGCACCTTAATGTTTATAAACATCAGGCATGGTCTTAAGTTCTCTGTTGCCAAGTGAGGGTAACCAGTCCATTTATGCTATACTATGAGCTCAGAAAAAGGGAGAAATATGACATATGTGTAGGGAGTGGGCTTTGGCTTTACTGTTCCGAATATACCTGTAAAGACATAAAAAGTAAAAAAAAAATAAAAAGTTACAGGCATTTTGAATTGATGCAGCTGAAACAAAAGATATCCTTAAGGGGTCATTTGCATATATCTCCTGGCCCTCCACTACAGGAGGTTTAAGGTATTACACAGTGAAGTCTCTAGCTTGGCTGTGTCTTTCATGCACTTTTAAATGGATGGTTTGTGTGTGAGCTTTTTACCCCTTAGTTTGGATATAAATTACAGTAAAATTATCTAGAGCCCCAGTCCCCATTTATATCTGAAGTCAAACTCAATGTTTTCAAAATTAGTCTAAGTAATTAAACTAATAAACAAAACAGAAAAGTCTAATCTAGCAGTCTAAACTGTTCTGCAAAAGAAAATGCTGCATATCTGAAATATTTTATGATGTTCCAGATCCACTTTGAGCTGTAGGTTGCTAATGTGCAAAGGAAGCCTATTACATATTCATACATGGTACTTTGTATCTAGATGGCAAGCAAACATAATACAAAGCTTGGATCAAGACAACATTCTACCACCAAGTCTGCGTGGGTAGCACCCGTGCCCAATAGTACAGTGGCGGTATACTATGATTCAGAGACATAATAAATCCACATGGAGCAGTGCTCATAAACAATTCATTAACAGGTCTCTGAATCAAACACTGTGCTGTTATAGCCCCCACACCAACCCATGCATAACTTTGTACATGTATCTGAAAGCAAACACACACACACACACACACACACACACACACACACACACACACACACACACACACACACACACACTACATACATAGATACAAACATTCACAGAACCCTCACACTCACATACTTGCAAGCATATTCTCGCCACACAAGTATATATGCACACACACACACACACACACACACACACACACACACACACACACACACACACACACATACTACATACATAGATACAGACATTCACAGAACCATCACACTCACATACTTGCAAGCATACTTTCTCCACACAAGTATACATGCACACACACACACACACACGCACGCACACACACACACGCGCACGCGCGCACACACACACACGCAAGCACGCACACACACACACACACACACACACACACACACACACACACACATACACACACACACACACGGCGTGCACACACACACACACACACACACACACACACACACACACACACACACTACATACATAGATACAAACATTCACAGAACTCTCACACTCACATACTTGCAAGCATACTCTCTCCACACAAGCATGCATGCACACACACACACACACACACACACACACACACACACACACACACACACACACACACACGCATGTGCACACACACACACACACACACACACACACACACACACACACTACTGGTTTTGTAGCACTTACCTCCCATGGGGCTAACAGCATGTCTTCTGCTGGGACTGAATGGATGTACATTGTTAAAAGATAGCATACACATTTTCAGTTCACTTCACACCTCAAATTGCATAGTAGAGCTAGTCTTTGAATCACTGTACTGTTGTACTCCAATCCCAGAGAAAATTTCTAGGGAAGCACACATGGCTAACAGGCATTAGTTATGCTCTTTGACTGCAGGTGCATATGGTCTTCACTAGTGAAACCCATGTAACTCTACAGACTGGAGGCTTCTTACCACGATACCTCTCAACCTCCTACAGCAAGAAATCTGGGCAAAGCTATAAATAATGGGGGGACAAAGGCCCAATACTAGGGACCATTTTTAAATATTGCTTTTACAAACTTAGAAATTATATAGAATAACAAATTTTGCATCAACATGAATTTTCCAAAGAGTAGGAAGTCAGAAACTCTAACATCTGCCATTATTTTCTGACTTAAATCTTCAATGATTTACCAATGATTTGCTAGAATACCACATTTTATGAAAAATGGACCAAAAATATGAGACAAAAATATGGACATTCTGTGAAAATCAGTACAGTTGAGAGGTATACCACAGTGGTGTTACACTGGTCTCTGAATCAGAGAACCATATGACATTGAGTTAATCTACCCAAAACAGGTTTGTATATTGCTATGCAGTTTTCAGAATGCTGACTAAAGTGTTTATTGTGGGATTGCTATTTACTATGTTAAAAAAATCCCAGTAGTTATAGAATATATTTATCTATGACCTGTTGAGTAATATCATGTCATTTTTGTTTATATCTATTACTTATGAAATGTTTATTTATTGATAACATTATATATTCATTGAAATCTACCTGAATATATGTTCATGGTTTACTGAATGCTCTTCTCTGTGTATCATAATTTGCCTTTTATTCATCTGAACCTGTATCTATTAGCATTTGCTTTGACTTCCTGTTCTTAGAATTCTTCTCTACTGTAGATTTAAATGTGAATTGTTTTACTAGTAATATAATCTAGATGGTCATGGGCTGAAGCTTTACTAATTTTATTATAATTTTTATCGAAGTTCTTATTTGTAGGCAGATTCAGTGCCTTTGTCTTGTGTGTATTATCATAGCCATGTTTTCACTCTAATCATCAAAGTTGCTTTCTGAAATAGTGCATCTAGTAAGCATTATAACTGTGTTTAAGTGTCACACTTCTCATTATTCCAGATTAAGTCACACCAGGTGACTGACAAACTAGTGGAATGGATTACTGTTCTCACTTCCTGTTAGAAAACTTACGCTCTCCTCCTGTCCATGGCATACTAAGGTAGAGGCTGTACGGCCTAATTCATCTTGCTTTTCTTTGTCACTGGAGTTTTTTTGCCATTTTTACCAGTTCTTCAGTACATATGCTTAACCTTTCACAGATATCTGAAATTGTTTCAGCTGTGTCAAAACATACTGTCATTCTTATACTGACAAAAGTCTGTAATGACTTTCAAACTACAAGACAATGACCTACCTCCAATTTACATTGAAGTGACGAAATTCTGTAAAAGGTAGTTTATCAACGGGTCCTAGAATTTTATAACCAGCAAAGTATTTCATATGCTTCTTATTATGGGTTTACTGGCTGTTACAGGCCCATTACAGGCTTGTGGTCAGCTATTGACATCATTCTTACAATTGGCTCAAGAGCTTTTTACCTTTGTTATACTTGACCTAAAGTGAACTTTTCACTCATTTAGTCATTTGATTCTACCAAGAAAATTATCCTCTTTTGACTTGAATCAGTAACATTTGACAAAGACTCCTGGTCCACAGTACTGGCAAAATCCTCTTTTCCTCCTTTCATAGTATCATAGGAATCACAGGAACTTACTAGGCTATTAGCCATGAGGCCTTTATAAGCCTAGCTAAGAATTTAGCCGATGTTCTGACAAATCAGCACCCGATGCCCCTGTCCAGCAGGGACACTGGTGGAATTCCAATGGTGTATTTTCTGTTCCCCATCCAGTTATCCAGGTTGTGCTCAAAAAGGGTCAATGAGGTACTCTGCTTGATGTGGGGCGGGAGTCTATTCCACAGATGGGGGAGTCTCTGGGACACAAATCTGTCCCACCAAATCCTATTGATGTCACAGACCAGGTTGAGGTTGCGTGTGCTGGTTACTCGAGTGGAACTTGACTTGTGGATATGCAGCAGTCCAATCAAGACAGGGTCTGAGATTGGTTTGTATGCCACACAAAGGTCACCTCTGAGGAGTCTGTATGAGACTGAGTAGAGGGACAGGGCTTTTAGACTCTCTGTGTAGGGTAGATGTTTGAGGCCCTGGACTCTCCTGGTGAGGAACTTCTGTGGTCTCTCCAGCTGCTGCATGTGCTTTGTGAGGCGCATGCCGAAAAGGGCATGGTACTCAATAATGGGTCTTATAATGGAAGAATACAGGGATGTTATGACCTCCTTGGGATGTACTTTGTTAGACTTCTCCGTGAAATGGTCTTGAGTGTCTTCCCATTCTTCCATTTTGTAAACCATTAGCCACTGCATTTCCCAAAACTTGTTTTATTGCATGCTGTCCGCAGACTACTTGATTTTTCTCTGTCCTGGAAAGTTTTCTGAATTTGTCCAAGACATATTTCAGTTACAATTTGCTGCCCTTCACCATTGGTTTGAAAGTGTTCTCCTCTACATTGAAATTGATAAAACCAGTATTGTACTTTTTTGTACTTCCCAAAGGTTTCTTAAAATCATGGTGCTACTCTAGGTTGACTCCTCCTTTAAAAATGGTACAGATGCATTTCATCATGTTCCTTTATGTAACAGCTTCTTCCACTAAAGGTGGAGACAACATTTATATTCATAGTTCTTACCTACAGTGGTGATGCCATCAATATTAGGTAAACAACAGACAACAACTGGAGAATATTGCTGGGTAACAGTTAATTTAAGGAAGGTGTAGATGAAGATGCTTTATATGGCCATAAAAGAAACAATTTCAAACTGTCTTTCTACACAAAGATGTCAGAATTAAAAACAGAGCCCAGAAAGCTAAGTATTGTAGGATCTACAGACAACTTTCAGTCAACCCCAGGTTTTTCTGGTTAGAGTAGACTCACTTGTATCCACTCTCACTGGGACTGGACCTTAGGCTGGACAAACGAATGACTGGTTAACCAGAAAATGCATACAAAATAACATTGATAGGTTATAAATCAGCTAGAATAACAGGATTTGTGTTAGCATGCATTTTTCTAATAAATATGAAGTCTAAAACTCAAATGTCTGTCATTATTTAGCTCAGAGAAGGCAGAAGTGTTGTTCTTCTCTGTTGACCTTTGCTAGGACTATGGCAGAAATTTGATGGCCGGTTAAAGAGGAGGCTGGTTAAAGAGAGGCTGGATAAGAGGGCATCTACTCTATAATGAGAAACTTCTGCAAGTTCAATATTTTTCCAAAACTTCCCACATAAGGTCACCTGACTAATAAACCTGTAGTTGACATTATACATAATGCTGCTGTCATTCCCACCCCTACGTCTGCCATATTCCAAAATATGCCCATGCCAACCCCTTCTATCCATTTCCATTTAGACCCCCCTTCACGTTAGAAAAATAAACAAGTCTCAGGCTGAAGAGCTGCATAACAATCCATGTTGCAACTACAGTCCTGAAATGCATACCACACATCCTAAAATTCTCAGGTTTGACAGTCCATTTCTTTGTACACCAATTATCTTTATATATAATTTATCTCTAATCTCACATTCCTTCCTGTACAGCATTAAGTATTCCCTTATCATTCTTTTCCCCAAGTCCCCAATGTCACTAGTGTCACAAATTAAAGTACTATAGCAAATCTTTGTCCCCTCACCAAATTGATAGAAAAGATCCTTTAGAATACAGTGGCAAATATGTCATACTCACAAGAAGCATGGCTTTAGACCCCACTACAGCACTCTTACATCACTCATTAAATTCATAACCCTGGTCTGTACCGACATGGACAACAAATTGGTTACTACTGCTATCTTTTTAGACATGCAGCACCCATTTGAAACAGTATATCAGATATTCTTACTCAAGAAGCTACCAGCACTGTACTTCTCCAATGAAATAATGGAATTGTTCAAAAATTAATTGTTAGGGAACTTTCCAAATCCTGCACCATTGTTCTAGGCCTTACTAGCAATATCTCCTCTTCCTTGTAACAATGTAATAATTTTTAGGTAAAAAACTCAAAAGCAAACTTGACTTCTTCTTCTTTCAGCTTTTCCCGGTTAGGGGTCACCACAGCAGATCACCTGCCCGCTCATGATTGGCAGTGGAGTTTTACGGTGTTGAGTTGCCAGCCCGGCGCCCAACCTTCCACAGAAGGCACACACACACACACACTCACACCTAGGGCCAATTTAGAGTGTCCAATCCACCTACAGCATGTCTTTGGGATGTGGGAGGAAACCAGAGCAACCAGAGGAAACCCACGCGACCACAGGGAGGACATGCACACTCCGCACAGAAGGCACCCCAGCCGAGAATTGAACTGGAAAACTTCTTGCTGTGAGGTGTAAAAGCAAACTTGACTGACCTCTACAAATGTCAGGGACAATGGTTAATTCTCTGCTCCTACTACAACCTAAGAATTGTTATTACTATTGTTGCATTACTGTCATTTCATTATTGTGCTCTAATCACTTTTATCGAAGGACTGAACTTTCCTGTTATTTGAGGAAAAGCTCTTAGGTTTTATGCTTCTACATCCAGATTATGCTATTTTGTAAGTAATAGCTGCAGTATTATGTCCTTGTAATGTACTGGCCTTCGACCTTCTTTAACAACTGAACTACATAAAATAGGTTTCTGTTGTAGATATTGGGAGCATGTCAATTTGTCGAAGGAGGTTTCAGCAAATGCAAAGAAACCAAAGCCAGTTCACCGAAACTGCCTTCAACAAATGTAGAGATTGTCTTTTTCTCCACTGTTCTTTGACCTCAGAGTGGGTATATATAATTCTGGTATATGGAGGATGTGCCCCATATGGGAGTTGCAAGAGGGGTTTGCCCCTCTGAAACCAAAAACTTGTTTTAGTGTTTGCTGAAGGTGATTTTGGAAAACTGGTTTCTGTTTATTTGCATTCATTGAAACTGCCTTTTATGGATCAATATGAATCCATACATATTGCATTCTTGCCTAGAGTGATTAAAATGTGAGAGTGATTTTTGTTCCACATTATAAATCTCTTGTATTACTGTTCATGTTTTATAGATTGCTTATGTTCTTCTATATGTAAATTGCATCAACTATTTTGTTGTTTTATTCACTTATTTCAGTTTTGGTAGCCTTTTGGCCCAGGTTGTGACTGAAAAGGGTCCTTGAACCAGCTTGCTAACCTGGTTATTAACCTGAAATAGAGATAAATACAGTTTTCCCAGGTTTTTATTAGATATATGCAAACCACCTGGCTTGGATGGAGCTTTAAATTTTAAAAGTATGCATAACAATAGTCCACTAAAGCATTTAAATGTATTTATTCTGTCTGGTGTTACAATAGTTTGGATTCATGTATTTGCCATACCCATGCATTTACTTAAAAAGACAAAACAATCTGCCTTTGATACAGCGTTTAGTGTTTGATGTGGGTGCTATTGAAGTAGAGTATTTTATTACTTATAACTCATCTGAAGACGTTCTGGCTTGAAAAGAATGAACGCATTAACTGCTTGCTATATTTGAACCAGTTTTTATGTTTTATTATAAAAGTACATCTTTGGCTATGCTTGGCAAAGTGTATTGCTGAGGGTTTTTTGTTTTTCTTTACTCTACGTGTATATTGGGTTAGAGATAATGGAGCATTTTCAAACACACTCAAGCTTTTGGTGTCCTACATGCCATATAGGTCAGTGTCAACAGTTTTAAACTTCTTATACTGACAATCATTATGCAGACAGATCATAGAGTCCCTTCTACCACTATGTATTAAATGCATGATTTGGGGGGCTTATTTCATGGTGGTATCAATTGATAATGGAGGAGAGTGCATCACAGGGCTAGATTCAGAAAACCTTGACACATTGTGGCAAACAAATTTGCTCAATGAGCGGTGTTGAACAGTGTGTGTGTGTGTGTGTGTGTGTGTGTGTGTGTGTGTGTGTGTGTGTGTGTGTGTGTGTGCATTTTAGAAAACTCAGTAACACAATGCAGCCAGCTGAAATAGCATGGTCATCTGAGTTATGCGCTAAGGACTGCATAATGAAGTAGTACATATGAAAATGAGGCAGTACAACATGGCAGAGCAATTTAGAAATGTTTACATTTTGTGCAGCAAGACTGTGTCTGCTTTAGCTTTGGTTATGCATATATGCTTGTGTTAAAGTAGTGTATAATGTTAGGAGTTGTAAAAGGCAACTATTGTAAATGTGTATCTTCAAGAGGCTGCTATAGCAACTGCTGTAACCAGTAGTGCACAGTGTCACCCCTGGAGGTGCCAGGTTATCTGACACTACTTAACATTTCGTGTCATTCATGTGGACCATTATCATGTAGACAGGGACATCATGCAACAAATTGTGGGCATGTGTTAACCTTGTCTACAGAACTGTGAGAGTTGCAGTGTACCTGTTCCAGAATCTACAAAGGTATGTGTGTATTTATGCATATTAGCTACAGGAACCTTGCAGTGACCTACTGGAGACACAGTGAGGTTATCTCAGTTTCTTCATGCCATGTGGGCAAGCATATGTCGTTCCCACATACCACAGAAAAGGTAGCCAACATCATGTGGGAATCTATGCTATTGCCCATTTCCCTGTAGTATTGGGACCATAGACTGCACTCCCATTGAAATAAAGGCCCCACCTGGTGAACTGGGAAAGAGTTACATAAACCACAAGGGTATCATTGCATTAACTGCCAGGTGGTTTGTAATACAAAGGTATCATCTACAATGTGTACGCAGGCTACCCAGGCAGTTTTCACAACTCCTACTTATAACACACATATAATCTTTACCAACATTTTGCAAGGGGTTACTTCCCACACAGGCATCTTGTGTGTGATGCTAGATATGCCCTGGATCCCTGGTTCAGGACACCAATTAAAAATCCACATAACTAACCATGGGTACAACTGTGCACTATTGCAAATCAAAAACATTACTAAGGACATGATTGGGCTGATTAAGTCATGCCTTTGATGTCTGGATACATCTGGTGGTGCCTTGCAGTGCAACCCCACCACATGTGCCAAAATATTGACTGTGTGTGGTATGTTGTACAATATTTTAGTTAGGACGTAGTTGCAACAGGGTGGTCTCATACAATGTCAGCAGTTCCCATCACCACAGGTGGAGGAAGGTAAACTTGACAAAGTATCAGAGGAGCAGCCAGCAGCAGGGTATGACCACACCAGACAGAGGTGGGCACAGTACACCGGGGCACTGGCAAATACGCAGCGGATTGCTCATAGCTTTATGTTATAAATATAGCTTTACAATATAATTATACAAGGGTTAAAACAATACATTACAGTAACAGTGATGCATACAAAAATACTAGACTATGCTTACCCTTGCATAGGTCACCCACTCAGTGCATTAGGCATAGGCAACCAAGTAACAATATACAAAGGGTATCATTTGCACAGGCAGACAAGTAGATGAGAGCATGTCTTTCACATGGAAGTGCGTCAGGGCGATTGCTGAGGTAAACCTAAAGAAAAAGTGCTGCTTTGGATGATGTGATAATGGGATTGGGCTGTGGTCAATGCATAGAATTGCCAGGGTCAGTGCACATGTAGGATGTGCTTGGGGCTATGGGTGTGTCAGGAATTACACAGTCTCATGAAGTTGTGCAGCTCCCATCTATAGGTTCATAGGTTCATAGGCATATACTAGGCTATTGACTACTAGGGCCCTTAAAAGCCTAGCTGTGCAGCAAAATGCCACCCACAAATTTGATTTACATTTCATTTATAGGAGATGATTTACTGACTGCCTCTGTCCATCAGAGACGTACGAGCCAGACAAGGGGTAAATTTCAGATTACCCATCCACTGGTCTAAATTGCCCTTAAACAGGGATAGGGAGGAACTCTGTTTTACATGGATGGGTAGAGAAAGAAATGGGAAGTCTCTGAGAAACATATCTGTCTCTCCAGCATGTCCTATCTATGCTGAAAACAAATTTAGGTATTTTAATCTAGTGGTTATGATGCTGTTGTTGTTTTGTGGATGTGCAAAAGATTCATCAAAACAGAGTCCGGGGATGTCTTGTATGCCAGGCAAAGATCCAAGACAAAGGAACCTTTGTGGATGTTTCAGTTGCTGCACTTCTTTGGTCAGGTACACACCAAAAGGGCCACTATACTCTATGATGGGCCTGATGTGGCCCAAGAACAGTGGTATGATGACCTCTCTGGACCACGATGCCATGCCCTTGATTATAGGTTCAGCAATACAGAAGGAGTTTCCTACTACCTTGAACACATGTTGGTCAAAGGCTAGGTTACTGTCCACATGAGTTCCCTGACTAGTGAAGCAGTGTTTAAGGAAACAGGCTTCCCATCCGTGTGAAGCTGGATTCATGTATTACCCAGTTTAAGCACAACCTATATAAGTGGATGGGAAATAGAAAATTTACACTGTCCCTTATTGGCAGAGGTAGCTTATAAATGCATGGCCCTCAACATCCTATTTGGATGACATGACATGACTAAGAACCACAAAAAAGCGATACATACTCCAAAAATAAAAAGCACACACAGCAAGGCTAAAGTAGGACCAAAAAAACACAGAAAAAACATTTATTCCACTAAGCGCTTTCGTCTGGAAGCATATCAGACATCATCAGAGTAAAAAAGCATAACAAATTAACATACTTAAATACCCCATCCCTCTTGATCACATGACAAACATCAATTAAGATTCAAAAGTATACACTGTATAAACAGAAGGAAACATGTAAAATACAAAAACAAACATATATAAAATAATTTTCCATATACATAATCCCCTCTTATTTTAATCAATATAAATAAAAAAAAAAGAAAACAAAATGTGAGCCATTTTAGAACAAATTACACTCTGTAAGACATAAGTCTTAATACACAACCAATGGAAAGGGACTCATTCAACCCTGACTTTTGTTAGCATTTAGCCAAGCTGCCATAAAAGTTCATGTTGCTCCAAATGATCCTCCCACGGACCACCCCTCAAAGGTTTAGGAACAAAATCAAGACCAAAAAAATGAAAATTATTCCCACTGTTATAATTAATATGTTTGGCTAAAGAATTGGTGGATTTATTTTTCCTGATGTCAAGGAAATGCTCATAAATACGGTCTTTGAATTTTCTCTGAGTTTTCCCTACATAGAACCCAGGACATTTTTGGCACAATGCAAAATAAATAACTCCAAAAGAGTTACAATTACAATAAAACATTGCTTTAGTTTTGTGCCCATTAACTAAAATTGTGTCTGCAACTAATAAAAATTTACATTGTGGACAAGCACCACACTTGACCATACCCGTTTTTTTCTGCGTTCCAAAATGGAATGTTTCCCTTTGTTCTAAAAAACTTTTAATAGTTTTCCCTTTCATGTAAACTATCCTAGACCAGTTACCAAACTTGTCAATAATGTTGTTAAAAAAGAAAATATAGACCAGCTCCTATAAAGAATTCTTCTAATACAGGGATCCTCATTATAGAATTCTGTGATAAAGGATGTAGTGTAATCCCTTCCAGTGTCCTGAATCCCACAAAAAAACTCATCCAGTGTTTGGTAGGGGATTTTAATAAGTGGAATAATAGTCCCTACCTTTCTTTTTTGTGTAATGTCAAGTCTGAGTCAATAAGAGAGGTAGGGTACCCTCTAGCAAGAAACATGTCCCTTAAAATTATACTTATGGCATCAAAGATGTTGTCATCAGAAATCATCCTTGCAAACCTAATATACTGTCCTTTAACTATTTCCCTTTTTTGAAATGCAGGATGGCTACTGTTGTAATGAAGACAACTGTTGCAATAGGTAGGCTTTCTATAAATAGTAGTGGTGATAGAGCTTTGCAACAAATCTTTACAAACCATAACATCCAAATAGTTCATAAAGGAATAGTCAAAGGTGTAAGTAAACCTAAAAAAAGGGGTAGTCAAATTCAAGTATTCTACAAATGCACCAATATCATTGGGGCCACTGTCCCAAACAATAAATATGTCATCCAAGTACCTAATATAACATTGTCAAGGATTAGAGTGAAAACGATTGAATAAAAAATTATATTTTAGAACGAATTCCATGAATAACATAAGGATGTTTGTTTAGGTATTATCGAGGTCAGTAGATTTGTGTAAAAATTCCTCAAACCAAGAAAGCCCCACGTTGTGGGGTATAATGTTGAAAAGTTCTACCACATTGATAGTAAGGAAAATGGTGTGTTCAAGAAGATTGAGATTTCTAATTTTTAAAAGAAAATCCCTAGAATCCCTGCATAGGTGTGTGAAAGGTGCAAGGTGTTTCTTTAATTTGATGTCAGTATATTTATCAATTTTTATATTGAATAAAATAAGGGGGTTACGTATATGTAAACATATTTTATACATGTTTCTTTTTGTATTTTACACATGTTTTGTTTTGTTTATATGGTGTATACTTTTGAATCTTAGTTGATGTTTGTCACATGATCAAGAGGGATGGGCTATTTAAGTATGTTCATTTGTTATGTTTTTTTTATTCTGATGAAGTGTGATGCACTACCAGACGAAAGTGCTTAGTGGAATAACATTTTTTTCTGTGGTTTTGTGGTCCTACCTTTGGCCTTGGTGTGTTTGTTTTTTATTTTTGAAGCATGTAGCACTTTTTTGTGGTTCTTAGTCATCTCATGTCTTCCACTGCACCTCAGGCTATGCTGGCTGGATCAAGCCCCAGTCATATGGAAAATATCATGGCCAGTATTGGACGTTTAACTCAACTTGTTCATGAATTGCCCAAAAAGGTCAACGGACTTGTTTCAGGATCTACCCATGACCAGGAATTTCAATGTACTCCTTTGTGTTTAAATTTGGATTTGCAAACTGATTCCCATGGAGCTCCTCTCTCGTCTGCACCTACAGTGAGTTTCAGGCTCAATGACTGGATCAACAGGTCTTTACATTTTGGAAAGGGTGAGGTGACTGAAGTGCAGTCTTTAAAGGAACTTATGAGTAGATATGAGGACACTCTATTAAAATGTCAGAAGCTTCAGTTGGAGAACTGTTACTTTAGGGAATGCCTTAATGTTAAAAGGATCCCTAAGGGCCTGCAGTATTGGAAGTTTCCCAGCGGTTTAGTGCTTAACTCCCCTTTACATCAAGAACTGATTAGTTTGTTTGATAAGGCACAGGTGCAAACTGTTGTAAGTGCTTATTAAACATAATCAGAAAACTATAGATGACCTTATTGTTGAAGCCAGTCAACTGGATTCCTCTATCACAAAAGATCTTTTATTTGAGCAGTATTCCTATCATTATGAAAGTATTTTTTATAGAATCAACCGCAACATCACAGATATAAGAGAGAGACAAGAAAAAAAGATGAACCGTGACAAAATTGAATACGAGGAGGGATGTGCCTATCCTAAGCTGAATGGAGTTAACTTGGCTGCAGTTAATTAAGTTAATTCACGATTTGATGGTGATAGGGAGAGTATAACTGCTGAGGTGGAGCCTGATACCCGAAGTGATGCCCCTTTAGGGCAAGGACCAATAAGAAGGTACGAACGGATAAGGAAACAAGCCAATCAACAGCGAGACAGGTTCCATCCACCAAGGCAATATCAGGGGAACAGGACACTATGCTCCTTTAACTATCCTAATTCCCACCCAACCCCTCCTTATCTAAATTTATACTGAGCCTATCCCCTCCCCTTCCTCTTTTTATCCCCTCCTCTTTCTACAAGCCTTACCTATCTCTGATACCTCATTATTCAATAACATTCACCCAGACTCTTTAGAATCTTATGTCACCTTCCCTCCACACTTATTTTTCTCTACTTCCTCTCTTAATTTACTCTTTTCTATTGTTCTAATTTTAAAATATATACTTTCATTCCCCTTTTCTCCCTTGCACAATATCTACTTCTTCCTCCTCCACAGCAGGTTCTTCTTTAATATTACCCTTACTTTATAAAATTGACAGAAAACATAATATGCACAAACCTTTTATTATACACATCACCCACTTAATCATTCTCCTAATACTTCCTTTAATTCAGAATTTCACCCCACCACACCACAGTATATTCTACATTTCTCTAAATGACTATAGTCTGATAAAATATTAATCTTTCTCCATCTCCATAATAAGGAATCACTCTGCCCCGAACCTCCAGCAACCCACTTCTACTCTCATCTGTTTTCTTTGTCGTCTTCATCCCTTTACCTTTAATGTATTTTCCTTTTCATTAAACTATAATCTCCTGTTAACTACTCCATGGTCCTCTCTAACATGTCATCCTTTTGCATTTTCACGTCTCTGCTATTAATTTAATGACACATTACTACCCACCATGGTACTCTTGACACTTTATTCACACTCACACACTACCACCCACCCTACCTATACTCAGGCTAAACACTCCTTCATATCTATTTCCTCAAATTTATTTAATATCCAACCTATTCACCTTTTCAAATACAGAACATCTAAGCATTTAGTTCACTTTGACTTAACCCTGACAAGTTTATATACTTTATAAAAAAACTAACTAATCCTAATCCTCTCTTCTCTCAAATCACTCCTTGTGGTAGCATCCATCCTAAGCCTGGCCCCTCAGCCTTCTCAATTCCAACATCTTCTTCCCGTAAGTCCTATATAACACCCACAAAACATTTCCATACTTCCATTAACATTTATATTATTTTAAACAAAGTTGTAAACCTACAAGCATGATTTCTTGAATATTTACCAGATCTTACTAAAACATTGTGGCTACAATATAATTTGATGTGACTGACTACACAAAAATTGGGGTGGCATTGCAATTGTACATAATATCTGTTGAAGTTTTTCATCCTTCAAAACTAACATTCAAACCTTACAAAATGCAGAACTTTATATCTCTCTTCTCAATGTTAATAAACATAAGAGGCTTTGTATAGTTACCTTATACGTACCACCAGGTAATAATATTAGCTTATTTGAAGAAATTATTTGCTGGATAGCTACAACTATAGCTACTGAAGCCATTATCTTAGGTGGTGTAAACATTGACTGGTTATCAGTGACATATGACACCCCAAATACTAGTCTTAACTTGTATGGGTTCAAACAGCTGATCTCTTCCCCTATTTGACTGAAAAAAAATCATAAAAATTCTATCCTTGACTGCATACTTGTCTCTGACCCCAGCAAGTGTGCTGTCTCAGTGGTACTACCCAATTCCCTTAGTGACCATCACCCCATATTCATCAATACAGAAATCATCCACCAGCTAAAAACATCAATAGAAAACTACTCAAAATCTTTCTAAATTTCTAACTTTCATCTTGATACACTCAGTGATCTACAAATATCCATCAGCTGGTCTCCACTCAAACTCTACCCCTTGCCAAAGCTGTCAACAAATTTAACAATAAATTCATAAATAGTTTAAACACCCTTGCTTCCTACTAGAAATGAAAAAATAAAACAATTCAACCCCCTTGGCAGTCTCATTCTACAAGAATTTTCATGTAAAAATGGAAAAATGGCATAAACATAAAACCCTTCACAACATGCATCTAAAAATGAGTTGTGCAACCTCTTCATTAAGCAAATTCACCAGGACAAAAAATGTTACTCTGACCCACAAGATAATCATAACAAAAAAAATGAGAGAAATTCTATAGCTCAATTAACAAAAAAAATTCAACCTGGCTCTCCTTCCTCACTAAATTCCTATCCAAACTTATTCTCATCAGAAATAGCTACGAAATTTAACATTTTTTTTTCATCAATATCATACTATCTCATACCTCCAGCTTTCTCCAACCACTTACTCAACCTTAGAACTCTACTAGCCCTGAGATCCATGTCTTCAATCTCCAATCAGTCTCCACATCATAGGTCACACAGTTGCTAAAGAAACTTAAACCCTGTTTTATTTTTGCTGATGATCTCCCTGCTGAATACTTTGTTTGCTGTAGAATCTATAGTATAACCATTCTCAGTTCTCATCGACAGATCTATTCAAGATTCCTATGTCCCAGCTCTGAGGAAAAAATTCTTTATTATTCCTTGAAACCACAGTAACAAAAAAAAAACAATGATGTCTTGTTCTTATGTTCATCGAACGTTTTTTATTCCACAATAGAGAGCATAAAATCTCTTAGCTCCTCCTCTCCATAAAGAAGTTAACTGTTATGAAATCTCTAACATTAGGCCAATTGCCAGCTTGTCCCCCCATTCTAAGATCTTGGAAAATGTATTCATAAGCACCTCCTTCAGCACCTCTTACAAAATAATCTCCTAACCCCATGACAACATGACTTCCAACCAGGCCATAGCACCACTAAAGCTCTCCTCAACTTTTCTGACACCATTAATTAGGCTAGAGTCCAAGCAAAGTTTATCTGTTCTGTTTTTCTAGATCTCTCAAAAGCCTTTGATACAGTGTCACATGAGAAACATCTTACTCGTGTCCTCTCTGGGCCTTTCCAAATCAGCTCCTCTATGGTTCTCTAACTACCTGTCTAAAAGATATCAATATATCACATGGCTTGCTTCTTTCTTTTCTTTTCTACTAATTAAAGTGGGTGTTCCTCAGGGCTCTATTCTCAGTTCACTATTCTTTAACATTTTCATCAATAACCTCTATACCTCTTCTTAGCAAGCTTGCCTTATTCAGTATGTAGATCTCATTCACCATCTTTCCAGATAGCATTAGGGATATGAACACACTGTTCAAGAGGTCAGAAATCTCTGTAGCTACATAAAATTTGAAGAAATGTCTCTTAAAAGTTTGTGGCCAGAGCACTGAGAACAACTGCAACCTATATAACTTCTTTAATATCAACAGACACGTATACCTTTTTTGTCAGATTTTTGGTATACTTTTCTTGCAACTTCAGATCATGATAAAAAGTGAATGCATTTTTCAATATGAAAAGGTAATTCCTGAACAGCATTTAAATGACAGATTTGGTACTCAGGTGACTGAAACTTTCAGTGAATATTTTGTGTGATGCTTGTAGAGTGACTCTTTTAGTGGGCTGTTTATAAGTGTAGGATTAAGGTCAGTTTATGCAAGCAAGATTCTATGAATCATGCTTAAAGTAAAATAGTCTCCAAAAGTATTCCTACTCCTACATAGACAACAGAGGGAGAGTAACATTAGCTTGTGTTTTTTCCCACTGTACTGAATTACCTTTCATATCGATCACCATTATTAATTATAAGCCTATATGAAATGGCTATATCATAATGAAACTCAGTTGGTCAATATTATTTATGATCGCAAATGAAAGAAACATCTTTACAGCATGAAAAAAAAAGGATTTTACCATGAATAAACTGTATTGCTCCCAAGGCGGATGGTAGTAGCTTATGCTTCAGGTTCAACTGGCAACTCTGATTAGAATGCATATTTAAGATTATAAAGCCATGATACACAAGCAATGCATCCCCCAATCTAATGTTCATAAGTTATACTGAGGCTCATGCCTTCTCCCCAACTATATAACTCATAATCACCCATACCACAGAAGTGTCTCCACTGTCTAGGCTCCAGCCTTTCCTTGTAATATAAAGGGTAGTACCAGCTACCAATGATGCCCTGTCTCCTATAACACAACACATTGATGCTTGCTGTTTGGATTTCCTACCTTGCAGAGAAACCATACAGGCAGATTCACAGGTCATGTGGGAAATCCTTCTGGAGCAGCATTCTGTAACATGTTATATGAGACTGATTTATAGAAAATCAATTAATGTACATAATTTAAATCAAGTTTAAATGTTGTGTCAATATGGTATACATATATGAAGGGACACAGTATCTCATTTGCACCATGACATTCTATATTAATAAGAAAACTTCAAACTCAATAAAAATTCTAAATGGAACCAGACAGGGCTGCCTACTCTGCCCATATTTGTTCAATTTCTATAAAGAAGCTCTGTTATTATTAATCAGCCAAAGAACATATCACCATTTTATTTCACTATCAAAAATCCAAATAAAATACACAGCCTTTGCTGATGATCTTAATATTTATTTTCAGTTCCTCAGTACTGATCTTGGCAAAATCGTATATTCTGTAGACCAATTTTCCAAAGTATCAAATTGCACAATTAATCCTAACAAATCTATTATATATCCATTAAATCCCCTAGGTCATAAGGAATTTTATTTTCCAGAGACTAAAATCAAAGTGGAATACACTCTGAAATACTTAGGTGTATTCTTTGGGCATACACAATCAGATATGATAAATAACAATGGGAAAAACTTAAACTTTCTACCCTATCAAAAGCTTCAATTGACAAAATGAACATACTCCCTAAAATTTTATATCAACTGAACACCACATTCACTAAAATTCCAATAACCTTTTTTCAATAATTTAAAAGTTCGATTAGCAAAATTCATTTGGTATCCAAAAAAAAAAACAGAATCAGCTATCAAAAACTAATGCTTCCCAAAGAAAAAGGTGAACTAGGCCTCCCCAGCTACCAATTGTACCATGAAATCATTGATGCCAGTCGCATTATTCAAATAGCAAACTATGACCCACTGGGGAAAGACTGGAATCCACTAGGGATTTAATTATTTAAAAGAAATACAATATCAAGTAAAATTAATCCTAGAGCTATTCCCTTCCTAAACCAAGAAACTCTCAAGATTTAAAAAAATCACCCAATCTTAATAAATAAAAGTGAAATTTTCAAAAAACGGTTAACAACATTAAAATTATAATACACTATCACTCTTTAACAACTAATACATAACAATCCTGATATAAAACTTGCCAATTCCATGCTAAACTTAGACAATTATCCCTTAATAAAGAATCATACAGTATGGGATTTTTACCACTTACAGAACCTATCAATGGATGATATCAAGATTAATCTAAAAGCAAGTAATAAATACCAATTAATGTTGCTGTTCTTCTTCTTTCGGCTTTTCCCGGTTAGGGGCCGCCACAGTGGAACGCCAGTCCGATAATGATTGGCAGTAGATATTTATGGTGCCGAGGTGCCAGCCCAACACCCAACCTTCAACGAAGGCACGTCCATTCACGCATGTCTTTTGAATGCCACTTGACTGTGGGGAGGACATGCAGACTCCACACAGAAGGCGTTCCAGCCGAGAATTGAACGGGAGAACCTTTTGCTGTGAGGCAACAATGCTACCACTGCACCACTGTGGCAGAATAAATACCAATTAATATTTAAACAAATTGTATACTTAGTAAATAAACTAACTATGGACATCACAGTTAATGAACAGGATATCAAATTAGCACAGCAAATTCAAAAGATGCTTTTATACAAGAAAACATGCTCTCAAACACCTATAAATTAATAACTAAAATTAAATTTCAAGATAGAATTCTTTTTTCAAAACATTGGGACATAAAAAGTAGCAACATGATAGTAAGTCAGAAGGAACTAGCCACTGTAAACACCATGAAATTAATACCTTTTAAGAAACTTATCTACATTCAGATCATGATTTTTAATAATGCACATCACACACCTGTCCATCTTAACAGATTCAATCCACATAATTCACCATTTTTCCCATTGTGTTCCAACATAGAGGCTGACATTATTCATATATTTTGGAGGTGCAAAACAGTATACAAACTGTGGTGCTCACTAAGATACTTGCTAGAAAAAACAGGTTACTCGAAATCTACTCTGTCATGGAAAACAGCAATAATACATATCTTTATGGGCAATATCAACAGTCTCACCAAGCACATTACAATAACTCTATGTGCTCTATTAAAATTATTAAAATGTTACATAGCTAAAAACTGGTTGGACAGATCCAAACTTATGTGGACAGAGTTTAAAAACATAGCCAAACAACACATATTGGCTAAGAAACTTTATACAAAAAGCCAAAAAACCTAGAATACTACCAAAACTATTGTAAAATCCTGATTGATATTTTAGCATGAATGGTAAAATATGCTGAAGATACATAAAGTCCTTAACTATATTCCCTAGTCAAAGGCAGAAATAATAGGAGTCAAGGTGACAACTTATGTAAATATGTAAATATTTTATAGGTAGTTTTAGTTTCTCCTTTCTTTTTTTTTTTTTTTCCTTTGGATGTTGCTATGTGATGTTGAATTTCAAAATCATTTCATTTGTATTGCAATAATGTGCAGGCAATTTGCTGCTGTGTATTCTTATCACAGTGTGTGTCACAACACAGTCTCAATAATAAGACATTTCTTTACTGTAAATTTTATTCTAAATTGTAGTATATTGTATTAAAATGTTTTAATGTGCTGTTTTATAGAATCTGCTCATAATGTATAAACATATACATCACAGCGTTGTTATGTTTTCTTTTCCTTGTCTTGAAAATTATAGAAAACAAATAAAAAGACATTTGAAAAATAAAAGTATCTCATTTGTACTTAAAACTCCTTTTTTGTATATTTCCAGTGAGCATCTTTAGTTCCTTATGGCACCCAGACCTTTTTTGGTTCTGGCTTCTTTAACTAAGCAACTTACCAGCTAATAATAGACAGTATTAGAAAGTGCAAGGAGCTATTAACAAAATTACACCAAGACTGTTAATCGAGGATGTGTTGCAGTAGAGAAATGAATCCCTGTGTATCACTCATTAATTGTATTTTCATATCTGTGCTCATATTTTCATAACTGAAAGCCTAACCTATTACTAAGTGGTATGGTATAATATGCCATGGTGGGTGACAGGGTAATTCATTGGCAATGTCCATTTATATCACACTATACCTGAGATATTGCTAGTTATTTGTTAGTAATTATTAAAATAAACATTATTTCCATATGTACTTAATACTTCAAAAAAAAAAGTAACTTACAAACGTTTGCATGACATCAGGTGAAACCTTACATGTTGAAGAAAACTGTCTTTGACATTTACACTGTAACTTGCACATCTTGAGAGATATTCAGTGTTATTTATATTACTAATTATACAATTAAGTGTATATTCTCATATTTTTGTTACTATCTCAATTAACATGCAGTCATAGGTGAATTTCTTATTGTAATGTAAAAGTTTGTCTAGTTAACAACAATGTTCTAACAGTATATGTCTAGGTTGTACATTTTCTAAGGAATGGACATTTTTTGTGAAAGTATAGCAAAACTATAATTTGGGGCCTGTGTGCATTATAATATATTATAGTATTTATGGAAAGACTATACATGCACTGACTGTTATTACTGTAAAGAGCACTTCTAACTGATAGCATCTCTATTTGCTCAGCTTTAATAGCTTGTACTGTTCACAAAATATTTACATTTATGCTTTTTAAGTTTATTTATCAGAAAATACTCAGGAATGTAAGCTGTGTGTAGACTGCTAGAAGTGTGATGCTCCACACCACATAGGTGTTAATGAGCTATTTTATGTGCAAATTCAGATGAGTCTAGATGGCCAGGCACAGTACGTGGTAGGTGGGTTAGATAACAAGATCATTTATGAGCCACCCAAAATCTACAACATAGTCAAACAAGGCATGTGTCCTGTTAGCAAGTAAAGTCAAGAGGTAAATACATCTACATCTGTGAACTTTGTACAGTGTTCTGCTACATAAAATGCTGACCAACTAACCATTGCCACTCTGTATATGGATCAATAGTAGAGTTGCATATGGCTTGGCAAGCTGATTGATTGCATCACCCTGTAATTCATTCTCATATAGACAAATACTTTCCATTGCATCTTTTTATCTAGCATCTCTGTCTTTTTAACAAGACACTCCATCATTTATTCTAGTCCAGCTCTGAGTTATGCAGTCTGGCTGCGCATAGCTGCGAGTTGTCACTGAGTCTGCTACTATATATAATTTCTGAAGGTGTGGGGGTGTATGGTGCTTGTCCACTGAAATTTTTTTTTCTGTTTTTATAGGTTTTTCGACTTATTGTTTTCGAAATTATAGGTAAGGTAAATGGTAAGCCAAAAAAGGTATTGTCAGTTGCTCTTATGTAAACTGGCTGTACAGTCACATCAAGAACAACTCTGGATCCCAAGTAAATAATCTCTCATACAGCTGCATTCAGTTATACTTTAAGACTTTAGATAATGATTGATAATATTAAAATAAATCAATAAAAAAACTTTAATTAAATTAAGGGCACAGCATCATTTCATTATCTTAACTTCATGTGTCTCCTCAGAAACTGTTTTAAGACCTGGCTGAGATTTTTCTTTTTCTTTTTTTAGTTGGAGTTGTTGAGCTAAGAGAAGAGTCGATATTTTTTATTTGCAAAAGTAAAATCCAAATATATCTGTTTGCTTGTTTGTTTGTGTAATGGAGAGGGAAGATTCAATAAAGCCTACATGGTCATTTTTGACCTTGTGTGCATTGCAGCATGATGCGCATACAGCTATTGATAGTTTTAGATTTAGTAAACTCCTTGTAGTGGCGCGAACTCACAAGCAAACACAAAAACTTCCGTGGCATGCAGATTATAGCATGTGTAACTGAACTGTATGCTAATGAAGCAAATAAACATGGCGGAGCAACTCAAGCTGTAAAGCAACCGTGTAGACTCCATGTTCATGTTGGCCATGTATTCGAAAGTTTTTCAAATACAGTCACTGAAAGGGGTCTATATGGAAACAAGACCAAGTAAAAGTCTAAAGATTTATACAGAACAGACCATAACATGTAATGCCACACAGATTATGACATTATCAGACAAGGTGGATGCTAGAAAATTAGATTAACAATAGTAACAATTCCTTTTTAAGTGCCATGACATAAATATAGCTTTGCTTCCCTACCCCCGAATGAAAAATGCACTCATAACTAATGCAGACAGCTGAAAGTGTAAACCCCATGAAACATACTATTCATATTGTCATGTAAGCATATGTAGTATGCATCTGACAGAATATAATTGCATCAAAACCCGCATTCCTCTGTGCAGATATATATGACAATAATACCCTCTCTTGAGTATACAACATTTGGCTCCCCTTCAGTTTCCTTCCCTACATGGTTACAACCAAACATGTAGATTCAGGGATTTCAGCATGGTAAAGACGCAAATGAGGTCAAAACTCATCAGAATTGCTGATTCCCAAAAATTTTTAACCATGCAGGTACCTCCACAATGTTCATGTTGAATGCATGGTAACAGTGACTGATGACATCGGGGGGGTGTCAAGTTACACTTACAGAGGTGTACATGTAGGTCTGTGAAGTGTAAAAGTGCACGTAAGCAGTGCTCAGTTCACAAGTTCTTTTTCATCATCTTTATTGTTTGTTAAAATGTATCATCTCTGTCCACTTTAAGTTAAAATTTCTTTGTTTATGTGTGTCGTTGTTTCTGCAATACAGCACTTAGCACAACCATGGGAAATTGAGGAATGAATGGCAGGTTTCTCGATGCTTGTCACATAACTATTAGTATGGCAGGATGTATATGTGTAGGGCTACAGTATCGAAGGTCCTGGGTTCTAGTACAGGGTCTACAACCTTTTCTTCACTTTTTGAGCTGCATGTTTATGTGATATCACATGAACAGAGAAAAGAATAACAAGATCACCTGTGTTTACCTTATTTCAGTGTAGTTATGTGACGTGGCATGCAGGTGCACATTGCATACTAATGAGCACCAACAGAGTTGATATATTCAGTAAAGCAGCAGATGTTTTTCATAGATGCTAATTACAGCACAAGCAGGGGATTTTCAGTTCAATGCCATGGGAGTAGAGACAAGGAAATTCTAGGCCTGAAATAAAATTGTGTTAATTGCTGCATTTGCAAGGTAAGTCCTGAACCTAGAATGGATTATTTAACAATATTATGGCATATCATTGCATTTCTTAACTTGCAGTAATGAAATAGTGGTGGATTTGTATAGAAAGTACCTTAACATGTGACAGCAGACACTTATTTTACTTATATGTGTCCATTGCTATAAGTTTTTTCCTTATTCTTTTCATTTTAATTGCACTTTTTTTATGATGCACCACATAGCTCAACCAATGGAAGCCTGGAATTGCTGTGTTTATCTAGCTTCTGTGAAGCATGGCGGACCACCTATGAAGCTGATATCCAAAACTAGAAATGAGATGCATTCAATTTATGCCCTTGGACATCATGAAAACATGGCTTGGAGTACAGATGGTACTGGTTTCTAGTACAGAGTCTGCAACCTTTGTTTTACTGCTGTGACATTGCAGTTTACAGCAATGAAGTACAACATAGACAACTGTTTTCTCAGCATTCTTGTGGCAACAGGTGCAAGTGCAGGACTACCACACACATGGTCCTGGGTTCAAATACACCATATATTTATATTATTATTTTTACTGCTAGAGTAATCTCTGTATAATCACATTTATGATCAAATGTATGACTGCGGGTATACTGTGTAGTATAGTCTTGTAAATGTTTTCCTGCTATCTTCACCAGCATGGCTTTAACTTTTACAAAAACACATACACAACTGCCTAACCATGAAATTGCTTGCTACTGTTGCATTCTGCTTGGCAGGCATTAGCCATGTGGCTTGCATTTGCCCACTGATTACCTATGTGGAAAGAGGTGTAACTCATATGCATACACACTTTGTTAACTATTGCACAACTTTCTTGTTGCAACAGGTGTAAGTGAAGGACTGCCATGCACATGCTCCTGGGCTCGAATACATTATTTTCCATGTAGAATTATTTTTACTGATAGAGTAATCTCTGTATTATCTATCACATTTATTATCAAATGTATGACTGTGGGTATACTGTGTACTATAGTCCTGTAAATATATTCCTACTATCTTGACCGGCATGGCTTTAACTTTTGTGGAAAATACATATTCAGTTGCCTATAGATGCAGTTGCTTGCCACTGTTGCATTCTGCTTGACAGATATTAGCAATGTGGCTCTCGTTTGTGCACTGCTTACCTACATGCAAAGACGTGCAACTCACATGCCTGCACATTTTATTAACCATCTCACAAATCCACTGCTCACGGCGCTATGGAACTGTATATATGATGCTTTCTTACTGGTGTTTATTGTCTATTGCCTTTGCGTGACATAAAAGTACATGTTGAAACATTACAAAGTGAGGGTATATTCTAAGTATATGTCATATATTTGCAGCATATACACGTGTTGCCCAACACCCCATGCAGTACAACCCTGGGGTCTCAGTATTTTCTTACACACATATATCAACCACACTACAAAGTGTAATATATCATGCTGGACAGGGCCAGTGGTGCTGACAACCTTGCTCTGCTAAACTCAAACATCCAGCTATGCTCAATAAAAGTACTTGTGTTTTTACACAGCTAGGCATCTACACACCCTAGTGCTGTTAGTTACTGGCCTCATATGAACCTATGAATCTATGTGCATATGCAGGCCTCCCAATCTGCTGTCCCCCACATGACCTGCTCATGCCATCTAATATAAGCTCATCTGCAACAATGTAAAAATCAGACTTGTGCTGTGGCACTTGCATAAAGTACTGAGTTCTGTAGTATGTGCACTTAGAAAGGTAGGGGTTTTGTTCTCATTAAAGTCAACTATGTATGTGTGTATTTGTTTGAGTGTGTGCGTATGGGTGTGTGTGTGTGTGTGTGTGTGTGTGTGTGTGTGTGTGTGTGTGTGTGTGTGTGTGTGTGTGTGTGTGTGTGTGTGTGTGTGTGTGTGTGTGTAGCCAGAAGAGCAAGTGTGTATCCTGCAGTTACCACCCCAATCCCATAAATTGACAGTATTTTCATACTTGCACTTGTCTACACATTCATTTCAGGCAGGCCTCCCAACTTATTCTCTCTAACATGCACTGCTGTCATCCACTATAAGTTGACTTACAGCCATGTAAAAGTCAGACTTGTGCTGTTGTGCTTATATGGAGTACTGTGTTCTGTAATCTGTGCACTTAGGTAGGTAGGATTTTTCTTCTCACTGCATTCAACTTGGTGTGTGTGTGTGTGTGTGTGTGTGTGTGTGTGTGTGTGTGTGTGTGTGTGTGTGTGTGTGTGTGTGTGTGTGTCTCTCTAATTAGCAGAGTAGATGCACTACCCTACAGTTGCCTCTCCAATGGCATGGCTTGCCAGGATTTTGACACTTGCATTTGCCTACACATCCATGTCAGGCACGCCTCCCACCTTCTTCTCTCCAATATGCACTAATGATGTCATCCATTATAAGTTTATCTGCAGCCATGTAAAAGTCAGACTTGTGCTGTGGCACTTGCATAAAGTGTTGAGTTTTGTAGTCTGTGTACTTAGATAGATATGGATTCTGTTCTCACTTCAGTCAACTGTTTATGTGTGTGTGTGTGTATCTAGCCAGAAGATCAAGTATGTATCCTGCAGTTACTGCCCCAATCCTATGCATTGGCAGTATTTTGATACTTGCACCTACCTAGACATCCATTTCATGCAAGCCTCCCAACGTCTTCTCTACAACATGCACTGCTGATGTCATCCACTATAAGTTGACCTTCAGCTATATAACATCAGACTTGTGCTGTGGAACTTGCATAAAGTAGTGTGTTCTATACCCTGTGTACTTAGGTAGGAGTTTGAGTGTATGAGCTGTTACTTGACATTACAGAGAGCCTTTTACAGCAGCATGTGGGACACTGTTATCACCATATGCTCAACAGACAATGCTGATGCCATCAGCTATATTAAATTATTGCATATGCAGTCATCTCATTAGGACATGATCAGATACTGGCCTGGAACCCAGGCAGATGTCACCTTAGGTTCATAGGTTCATAGGTTACTAGGCTATTGGTCCTAGGACCTTTATAAGCCTAGCCATGTTACACCCTTGTTCCCCTTATTGATCAAGTTGTATAGTCTATATTTGCAGAGTGAGTCTATGGACATCAACGACTCCCTTTATCTAAGAGGGACATAGGTGGCACCTAAATTTATGGTCTCCCATCCAGTTGTCTAAGTTATGCTTAAATAGGGTCATTGAGGAGCACTTTTTATGTGAAATGAGAGTTTGTTCCAGAGGAGTAGCAATCTCTGGGAGACATATCTGTCTCTTCAGCATGTCTTGTTAATGTCACAGGCTAGGTTAATATCCCTAGACCAAGTGAAACTTGTCTCTTGTGACTTGCAGATGTGCAGTATTTCCATTAGGGTAGGGTCTGAGACTACTAGGCACACGCCACCTCTCAGCAGCCTATAAGATACAGACTACAGTGACAAGGCCTTCAGTCTATCCATCTAGTTCATGTATTGAAGGCCCTGCGTTTTCTTGGTGAGAAACCTCTGAAGTCAATCCAGCTGCTGCAAGTGTATGGTAAGGTACATACAGAAGGGAGCGCTGAACTCGAATAGTAGTCTGATGAGGAATGAGTACAGGGGAGTTCTAACATCCTTAGCTCTAGATGTGGTGCCCTTATTTATGAGATGTTCAGCATAGAAGGCCTTTCTTACCACTATGGACACATGGTGATCAAAGTTAATGTTGCTATCAACCTGTATTTCCAGGTTTCTCACCACAGGGTTGTGAGCTAAGTGGGTACTGTTAATATTGTAATTGGCATGGACTTTCCCTTTTCCAAAAAGGATGATAACACATTTTTTTTTGTGTTTAGTTTAGGTCCATGGCTTTGGCACCAATCATTTGTCTGTGTAAGAACGTTTTGTAGTATATCAACATCATTGGTGACTCAATGATTGCACCCAGTTTGAAGTCATCGGTGAACTTGGTAAGCCACAAGCCATCTATTTCCATCTGGACTTCTGAGAAATAGATTCCAAACACTAGGGGGCTGAGCACAGATCCTTGTGGTACACCACTGGTAATTGGTCTGCTGGTAAAGTTGGAATCCCCAAATGTGATTTTATGCATTCTGTTGGTGTGGTAGTTGGCTACCCATTTAGTGACATATGGGTTAATTACCAGCTGGGTGAGTTTCTTAATGATGCCTAAGCCTTGACTAAGTCAAGATAGGCTGTATGTACAGTTTTACCTTCATCAAGGGCTTTGGTGACATCCTCTAAGAAGTCCACCAGGTTTAATAAGCATGATCTACCCTTAATGAAGCCAAATTGGGTCATGTCAAGAGTTTGAAGTGCACCTATGTCATTGTTAAGGTCCATGAGGATTTTCTCCATGGCCTTGCAGAGAAGGCTGGTTAGGCTTATGGGTTTATAGTTCCCAGAGTTGGTTGATGGACTCCTTTTGTACAAGAGAATTACTCTTGCTGTTTTCCAATCTGCTGGGACAAACCTAGTACTTAGACTGTGGTTGAAGAAACTGTCAAGTGGTTCTGCTAGGTCCTGTTATAGGCCATTATTAGGCAGCCTGGGATGTTATCTGGTCCCACAGAGACTGTGCTTTGGCCATAGAGAGTGCAGTTATGACCTGCTCTTAGGAGATCCTAGGTAGAGGATTGGTGACAGGTATGCTTTGAGGTATATCTGGTGGGAACTGGGGGTGAAGTTCTGCCAAATCTGTTTGCTAGCTGGTTGGTAATATCCTCATGGTCAATAAGAGTGGTAGTGTTCACTACTAGTTCGGTACAACACTGGGCCTTCCTTTTCAGATTTCTGACATATCTAAAGTATGCCTTGTGATTTTCCTTAGCTAGGGTTGTTCGTTTACCTTTGTAATTGGTTTTAGAGGACTTTACAATATATCTAATTTGCTTATTCAAGCTGTGGAGGGTGTCCTTCCAGCACTAAAACAGTTCCCTCTTGTTGTTAGACATTTGTTTCTTCCTCTTGTTGTATAACCTATTTATGCTTGATGTCTGCCAGGGTGGCTTGTTTTTTTGTGAGGACCCTGTTTTGATATGTCCAGTTACAGCTGAGTCTACACATTTGTATAAGTGTTTATACAAGGCATTTGTGTACACCTCTGTAT
This sequence comes from Protopterus annectens, assembly GCF_019279795.1. Lineage (NCBI taxonomy): Eukaryota > Metazoa > Chordata > Ceratodontiformes > Protopteridae > Protopterus > Protopterus annectens. The sequence goes on from NC_056728.1 coordinate 1,354,637,913, forward strand.
ATCACTCATTGTTGACAGTGCTAGTAGGGAGTTTGAAACTATTTATATTTAGGAGGCTAAAATTTGCTTTGGATAAATTTTTCATCCTTTTTGCTTTGGGGGGTCAGGTATGATCATTACTTCAATTTATGATCAGACCTTACCAGGGACAGCAACACAGAGGGGATAGAGCAGAGACCCCTTATGTTAGTGAACACTATGTCTCAGACATTTGAGCCCATTGTGGGGGTACAGACTATCTGTTCCAGGGCATTTGTATTAACAAAGTCCAGGAACCTTAGGGTGAGCACGTCTGTGCTCATATATGACTCCCGATCGATGGAAGGAATGTTGAAATCACCCATGACCAAATTGTTTGGCTGTACAGTAAGTGACTTAAGTAGGTCCAGGTAGGCAGAGTGATTCTTGTCGTTCATGGTGGGGGAACTATAGCTAACAATGATATGGTAGAGGGTTGTACCTACAGTTTTTTTGGACTTGGAGTAGCTCTAGGGGGTCTTACTTTTTTATCAGTCATGAGGTGTATCTGTCTTTAATGAAGATGGATACACCTCTGTCTTTGGTTCTTTCACATTCATTTTGAGGTCTGAACATGTGGAAGCTGTTGTAGCTTTCCATGGCCAGGCGGCTGTCTGTGGCCTTGAAGCATGGCTCTGTGACTGCAGAGACATTGTCATCTTCCAAGGTAATGAGTCTTCCAGTGAATGCATTTTCGGATTTAGATTCCTAGCATTAAGCAGCATAACCTTGAGCTTGTTTCTAGTGGATTTTTGCATGTCGGGAATTGTGTTGTTATTACATTGCCTAAAAAGGCACTATGGGGAAGGCAAGTACCTTTGCCAGAAATTGAAAACCAAGAGGCAACAGGTAAAGACCATCTGCGGCAAAGCAGCATGGTCTGTTGACCATATCTTCCATGCTGACAGATACTGGATCCCTCTGGATGGACACCAGAACTAAACCAATTGCTGAAGTCAATCAGTTTTTGTTTATATTGAGGATTCGTCTTGGGTGAAGGTAGAATGCTGCTTAGGGCTATGGACATACCTGCTTGGGAAACATAATCTGAGAGCTCAGTCATGTCTCTCTTCATATAGTCCAGTGAGGTACATCTTAAGTCATTCACTCCAACATGGACTATGACAGTCATAACAGTACTTGTTGTTAAGAGACTTGATTGCGTGTGAGATCTGATAGATCCTGGCACCTGACAGGCAACGGACTGTGACCTTCTCCTTGTCCAGCCTGGTGAAGGGGACATCTGTGTGTCTGACTATGGAGTCACCTATGACCAAGACATTTGGTTTTGAGGTGTTTTTTCTTAGGGGCTTATTGTTTGAGACACTCTTGTGTGTATTATTATGCATAGCGGATTCTGTTGGGTCTACAGTGTGGGCAGTAGATTTGCACTTGGGAGGTCTCTGATCATTAGGTAGGTTTCTAGCAAGTGCCTCTGCATATGTGGGCTTATGTGTTGTGAGCTTATTATGTGCTAGAGGTGAAGTGTGTGTACTGACAGTCTGTTTGATATCTGGTTTGTTGTTATGTGAGAGAATTGATTCCAAATTCATAGTATAGATACAGCTCTCACATGTTGTATTTCTTTGGTTTAGAAGTAACTTGTTGTCAGTATACATAAGGCAATTAGGTTCATAGGTTGGTACTAGGCTATCGGCCCTAGGGTCTATACAAGCCTCGCCATAACAATTCCCTGGATATTTCTTCCCAAAATATTTACTTCCCTGGACCCCTGTCTAGCAGGGCGGCTGACATGATCCCCGGGGTGAATTTTTTATCTCCCATCCAATCGTCATGGTTCCTTTTGAAGAGGGCCATGGAGACGGTCTGCTTGACATATATATGGTGGTCTGTTCCAGAGTATGGGGAGTCTCTGGGTCAGGAACCTATCCCTCCAGCATGTTTTGTTCATTGTGATGACAAGGTTTAGATCCCTGGAGCATGTGGCTCTGAGGGATTGGGATTTTTTTAAGTGGAGCATGTCCAACAGCTCAGGGTTTAACATGGCCTTGTAAGTTAAGCAAAGATTGCCTCGGAGTAGACGATATGCCACAGAGTATAGCTGGAGTATTTTTAGACGGTCAGCATATGGCATCTGCTTTAGGCCTGTGATTCTTTTAGTGAGGTATTTATGCGGCCTTTCCAGCTGCTGCAGATGTCTTGTGAGGTACATACCAAATGAGGCATTGTACTCTATTATGGGTCTAATGAGGGATGAGTACAGTGGGACAATGACCTCCTTTTTTTCTGGATGAAAAGCCCTTAGTGATGAGGTGTGCCACATAGAAGGATTTCTTGACTGTTGTGGCAATGTGGTTATCGAAGGTGAGACCACTGTCCACCTGCATCCCTAAGTGCCTCATCACACTTTTGGTGTTTAAGTGTACTGCCACCTATGTGGTAATTCACGGGTACATGTTTTTTCCCAAAGAGGATAACTATACATTTCTGGGCATTAAGCTTGAGTCCATGGCTCTGGCACCAAGCATCTGTTTCTGTAAGGCCCTTTTATAGAATATCTACATCATTTGGGGATTCAATAATGGTTCCCAGTTTGCAGTCATCTGCAAATATTGTTAGCCAGAGTCCCTTAGTGTTGGCCTGTATGTCAGAGAAGTAGATGCCAAACAAGAGTGGTCCCAGGACTGAACTCTGAGGTACTCCACTTGTCACTTGTCTGGAGCTGGATTTGCTACATTGCCTCAGGATGTCAATGCCAATCAGGTTGACTGGAGGAAAGATGGGAAACTGTCCATTATGGCTGGTATATAGTGTCTGTCCATTATGGCTGGTATATAGTGTATTAACTAGTGGGGAGTGGGCTAGATGCACCAAGTTTTCCTATAGGACTAACAAAAAGTGGCTATTCTATGGAGGGCTAGAGGTAGAAATTGGCATCAGTGCTTCACAGGGCTTGCAGGGCAGCAGTGCAATGTCTGAGCAACTCTGGTAAACTAAGCACAAACCCACACAAACACAACACTTAAATAGAAGTGAAGTTAAATGATTTTAACAAAGTAACCAAAGGGAAAGCTCAAGACTGAACCTTATTCCAGCAATCCCCATCTCAGATGGGTCCTTGGCTGGGTACTCCTGCCACAAGGGTGTGGGGAGGGGCCTTCTTAATGTAAGATAGCTAGTTTTAATACTCCAATTATAAGAAACAGTCTAGATTTAACAAGCCTGAATCTAGCCTATGCTTTAAAATGCAGCAGTACTAGAAATTCAAAGTGTAGAAAGTTGCAGTCAGAACAAAAAAAAAAAAAAAGAACTGTTTTAGTAAAGCAGCAATTCAGTAGAATACTCCCACAAGATTGTAAAACACAAACCTTCCTAGTGTGAAATAACTGGTCTGGAACCCAAGTGCTTAAACCAGAACAAAGGCATTTAGAATAACTGGCACAATAAGCCTTCACCAGCAATTACCAGCATAGAAGGGGTGTATGCTACACTCTCCTGCCACAAGAGTCTAGACCTCAAACCTTTCTAATGTAAAACAACTGGTTTGGAGCCCATGTGCTTAAACCAGAACAAAGACACTTAGAACAACAGGCACAATAAGTCTTCAACTAGCAATTCCCAGCTTAGAAAGGCAGATGCTACCCTCTCTTCCCATAAGAGTGTAGACTACAAACCATCTTAATGTAATACAGCTGTCTTGAAGCCCAAGTGCTTAAACCAAAGCTGAGAGGGTTAGAATAACAGTTACAATTTAATGCAATCCCAGACAGATGACAGTGATATGCCTTTTAATCTATCCACATACATCATGGCATGGTTAGTAGGCCTTGTGTTATCTTGATGAGAAAGCCCTGTGGTCTGTCCAGCTGCTGCATGTGTCTGGTGAGAGTCATGCAAAAGAGAGCATTACACTGTATTCCTGTTCTGAAGAGTGTGACTACATTGCTGTCATACAATCCTGAGATCTGAATGTGATGGTGTGTCTTATTATGTGCACCATATGTATGCACTAAAAACATTAAAGAGTAAAGTTATAAAATAATGAGACACATTGCAGTTCCTGACTTCAGAACCCTTACTTGACAATATGCTAGAAAGTTCTGACATGATGATGCTATCCAGTGTATAATTTTCCAAGGCAAATATAAGTGACAGGTGCAATTATCAGTTCAACAGCACAAATGCAGATATATTAGGCACTAATGTAGCCATGCACCCTGTGCATCAGAGACAAAGCTTTTGTATCCCTGAATCTAAAAGAGAGAAAATGGTGATATGGCACAGTTATCATCACTTGCACAGGGTGTTTTGTGTGTGTGTGTGTGGGGGGGGGGTCCTAGGCTGACACAAAAGGTTGGTGAGAGTGTGTGAGTAAGAAAGGGAAGTAGGCAAGCTGAACCATGTAACTGTTGTGTGTGTGTATGTAAGGGTTCTCCACAGGACATGTGTGAGCCTTGGATGGTAGAGTTGGCAGTGCATTGTTGTTACCCCCAATCATGAGAACTGGCTCTGCCAGGAGTTGCATTGGCACCTCCATGACCAAGGTGAGATGCAATGCTGCTACCTGAATGTGACTGATGTTTGCTGGATGTGCTTCCTTCATGAGAATGCCCAGGACCAAGACCACATGGCCTGCTATGTCTGCGTGTGCACAGCACACTCACCAATGGACCAGCAGAAGTGCTGCCACTACTGGAGCGAGATTGGACATGGTTACATTGGCTATCAGCAGATATTATGGCTGACTAAAACACATGAAGATGCCATTCCCCTCCCAGTAGATATTCCATTACAGACACTACTTGTTTCATGACAGACACCTCTCAGTCTATCACAGACACCCCTTGTTCCAACATGTTATTCATCTGATACAGTGAATCAGTGACATGGAGGAGGCAGCCATGCATGTCAGCCTGTGCCACATCTACAACTCTGAACATTTCTCTGGAGCCCCTTTCTGAATGTGCCTGTGCCTTCATGATAGCTCTAAGCATATGTGGAGTGATGTGGTAAGAGACATGTCCTCCAGGTGGAGGAGAGACAGCAGGTCCCCTTCGAGCACCCTTATCAACCCTCTTGGATGGCACCTTGTCAACACTTTGGCTATGTCCAGACTCAACAGGCATGGAAGCCACAGTAGCCACACTTCTCTGATCAATATCCACTCCCTCCACCTGTCCAACATCTATGTACTCAGTGGACTGGGTTGGTGTAGGCCTACTGGGTGTGTCCAGGGAAAATGAAGGGGGTGGCTGAATGTCAACCTCTGTGTCAGATTCAACCTCTGCACCCCATGACTGTGCCTCAGTTTCACCACCATCATCATCATCAGTATCTGATGAAACACTGACATCAGATGGCACAGGGCCCACACTCCCACTGTCATGATCACCTTTGATAAAAAAGAAGAAACACAGGCATACATTAATACCTACACTACTATGGTGCAATATAAGCTAAGCAACTAACAGTGCTTTGACTATTACAGACAGTATAGCAATACACACAACAGGCCTAAAATGACACATTATGATATTTCTTTAAATTGATCTATAGGGGGAAGAAAAAGTAAAATGAGGGCAGGAATGTGCCTGAGGAATGTAAGAAAAGCTATTCATTTGTCAACAATAAAACATGATCATATGTGCAAGATATTAGCTGAATCTGGACTGTCACCTTCAGAGGGGGGTGACCACAACACAATCATGTTGTATAGCCAATTGGACCAAATTAAGTGTGTCATGAAGTCATGAGTGCAAAACAGAGAGCTATTTATTTGATGATTTTCTTTTCTTTTTTTTTTTGTGGGCAAGTGCCCATTAATTTTTTTTTTTTTTTGTGAGATAGAGAAGAATGTTGTGGAAAAGATGTACGAATGTCTGGGTGAGGTAAATTGGGTAGGTGAGGAAGCAATTGCAGACAGACAAGACAAACATGACAAGAGACAGAGACAGTGAAGGACACAAGAGGTTGTTGAACACCGTGGTTGGGGTGTGGGTGGGAAATAGAGGTCCTAGACACATCAAGCTGGTTGACAGTAAGAATCTAGTCCTCACCCACTGTCAACTCAATGTGCCACTGACTGCAATGCCTGAAGTCTGCGTCTCCGATGGGTATTCTGAAACAGGATGGAGAGCAGGTACTCCATCTGGTATAGACATGCATCCACAGTGTGTTGCACAATCCTGCGCCCCATTCCTGGCAGTTCCTCTCAAGTGATAAAGTCACCATATCCACCACTGCTCCCAGAGGGACCCACAGACATATCCTCCAGGGCAGAACTACTTGAGGGGCCAGGTAGTGCTGGGGTAGCAGAGGTGGTGTTGCCAGGTAATGTACTAGATGTGCTGCTCAGTGGAGCTGTAATCAGTGGAGTGGGGGTAGAAGGATCTCATGGGACAGGCCTGCCCTGCTGTGTTGTAGGAAACAACAACAAAAAAAAAAAAGAGAAGGTAAGGGTTGGGGTGAGAGAAAAAAAATAGATAGTACATTAGTAACTTCATATGTGACATACAAAGCATTGGTGCAATTATTTGACTCAATTCTGTTACCTTTACATTTAACACTACAAACTCCTCACAATTTTCTTCATTACTTTTAAGATTATCTAGTTCAGAGTAAACAGGTGCTAACTTTGTGGGAATGTGGGTGAAATTCTTGGCTAGGCTTATAAGGGCCTCCTGGCCAATAGCCTAGTATCATCCTATGAACCTATAACAGTGGCACACTATAGCACAGATTGCAGTCACCAGTCCTCAGTGTGTGCATATATTGCACATATGCATGTTCCAATTATACTGATTACAGTTTACAGCAGGCCATATCAGCCACTGGTACAGAGGTCTGAAGTTGCATTGCAATAATGGTGAAAACCTAATAGCACTGTGTATTTGAGAAGTGTGTTTTTTGAACTCACAACTGCTGACTACTCTCTAATACTGTACTGTTATTTTGTCATACAGTCTACTGCATGGATACTTTCCTTTTACAGTTTAAGATGCATGCTCACTGTTATTTGAGAATACGGAACTGTTGCTTTGTGCTACAGACTAAGGCATGCGTACTTTGTTTTATAGTTGAGATATGCATACTCAATTTGATACAACTGTATTAAATAGCAACTAAGCCATCCTTAAGTTATAATGCTACTAAATTGCTATTAAAATTATTATCATCATCATTATTATTATTATTATTATTATTATTATATTATTATTATTATTAAATCACTATTTAGAACAGTAGTGTTTTGATACATATATACCACATGCTTCTCATATGCTTAAAAGCACGTGCCATGTGACCTCACAATAGAAACTCGTTCCACAGAAGCTGTGGAAAAAAAAAGCAGAACAGAATACCATCATGAATACCATTGACTATATTCAGCTTTTAATTCTTACAATTACTCACTGAAATTGATATATACATATCTGTGGGCATCCCCTGTACTAAATTCCCCAATCCAATGGTCGAGGGTATCCCTCTTCCTCCTCTGGAGGTCATTAAAGTGATATCTGCTTTGCTTACCAATGTGGGGATACCTGTGGCACTAGTCAAAGTCCTGCCAATACTATTCCAGGCTTCAGATTTGTATTCAGAGTCTGAATAGTCTCACTGCAGCAACCAGGACTCATGCTTCTTAATAACGACTTTGGATTCCTGAACACCCCACCTCTGCACCTGAAAGCAAAATCCATTAACAACAACACTAGACATGTCTACCATAGCTCAAGGTCAATGTAGAATGACCATTTCCTGCCAACTGCATTTTATATCCTGATGTTTACTTGCCAATTGCATATCTCACTCTGAGTGTGTACACATTTTGGTTTTACAACATTTAAAATATTGCACTTCGCTTACCATTGCTCAAACATGGTAGGCAAAGGTGTGCACTGGCAGACCCCATGTTTGTCTGATGTTCAACAGTGACAAGAACTGCAATTTCAAGATTATTTGATATACAGGCACTTGTGTAAATGTGCTAGTCAAATCGACCATGTCTACGGTTCTCCTACACTTTCAGCTATTGCCACAATAAGGTTGAGTAAACAGTTGTGTATGTTGTACTTCATTGCTATAATCTGCAATCTCACAATAGTAAAACAAAATTTGCTCACCCGGTACTAGAACCCTGGACCACCTGCACTCCACACCTACACTTACCTGCTACCACAGAGTTGGTGACATGATATACCCAATCTTAGTATTCATTGTAAAGTTCTCGCTATTAATTGCAGCACAATGGTGGCTCTTGCCATGTTTGCGTGATGGCCATTAGTATTAATTGAATGCATCTGGGTTATGTTAGTGGCTGTCTGGGTCCTATCTGCAACCTGGGAGGTCCATTCCTACAGTCCGTGCACTGCTGCACTTTGCACAAACCAGGTGAGCACAGCCAAACTTGTTTATACAAAATGGTGCATTGCACAAGCACTGGCCTCAAAAATCAATAAATGAATAAATAATTGGAGAGATAATTGGAGAGATAGCTGAAATGAAGATAAACAATCTATGGTAGTGCCCCAAAGAAATTTTAATTAAGAAAACTCAAGTAAGGGGAAAAGCAATTGCTGCGCTGTCCTACAATCTGCTTTCACGGACGGTAACCTTACATGGAAATGGTATATGCATCATACCTCCCAACTGTCCAGTATTTTGCAGAATGCCCAGATGCTGCATCATATTTTTGGCTGTTCCTTGTAAAATTCATGGTTTTCTGGAAAATCACTAAAGACTGAAGCCAATACATAGACATACATTTTGGTTTTGTACTTCATATCCTTCAGAAAATGCACGCTAACACAAATCCCATTATTCTACCTACTTTCTTACATTTATAGGAGCAATATTGTAAATCTGTCTCTATTTTTGGCCCTTTGTCCCCTCATTATTTTAGTCTTTGCCCAGATTTCTTGCTCTAACAGGTTGGGAGGTATGATCCACATTCATATGACAGGTTTTGTGGCCAGCAACACTGGTGCGAGCTACAAAACCTTGCTTACATGTGCATCATATCATTAATATGCATAGCACGATGCCACGCAATGAGCAATATCCCATATATGAAAACATTCCACGTAGGCTCTGTGCATAACCTACATGGAGTTTATTGAATCTAGGTGTTTATTTCTTTTATAATTAAGTGCATTATTGGCAAGGAATAATCACTGGTTATAGTCCATTTTCAATGTAGTCCTACAGAGAAAAGCTTCAATACTGATTTAAACATTTCAGTCCTGATTTAAACCTACTAGAAACTGAGAGCAATGGCACAATATTACAACACATGACATATATAAAATAGAATGACATGACTGAATGTACACAATAAATCCATTCACTTTTTGCATACTTGTATAATCTATTTCAGTGTCATAGAGGAGCCAGTGTGTGCCCTGGAACACACTGGACACATGGGCCCAAGGTAATGAAACTAACTCTGGACACATGCCCACACACATGAATGGCACACCTCTGGGCCATTAGGAAGATGTTAGAGGATGCCCGCTTTACCTGGGCCATGTATTAAAGATGTGGGAGGAAAGTGAGGCACCTAGCAAAACTCCACATTAATACATGGATGACATCTAGATTCTACAGTGAAGATATCCCAACCAAAACCCAAACTACAGAGCCAAGTGCTATGAGTCATCATTCTGCTGGTCATTTACATTGATAGTATAATAACACATGGGAGATATGCATCCCTGCACACTGGGATGGAACAGATTAATGTAATACCTTATGTAACAGAAACATTCTTTTTCTCTGCTAAATAGATTTTAGAGGTAAATTGCCCTGGGTCTCACTGTATTTGTTACATTCTTCCTTTACAAATTTTCCTCTCTCTCTATGGCATTTTCTTTTTAGGTAGTTCTGACACAGTAAAACAATAAGCCTTCTCATCCCTGAAGAAATGTTGTACATTAAAGCATGTGAAAGATTTTGTAAACACCTTTATTAAATTACTTTTGCAAAAGTGACATATGTACTCATGCATTAATAAAAATGAAAAACTAAAGCAATATTTTTCATTATGTACATATAAAAAAAACATTTTAGCAATCACCCACTCCAACATTACATAACTTGCTTAGTTCCTGCCATACCTTAAACATCTTGCCTCCTCCTCCTGAACACTATTCAGCATGTATTGTTCTCACAAATTCCATTTATTTCTACATAATTTGCTTCTTCCCTTTTCTAAAGGTCCTACCTTCAGTTCTTTAAGCTCTTTTACAGTATTCAGTACTTCAGTTACAATTGGTATAGAAGTTGATTTTCATTTTCTAGTAATTGTTTCTTGGCAGCCAATAGCATTAAACCTAGTAAGGTATGTCTACATCTAGTCAATTCAAATCTTGTGTCCCAACTCAAAAGAATAATTTCTTTAATTGCAACCATTTGCTCAATTAACATTTCTTAAAAAGTCCCCTGTAATGAACTTTTAAAACCTCTCAACTCATTGCACTCCCAAAAACATGTTCCCAGTTACCACTCTCTTTCCTGTCATAACGCTAGCATTTGCTGTCTACCTGAGAAAAAATTCTCAGAAATCTACTTGGGGTATAAAAATACAAGAGCAGATAAGTCCAACCCCAAATCTTAAACCTTCTGGACTTTGTTGCACACTTGGGAGGCAAACAGCTGTATTTCAGTTGGACCTTGTAAATTGCTATTCCATTCTTTCCTGTTCTTTTCTAACCTCCTCTGATTCACTCTTATGCAGTACTTTATATACCCTATTAATTATCCGCTCTTTAACAGCAGCTTCTGTTCTCAACTCAACAATCAACTCTACCAGAGCTGGTCAGCATTCCTATCCCCTTTTCTTTGTCTATACTCTGATATTAATCCTTGGTAGGGAAGGGGGTCTCTAACCTGCAAGCCAAACTTCTGCCTGGCGTCATCCCACTCTGTTACCTTTTCTACTCTAGTTATCTACTACCAAAACCTTGGTTCCTTTGCTAATTTTCTCCAGTGAATTCTAGCCCCATCTTGCTTATTTTCTATATCCCTACTTGCAGTCATCTCTAATGATAAGATTTCCTTTCAACATTCCTGTATTAGGTTACTTCTTAGAATATTTTCTGTTATTTTATGAATATAATACTCTGGATTGTTGTTTATTCTTCTTAAGGATCTGCCTCCAGAATCCTACTATTTCTTTATCCCTCCCCCAGACTTCTTTATCATCTCTTTCTACTTTAGTTTATAACCTTCTGCTTGTGTTATGTATGTAAGCCATATCTGCAAAGCTTTTAGATATCCTTTCAGGTCAGGTAATCCTAGACCACATTATTCTATGGGGAATATCTACTTACCCAACATAACACTTGCCCTCTTTCCCCGAGACAAACTCCTTAAATTATGTATTATCAACTACTCTATTTGATAATGATATGCCAGAAATGCATATAAAACTAATGGTTTAAAATATTTTCACTGTTTTTATCCTACTATCCATATTCATAATCAAGAGCTTCTGGTTTCTCAAATTTTTAATGGATTGTGCTTGGAGATGGTATTAAATACTTTAGAGAGATCTTGGAAAATGGAAGAGATAAGCTTGTTTTCATGCCTTTCTACATATACATTGTTAAGGAAAGACAGCAGAGCTATAGGAGTACTGAGGTGAGGATAAGAGCCATGTCAGATGAAAAGAGAATGTTGTCAGAGAGGAAGAGTTAAAGAACTGCTTTTACTAAAGGCATGTTACTGAATGTAAAACAGTAGACATGAAATATTTATAGCAACCTCTTTAACAGTTAGCAATATATTTCACCTCCAGATTGTAAATAGGTTAGCTGAAGGAAACACCATAGCTAGCACTCTACAAGTAGGCCATATCCAATGAATTTAACAAAATTAAAAAAAAAATAAAAATAAACAACAAAAACAATTAAAGGAGACATCAGCATTGCAGTATCCTTCTCATTGCTGTTATCCATTACCACTGTGCTTAATTGCACTCAGTAGTTGTGACCCAACCAAGACTTTTTTCAGATGTCGTTGCTGTGTTGAGCAAGATGCATTCATCCAAGCTTCCTTTTCCCCATCATTTAATTTTCATTCACTTCCTTTTTACCGGAGACTTCATTTAGCCTGGCCATGAACCTTACTTTGTACTTGTAGAAAGTGGTATTCTCCCTCCACAGTATAAATGCTTCTGCCACTTTGCTCCCCTCCTACCCCAATTCTCCGGCCACCCTCATATCCATACTTTTAAACAAACTTTATCTCCACCCAGATTCCCTTTCAATAGCTTCCCCTCCTAAAGGCACATGCTTCTTCACCTGCAAAAACTTTCATCATTTTTTCACCACCACATTTAGTTTACAATACCAATCTTATAAAATCTCTGACTTAGTACTATAAAAGTATTCCTATTTGTGTATTTAGATTAAGAAATCGTTACCTACTCTCCTTACTCCATCACATCACAGCTATAATACTCTTTCCCGCTATACTTAAATTCATAGTACTTACATCAAACCACTTCCCATCATACAACTTTCCCTCCCCAGATCAATACTACAATCATAGCTCCATTCTATACATACAATTTCTCAAACATCACTCCAGCAATATTCAGCTTAGATGAAATACATCTCAAAACATTATCTGCCACTACACAGAAGCTATCATTTCTTCTGTACAAGCTACCGTACACTTCCATGAGCAGTAAAATATAACAGGAAATCGTCTAAACAAGTGAAGTACATAATTCAGCTGAAGACTTCTGTTCTTTTCCTTCCATCTGCTAAACTGCAAGTCTCTGAAGATATCCATCCCAACCCGGGTCCCTTCAATATAGCAACAAATTCTTTGACAACCCCTAATTTTAAATACAGCCAGCTTTTCATTTCTCACACATTCAACTCCACACTTTCATTATTTCATAGTAATATCCAGAGTATGTCTAACTAGATAAAAATAATAGCAGCTGGATGTCCCAAAAACAAATAATGAAAATAAAAACACCAGTAAAAATACAAGGAAGAAATAAAAAATATAAACCGTTTCATGGTTGAGTGCTTTTGACCAGTGCAGGTGTTTTTCAGAATAAATACATTCAGTCAATAAAACCATTTAAATGCTATTTTCCACCACCAATCATCCAATCAGAACTTAATCAATTAATTATGTTAAAGGACTTAAAGGAATACTGAAATACAACAAATTTAAAAACACAGTGAGTAAAAAAATATCTCATTTGCAGACTACACATGCAAAAGTGATAGAGGTGTAACCTTAATCTACTGATCCCACTTAACTATCTTCCTTACCCACATAAATGACCTTCTTTCTCTAGTGCTGCAATTGTCACTCATTTAAATTTTAACCATAGCAAATTAATTTGCCATGCCACTCTTAACTATTTCCCTCTATCCGCATAAATTACCCTCTTTCTCTAATTCTGAAAACATTGTCACTCATTTAAATCTTAACCATAACAAATCAATTTGCCATGACAATCCTGTGTGTGTAATAACAGTCATCCCCCCGGATTCTTTATTCCCTGCACTGTGTGCATGATTAGTGCAGGAGCTCTGACAGGCAATATCCAGGAACAGCCTGCAGGGGCATGCACGACAGCTCCTACACTAATCATACACTGACTAAGCCCTGGTATGCAAATCACCTCATTTGCAGGAGAAAGTCATGCAAATGAGGTGATTTTGCAATCCAGGAAGCTTACAATAGTCCGTGCAAGATGAGTGCTATCTGCAGAAACGTACTTGGTTAGTAACTGAGTACATTTCTGCAAAATCCGAAACGGAGCTATGACAGCTCCAAATAAAGGCTGCATATCATTGAGGAAGCATGCCAATGGCCAAGTATAAGCCCATTGGCATTGCAAACTGTTTAAAAAATAAAAAAATCAACTTTTTTTTTTCACTAATCTCGGCTGTTTAAGCATAGGGCAGTGGTGCGCAAATGGGATCAGGGGGAAAATAATAAAATAAACCTAAAATAAGCATTCTAACTAAAATCAGTATTCTGCCATGCAAGTCAATGGAAGGCATAAGACAACCTGGCCAGTGAGTAATGGTTGCTAAGAGGGGAGGGTCAGTGTGAGACATGTAACTATGCATTAGCAGGCAATCCCATACAAATGAGGGGAAGGATAGTGAATCCCAGTTTTCCCCAGCATGTGTGGCAGGTCCCAAGAGTGTAACAGTAGAAATAGCTGGGTGCAAGACTAGGATATAGGTGACATCATGGGTGTGTGTGTCAGGCATATGGTAAGTGGATTGGAGCTCTGTGGCTTGGGATTGCTCCTAGCTTAGCACATCGTACTAAGTGTGCCCCCCCACATCCAACATAGTAATGTAAAAACAGTCAGGTGTGCCCCCCAACCCTGTGTAGAAATGTAGAAATAGTCAGGTGTGCCCCCCCCATCCTACATAATAATGTAATAATAGTCAGGTGTGCCCCCCCCCACGCCTGAGTTGAAATGTAGAAACAGTCAGGTGTGCACCCCCTGCTATGCAGAAATGTAGCAACAGTCAAAGCCAAATGATTGATGGATACTTTGCAGAGACAGCATGCTACCTGTTGGTGTACAACACAAAGGTCAGCACTACAGCACAAACTACCTTGATACAATCCACAAATTCAATACAGACGGCCATACTAGGCATGCTCATACACTTTGAGAAATGAAGGCAATATCAGTCCACAACATATTGAAAGGTCATACTGGACATGCTCACACACTTAAACACATGGAGGCCATGACTGCAAACACCAGTGAACCAGACATATCTGGCAGTTGCAGTTGTTAGTGCGGACACTTGTCAGTATGCACCACTCATGCCTTGCACACACAGTTGATAGGAATACATACATATATGTCAGGACAACACACTAATATAAGCCAAAGGTAGACGTACATAGATGTGTGGAAGAGGGTCACTGTTATAAGGAGCCATCCAGGCCTGCCTCACCCAGCACACAGCCAAAGGGCCCCAAACACATGAGGTGCAGATGTCACCCACTGCAGATACTAGCCACCAGTATCTGTCAGCATTACAAACTATGTAGTGCACGTGCCAGCTGTGCAACATGACTGTACAAGGAAGTAGTCATCTAGTAGCTGTATACACGTACCTGTGACATATGACCCCGTATGTGCCTGCATGTGGCGTGTCAACCCCTAGATGAATGGGTTATGGCCCATGCACATACCACCCTCCCCATAGCCCTACTATGACAAGCTTGTTGAGGTCATCCAATGTGAAATACACCTTTGGGAGACCTGTAGCCCAATAATCTCTGTAGCGCATCCTGTAACTGCTGTAGTGTGATAAAATAGTTAGGTAGGTGTTTTAACCCCAGACCTGGCAACTGTGTGTGTGTGTGTGTGTGTGTGTGTGTGTGTGTGTGTGTGTGTGTGTGTGTGTGTGCCCGTCTATCTCTGATTGAGTAGAGAACAATGCTTTTTAGAGTACTCACACTCCTTACAAGTCATATACTCAACTTTGGCAAGGCTGCTGATGTCACCCACCTAGAAATACACCTCTGGGAAGGTGGCAACCCAGTAATCTCTGTAGCGTGTCCTGTAACTATGCACTGTTGTAGTGTGATAAAGTAGTTCGGTAGGTGTTCTAACCCCAGACCTGGCAACTGTGGGTGTGTGTCTGACTGAGTAGAGAGCAATGATTTTTAGAGTACTCACACTCCTTACAAGTCATATACACAACTTTGGAAGGCTGCTGATGTCACCCACCTAGAAATACACCTCTGGGAAGGTTGCAGCCATGTAATCTCTGTAGTGTGTCCTGTAACTGCATACTACTATAGTGTGCTAAAGTAGTTCTGATAGGTGTTCTAACCACAGACTTGACAACTGTGTGTCTGTCTGACTGAATAAAGGACAATGCTTTTTAGGTTACTCACACTTCTTACAATACATATACCCAACTTTACCAAGGCTGCTGCTGATGTCACCCACCTAGAAATACACCTCTGGGAACATTGTAGCCATGGGCGCTGGAACCATAGAGCATTTTAGATCATCCATACCTCTGTCCCTTTCATTTTCCGCACGCCTCCCAACTGCCGTGATGATGTCACGTCAACGGATGTATTGCCGGCCATTGTTTGCGAGTGGGAGCAAACAGATTTATTCAAATGGTCTGTATTTATTGCAGAGTGGTATGTGTGTGTAAAAATGTCAGGCTCAAACCCTGTACCTTGGGTACAGGTAAAAAGATTCTAAAGTCCCTACCCACCATTACTTGTGAATTTATGCCTCACAGTTTTGTTCTGTTCTTCTGGTTTGCAGGTGTGGTAAAATAAAATCTTTTATTCTAGCAATTTTCTAAGGTTATAAAATCAGTATTTGAAATGTGTCCCTATTTTGGGGCTGTATTCCCCCATTATTGGCTTTGTTCTGTATTTTTGTGTAAGAGGTTGAGAGCTATGGTGTGAAGTGAGAGCTGAATTCACTAAATGATGTATTCCTGTCTTTCAGGAAACTGAAGAAACAGTTGGTTTAGCTTAATGGTATCTTGCTTTGACTATAGTGCCCAAGATTCTGGATTCAAGACTTAACAGTGAAATGCATGGTGGTAACATTGCATTTTATGCATGCAACTTTCCAAAATTATAAACGCAATGTTTAAAATGTGTCCCTGGTTTTTGGCCTTTTTCCCCCCAATTGAAAATAAGTTCAAAAAGCTGTGCAGCATGCCTATGGCTTACACTCTACTGTGATTCTGTATTTATATATTGTGTGCAGAATTAGACTGTTATCATGGAAATGTTCTGAATAGGGCAGTTTTGTCATTATTGGTGCATGCATTTTGCTTCATTGCCTACTGGAAAAATGTTCAAACAATAAATTTAAAATGCAATTGTGTGTGGCAGTAGACTGTTATCATGGAAATGTTCTGAATAGGGCAGTTTTGTCATTACTGGTGCATGCATTTTTGCTTCATTGCCTACAAATTTAAAATGCAGTTGTGTGTGGAAGTAGACCTTTATGATGGAAAAATTCTGAATAGGGTAGTTTTGTCATTATTGGTTAATGCATTTATGTTTCATTGCCTACTGGAAAAATGTTTAAACAATAAATTTAAAATGTGCTAACTTAAGTCTAAGTCACCCACCCAGTATTATACAAGGAATATAATTTAATACAATAAGGAAGGTGAATCAAGGAATACATAAGTGTATGCATGGCCCTAAAAATGTATTTGAAAACAGCCCAGAGGAAAGTGTGAAAGGCTCAAAATCATGGGCAAATTTTAAGCTTTACTCTTGGTACCAAAGCAATGGATGAAGGTAAAACATTTCACATCACATTACCTTGACCTGGCCAAGCCTTTTGATGCAATCCCCTACTCAGGTGTAGTACAAAAGATGAATAATTTAAGAGGAAACACATCGATCACCAGCTGCATTGCCAACTTGGCTCACAGGATGCAGGAGATCAAAACAGGAGAAGAGACCAGTCACCAATGGAGTTCCCCAGGGTTTGGTGCTGAGACTTTTTCTGTTTGGCATATACATCTCAAAAGTAAAAGGAAATACCAAAGAACTTTGGCCAGCTAAGTTTGAGATGACTGCAAGCTAAGAGAAGTTATTGAATCCCCAAATGACTTAACCATCATGCAGGAAGGTTTGTCCCAAATAATAACTGGTGTCAAAATTATGACAATGCCCTTTGACAACTGATCCAATTGTTTAGCATTTGGGAACTTGTGTGTACAGTGACCTAACTTTTGACCAACATGTGCCCAGGGTCATAATAAAGCCTTTCTATATTGCACAGCTTATAAACAAATTGATTGTGACTAGATCTAGAGATGTTGTTGTCCCTCTTTACAAAGCTCTCATTATGTCAATCATTTTGTATAATGCCCACTTTGGCATGTATCTGTCCAGCCCATGCAACAACTGGAATACCTTCAGAGATACCTTACTAAAATGATACAAGTCCTAAACAATAGGTCTTGCATGGGCCACCTCAAATATTTATTACTATACTCAGTATCCTACAGAGTGCTTAGATGTGACATGTCTGGCATACAAAGCATCCTCCTACATAATACAGATGGACCTACTGAACATCAGAAAGTCAAATGGCATCAAAAATACTCAGTCCAGGTACCTAAACTGAATGTTGTGGAGAGATGGATATATATATCACAGAGGCTACCACTGTTCTGGAACAGACTATCCATAAAAATAAAGCAAATCTCATCCACCCATATTCAAATGCAACTTGGATCTAAGGATGGGTAATAGAAAATGTACTCCAGGATTTCCCCTCATGCCACTAATGGACAGAGCAGTTCCAAAATGCTGCATCTGTTACATGGCCCCCTCAAATTATCTATGGTATGATCACAGTTGTTCTCACTAGGGCTAATATATAATTATCAGCCATGGGGATAGCTAAGACCAATCAGAAAATGTTAATTCAAGCACCAAAAGGGAATTGGCGAAGCTTAAAATGTCCTCCAAGTGAACCTATGTTGCAGTAGCATATAGCTATAAAAAAATTACCCTTTTTAGTTCACTACGTGCCCCTGTCATCCTCCGCCTCCCCCCACTCTTTAACAGCTTCCGGTGCCCCTGACTGTAGCCCAGTAATCTCTGTAGTGCATCTGGTAACTGCGTACTGCTGGAGTGTGATTTAGAACTGTGGAAGGGTTCCATCCCCAACCATGGCAGTTCTGGACATTTTGTGTGTGTTTCAATGTCTGTATACAGAGCAATGTATTATAGGCTAGTCACCCGCAGTACATCTGAATTTTGCTACTTTGGCAATCCTGCCAATGTCATTCCTTGTAAAATACATCTTTGGGGAAGGAGCTCTCTAGTAATTCCTGTGGTGAGTCCTATAGCAGCTCCATACTGTAGTGTAATATATACCTCGGTCATGGGTTCTATACCCAGACATGTTAGTTGTGGATGTCTTGTGCGTGTCGCACTGTCTGTGTAAGGAGCAATGCATTTTAGGCTACTCACTCACAGTACATTTGAAATGCCCTTCTTTAGTAATCCTGCTGATGTCATTCATTGTGAAATAGACCTTTGGGAAAGTAGTACTCCAGTAAGGTCCATGATGCATACTATAACTGCATAGTGCTGTAGTATAATAAACTAGTTAGGTAGGGGTTCTACTCCCACTGATGACAGGTGTGTGTGTTTGTACCCTGTGTAGAGGTTGGTGTGAGTGTGTGGCCAATGTGACATGGGTTTTGCATATTTATTATATGGTGGCCCTGCAATATATCACAATATCAACCATACTGGGATAACAGATGTAAAATAGCTGAGAGGAGGGGATGCAAAGCCATACCCATACATGTGACATCAAGGCCAGACAATCACAGTTAGCAACCCCAGTATTACCCAGAGCACACTCTCAACCCATGTCGCATACAAACACATGCCTAGGCAACAGCCAATATGTGGGTAGTACACTGTACATTGGCCACCGATAGTAACTATGGAGTGATAGCAGTGGGATACAGAGGGCATGTCACCCTGCCCATCTGTCCAATATGCACTTACATGCAGACAGTGCCCCCCTGATGTTCCCCAATGGACACCTGCACCACCTGTGGTGCCTTCACATGTGACCCACAATGGACATACTATGCCTGATGACATGCCCTGTATGGACAGAAGCCACTTACACCAGGGAATGCTGTTAGCATGCTATCAATGTAGGTGCAGGGTAAACCTGCTACCTATTACCAGTACCTGCCACAGGTGGGCAAGACTGGCACATCTGATCTGATGATAATCTGTGTTCACAACATGAGCCAGACACCTCAGGTACAGTTCCA
The DNA here is from genome assembly GCF_019279795.1 of Protopterus annectens. Classification (NCBI taxonomy): domain Eukaryota; kingdom Metazoa; phylum Chordata; order Ceratodontiformes; family Protopteridae; genus Protopterus; species Protopterus annectens. The sequence goes on from NC_056728.1 coordinate 1,354,657,712, forward strand.
CACGTCACTATACATGCATGTGGGAGGTGTGCACATCCTAGACACCATCCATGTCATGGAGTAAGGAACACATACATGGCAGGGGATGCACAGCATTGGCCACACACAATAACCACCCAGGTGACTGGATGGGGGATACAATACCCACCTGTGTGGGCAAATGCAGAAATGACAGCCCTGAGCCACAATGCAGACAATTGTCATGTGGCCTGATCCCAAGGTATACCCATCACCTACCCTTGTATAGCCTGCTGGCACAGTTGACCACCACACACCCATGCAGACATGCACCCATGCATGTTAGTACTGGCACCCATTGTGTTCGTGTGTTTGTTGTATGGTGCTTATATCCACATCCACATTCACTACAACCCCCCTGGGCATACTGAAGCATGCTGTCTGACGTCTGACATTGCCTCATAATCTTTGCCCATATGACCTCCATATGACCCATGTGGTGCATGTGATACCTGCACATTGATGTGTTGTGGCAAATCCAGTAGTGATGAGTTGTACTCCTGGCCCTGCCAAGTTTGTCAATGTGTGTGTATCCCTGTGAGAATGTGGCTGTGTTGACGCTGGCACCTGTCCGTGCGGACAGGCACGTGTACTTTACCTACCATATATCTACCGTATCCCTGTTGTAGATATCACTCACCATCACATATATGTTCTGAGTACTTCACATCATAGGTTCATATGTTCATAGGTTAGTACTAGGCTAACTGCCCTTGTGGGCCATTTTTTAAGCCTAGCCAGTTACCCCATGTAAGAATCAAACCCTGCATCTTGTGTCTACAAGGTAAACACCTTAACCATTATGCCATCCTCCCATCAGGTAATCCATGTGGTGCATCCAATAACTGCATCAAACTATGATAGCACTACATAGTTGTCAGGGGTTTGATACCCTATGCTGGTAGGTGTGTGACACAAACATGCTTCAGTTTTACTTTTTCACTCCTCCCTGACATGTATCTGCCTCTGTCTGCCTCCACCACTCCCTCTCTGGTAAATGTGGAGACCCACACCTTCTTTGCTTAGGCAGCAGCATGTGTATTTTAAGTGATGCTCATGATCAGCTGATGGCCTCTGCATGAATTGCAGCCCTTCCCTAGCTGATTGCTGTTGTAACATTCCCATAGCCAATTATCTAGGAACATCATGGTGGTGTTGGCTCTTTTCATTCACTGTGAGCAGGAACTAGATCTGTTGTTTGGCAAACAGCTTCTCAGATGGATTGGGGATGTACCTCTAACAACACACTGTGGAAAGAGGGCAACACACAGGATGGGATGTGCATGACCTGACTACAAACTGTAAGTGCTGCTATACTGCATTTGGAGTAATGTTGGTTTAACAGTGTTTGTCTGGATATGCCTGTCATACATGTCGCAATACCTGCCATGTCAGTTCCATGTATATGAGGAATCCCCATCTGCAGGGTCATCTGCAGACTGGGCAGTGTTGTGCCTTTGGTTTCATGTGTTAGCCATGGAGCATCTATCTGTGGAATGCAGAAGGTAGTGTGAGGATTGCAGTCTGTAGATGGTGAAGGCTGTGACAGTTACTGACTTCATATCCCTCATAGGACATATATTGCAACAAACCCCATTACAATGGTAAATGTATGAGGTTATCACAGCAACACGTCTATATTGGCCCTGTGCATATGCTGTCAGCCACACCTCTGTCAACCTGTGTACATATGTTGTGCATGAAGTGGTGCATATGTGCTGTACACCATAAATAGTGTCATCATATCTGATAACAAGCCAGTGATATATCTGATTGCTACATATGTTATGTACAGTAGGTATTATATCTCATGACATAACCTGGACATTCTGTGGATGTCTGTAAAGTACTGAGGTCTGTGTAGTGATGGTAAATGTTGGCAGTGTGTGTATTGTTAATATGTACTGTAGCCCATGTACAGACTGTGGTAGATGTTATTGTTCTAGTTCCCCTTCCATCTGATGTTACCTGCTGCCCCGCTGTATGGTACCATTTTGGCATAAATGTTTGTAGGGCCATACACACACATGTCCCATACCAAAGACAACCATTATACCAAACTGTGTAGCAGCCCAGTATATGTAGGGTCATTCTGTGAGTGGTACATATGAGGATCGTGTAGAACAGATAGTCCATATACTGTAATATTATGCTAGCTTACCATATGTGGCTGTGACTGTGTTCACATTGGTTGTGGTTATGCACTTTCACACAGGTGTACCTTTCCCTGTGCTATGACATTCCTGTTGAGCCTGCTATATATGCATGTACATGTGCATTCCCCCATAGGAGATGTAGGCCGGTGTTGAGCCAGTCTGCCTGTAGCCTGCGCAGTGCATTGTTACATGCCTAGCAGCTTAGTGTACTTACCCAGGGAAATGTCATGTGGAGATACTTGACAGATGTACTGCTGCCGGGCCTCCCTTAACAGTCATGTATGTCAGACAGAGCAGTGGGATGCTGTACAGATGTATGTCAATATCTAGTGGGTAGTATGTGTCCATGGCACCCCTGTACCAGCAGTCATTCTGTGTCAGGCCAGATGGGAGTGTGTGAATGCAAAACCTATGGTGGCAAATGTATACCAGTCGTTATGTGTTATACCCATCTACATGGCTGTCTACATCCATACTGTCAGGCCTGGTACACATGTTGCGCACTAAGGGATTATGTGTATACCTCTGGACTGTATAGGGTGTGCCCAAAGTTCCACATATATTGACCAATATCTCTGCTGCACTCCAAAGGGGAATTACATGCTAGCAGCGGTACTTTACAATGATTTCCTTAGGATGTCTGTCAATAGCCAGTGGCACACATGTTATAAGCAGATGTGAACATCCACACACACCATGTCTGTGAAGACAATCCCAATGACAGTAGCAATAGTCTACTAATAAACCTGCTATACATACCTGACATACCCTTGCACTACGACTTTGGGACTATAGGGGCTGGGGTAGGGCTACACTCCATGTCCAGGACATATGGTGGAAATATATCCAGATAGCCATATATATATATATATATATATATATATATATCTATATATATATATATATATATATGTATATTTTATGTATATATATATATATATATATATATATATATATATATATATATATATGATTACACATGTGTACTACTTCCAATTACCACTGCCATGGCAACCACCCACTATAAATCCCTACAGCATGTGGACGTGGCCCCTTTACATTTCCTGTTTGATGGACATCATTCCTGTGTGTGGGCATCAGTGTTATAGACAGCAGGTAACAATACCTCTTACAGGGGAACCTGCACACTCAGGGTGGCCACATAGTTGCAGGAGGATCAGGAACTACAGACAGACTGTGTGTAGAGTTGTGTTATGCTTTGTATAGTGCTGTTGTTACAGGGTGTGTGTGTGTGTGTGTGTGTGTGTGTGTGTGTGTGTGTGTGTGTGTGTGTCTGTATGTGTGTATATGTACATATTAGTTTACCTTGGAATGCAGTCTGTCTGCATAGCTCACTACAGTGGGCCTGTCCTTTTGCTGGACAGAGGTATGCTATCATGTGTTGTCCTTCCACCACACAGGTCCTGTGTCAGATACTACACTGGTAATGTGTGTGTTGAGTGCTATCAGTACATGGCTACATCCATTTCTGTTTCTAACCTCAATTCCCTGACTAAGGGTATGTTGCAGACTACCCTGTAACACCAGCAACTTGCTTAGTGTATGGCAACAGTGTTCCACATATGTGCCTGTGTTCCAGCATCTGTCTTCCATCTACATATCGGGCTTCGCACATATGTCATGCTGTTGGGGGTTGTTCTGTAGTGGGCTGTGAGTATATCACACTGCGAATGCTGCCATTAGTCCACTGCTGTTGCATCCCCCACACATACAGTGGGGCTGGGGCCATATATGTGTGGGCATCACCTACACAATACATGTGTGCCTGTATGCACTCCATCAGCCAGTGTATGTAACAGTGGTATATGGCCCTGTATTATTGAGTCTAGGTGGGGAGCACCATAAATGACCTAGGCTGTTACAAAATGTGGGGATATCAGGGGTGAGCTGCCACAAGGTATCTGGTTGTAAAGTACCGTTTACTTCACCCATATTTACATTACTTACATGAATTGGGGTACTGCAAGCCTACTGCCTCCTGCCATACAGACTGTTCTGTTTGTCAGTGTGCTTGTGATGGTGTCAGTTATACCTTGTTATGTAACAGTGACAACCCATGAGGTCACATAATGTCTTTACCACCTACTGAGGTTGTACAGAGTGCAGATAGAGGCTGCTGAACTACAAATCTGCAGTACAAACTGTTGATTGGTATCCTGTGGCACAGTCTGTGTTCACTATTGTACAATTTGAAGGGCTTGGTCTGGACAGCAACAGTTGTGAACCTTTCCAGACTATTTTATTAGTGTAACTGTTTCACAGTTGCAGTACTTTATTTATATGGTTGCCACTGACTGAACAGTTATATGACATGGCATATAGAACTGCAATAGTACACAATGAAAGGTTTCCCATTTCTGCAAACCTGTGTGTGGTGTGTTTCCTATGACCTCTCTATGGGTATATGTTGCAGGCAATGATTGACATTTGTATGGGTGGCCCATACAGTGTCCAGTTGTTCAAGTGTTAACTGTAGGCATAGTTGCTGCTCCATATTGTGTGCACCTTGTACATATGTATCTTACTGCACATATATCTGTGTGTGTATGTGTAGTTACATGTATATATATATATATATATATATATATATATATATATATATATATATATATATATATATATATATATATGTATATGTATATTTGCATATCTGGGTCTGTGTATGTGTATCCAGGGGATGTTGATGACTTCCACATATTACATTTCCTATGGGTGGCAGACTGTACTTGGTAGTGTATTGCAGGGTGCACGTGTTTGGCTGTGGGGGGTTGCCTATTCGTACGAGACGTATAGTGTGTGGGGCCTCTCAACACCATTAACAGTGCATGTGGACATATGTGTATTTGTTAATCTGCCATTGCAATCTATAGATGTATGGCCATATATACTTAAATATATATATATATATATATATATATATATATATATATATATATATATATAAATAACTATGTCCGCATATACCTACATAGATATATATCTGTGTACACATATGTAACGTTCTGTGTAGGTGTAGACACATATATGTATTAATTTAGGTATATGCATGCATATATGTGCATATAGGTTGATATATATGTATATATATATATATATATATATATATATATATATATATATACACATATATAGATATATTGTATCTGTTTAGATATTAATATAGTTACACACACAGATGTCTAGGTGTTTGTATAGATTCTCTGTACTGTTGCATGACAGGACTGGATGATACGTTTCTGAAAATATGACTTTTCTTTGTATGTGTCATGGTTTAGTGGTAAATCACCCTGTTTAGAGCGTGCAGGGTCCCTGGTTTGAGCCTTGCAAGAACTGTTTATTCTGTTGTTGTGCAGATCATGGCCTGTTGAATACCGAGTGATTAAGGCAGTTGGAAGCAGGTTTGTGCGGAGCTAAGCACTGCCTACACAGGTTAAGCAATTTATAAGCTGAGTGTAAGACACTGTAACCGGAGGTTAGCAGTGCTTAGCTTTGGCAAACTCCAACTGCTTTAATCACACTGTATCCAATGGGCCATGTTCTGCCCAGAAACAAAATAAACAGATCTTGTAAGCCTTGATCCCAGGACCCCGCAGACCATAGACAAAGTGAATTCCCACTAAGCCATGACAGACACACGAAAAAAGCTTATGGTTTCAGAAACATATCATCTAGCACAATCATTCAACAGTACAGGAAATGGAACATCTAGATGTGTGTGTATATATATATATATATATATATATATATATATATATATATATATATTTATACATATATAAAACTAAGCAGCTATATATACCTCTCTCTCTCTCCGTGCATACATCTATACATATATGTCTACATATATATGTCAGAATATATATATATATATATATATATATATATATATATATATATATATATATATATATATATATATATATATATAAAATTAAATATAAACCCTGTATATATATATATATATATATATATATATATATATATATATATATATACATACATATGAACATATTTATCTATCTATATACAGTTTATGTTATGTGATGATTTGTGAGTTTTATATATATATATATATATATATATATATATATATATATATATATATATATATATATATATATATATATATATATATATATATATATATATAGCTGTCTAGCTGTCTACATGTACCGCTATATATCTGTCCATATGGCCATGCATGTTCGGCTCATATTTTGGGCCTGTACCTCATTCTCTTGGTAATTGACATGGATGATCACAGCATTGAAATCAGTAACTAGTGCCGACACTTTTATGTTTCAGACTTCATGTCCTTCTACATATGTGTTCTAATATATATAACTGTGTAACTAGCAATGTTTTAAGTGTATTACAGCAGTATTTGACATATATCCCTATGTGTACCCACATGTTTACACACTCTGTCCAGACTTCTTGCATTAACAGCTTGCATGGTATGATATTACTACATTTTCTATACTGTTGACTGATTGTGCTGGATGATATGTTTGTGAAAACATCAGGGTTTTGTATATCTGCCATGGTTTAGTGGTAAATCACTTTGTGTATGGTGTGCAGGGTCATGGGTTAGAGACTTGCAGAGTATTTTTTCTTTTGTTGCTGGGCAGAACACCGGCATTTGGATACTGAGTGATTAAGGCACTTTAAAGCAATTGTAAGCGTGTTTATGTGGGTTTGCACAGAGGTAAGCACTGCTAACTTCCTGTTATAGTGTCTTACACTCAGTTAGCTGTCATATTGCTTAACCTGTGTAGGCATTGCTTACCCCCGCACAAACACACTTAAACCCACTTAAAAGTGTGCTCTGCAGCTTACCCCTTTGCTAATTTCTTTAAAAGAAAAGAAAAAATGGTTGATAGGAAAGTGGTGAAAAAGGGGCACAAAGAGGGTACGTCAGTAGGGGAAATAGCTAGGCATGTGCAGGAAGGGTGTAGGAAAAGTCCATAGCTGCCTATTTCTTCTACAGCAACTGCTGTGCATATAAACTGAATTTGGAGGTAGATTTGGACCCTCAAACCCCTTGGAGAGGGGTGAGGACAACATAAATTCATTGTGATTCCAATTAGACCAGATTACATGTGTCCAGCGGACACATGTGCAAAATGGACAGCTATGTATGGGGCAAGATTTTTTTGTGGAAACATGTTGCCCTTTTTTTCAGATGAGACTGGGATGTTGGGGAAGGGTAGTAGGTATATTTGGGGAGGTAGGTTGGGTAGGTTAACAGACAAGACACACAAGACGCATACAGGGGCAGTATATGACACATTTGGGGGTAAACATCTTGATATGGAAGGATATTGGGATATCAAAAGCCCACAAGCCCTCTAATGGTAATAGTGGGACTGAGGTCCGCATCCATGGGCAGTCACCACTTCACCCCAAAGGTGGCTGTGCTGGGGGCTGAGCCGCAGAGCCAGCCTGACTCTCTAATTTTGGCACATGGCCCTCAAGCTGGCATAGAAGATCACCAAACTTCTCGTTGATCACTCTACGCACCATGACCCCGACCTGGTGACTGGTGACAGGTGCCTGTCTGTGCCCACTCCCAGGGGGGACAAGCCCCATCCCCTGAGGCAGTTCCACCTGAAGGTGGTGCAGTACCAATAGACAGGGAGGTGTGGGGTTGGGCCCCAGACATGCTAGTGCCCGGTGCCTTGGCCAGCTGAGATGGGACAGGTGGGTCCGCTGGGACCGGTCTTCCCAAGTGTGCTATAGTGTGTAGATTTCAAAATCATATATGGGTTAGTAATAGTCAATACATTCCGGGGTTAGGTAATACAGCATGCATAGATATTCCCATTAACCCAGACACCAGATACGGAGCAGTTGCATAGCAAACAGAACACATGCGGGTTCAGTCTCCTGGGCAGCGAGACATTTCCCTGAGGTGCATTTGACTGGGGACACATGCCTGAAGTGACATTCAGCTGCAGAGAAATATTGCTGTTTGCAAATTCCCTGTGGGCAAAGAGAAGCATATACTGCCATGCCCACAACTTCAGTAACCAAATGCACAAGGGGAAAACAATGTCCATGGTCACCAAGGGAACACGAGACAGCAGGCAATATGGCAGGTATAAGCAGCAGGCTGACCAGCGGGCATGTCAATGGCAGTAAAAATGCAGTGCACAATGGGTAGTGCCTTTATAATTGGAGTGTGTGGACCACTACCCCCTTCACAGTGTCTACAGAACATTACCTAAAACACATACTGGAGCATAAATGTGACTACAGTATTCCTGCAGGATTTCCTCCATGATGTAGCACACTTCTACATGTTGTAGTTACATAAGTCTGTACTGTACACTGAGCACATGTGAGCATGCCAGTGTGTGCTTCTCTTTGGCCACAGGGAATTTGCAAACAGCCATATTTCTCTGCAGCTGAATGTTACTTCAGCCATGTGTCCACAGTCAAATGTACCACAGGGAAATGTCTCGCTGCCTAGGTGCCTGAACCCGTGCCAGATGTTTGTCATAGATGTGCGTCAATCGGTTGTATTTCCTGTTTGCTGCCTATATGTCTGAGATCATCCCACTGATTTCCCAGGGGGACAGGTTGAAAGGCAATAGATATGGGCCACTTTAATAGACATTCTTGACATTTCTGTATAGTTGTGGGGTATGATTTTGTATGCAGACTACTACCACTGGCAGGATTCGAACAGTGGCTGTGTGTGCTAAAAGAACAACACTTCACATCTCAGTTATATGTGCTATTCAGTTTTTGTTGTCTACATTATTCCTGTTTGCTTTATATGTGTCTCTCATTTGTACTAAATGGCCTCTAGAGATTACAGCTGTCATATACAGGCATTCCTACACATTCGATTTATGGTGCATGGTGTGGGTAACAGTGCTTAATACAGCAGTACTATTACATGATTGCAAATCTACATTACCATATGATACCAGAATATATATATATGTATATATATATATATATATATATATATATATATGTATATATATTTATATATATATATATATATATATATATATATATATATATATATATATATATATATATATATATATATATATATAGAGTCCAGCAGTTGGACCTGTTTTGTCAGGGTAAATAGCGTGAACCAAGTGGAATATGCCAAAAAAACAGCAAAGCTATGATACACCTCTTTATTTGTAAAAACAGCTTAAACGAAAAAACAAAAACGTTTCAATGCACTCCGAAGACCCTGTGCAATTCAATTAAAACCAATAACCAACTGTATTATGCGATTAAGCGCTTTCATCCACTCAATCGTGGACTTCATCAGAATCGCATACAATCATAGTGTAAATCATTTTATAAACTTTTTGGCGCCAACTTTTTACACAAAAATTTAAAGCCATATTCATCCTGTTTTTTTCTACAACTCATTAACTATCTATCAATTCATGTTTCAGATAAAAATGAATGTGCAGTGTGTTCCTACATATGATACCAGTGTTGAAATATATAATACACAATTTATAATATAAAACCCCTTTAAAATACTGTTAAGATAATATCCTATCTATCTTGTATTAGAATTGTTGATTAAAGCTTCAAAATACGATATATATATATTATAATATTGATAAAACCAATTTTATATAATTACCTTACTGCATAAATAGACCAAAAATATGGGGGCTGATTATCTAATTGCACTTGTACTGTTTAAAAAAAATGCATATAATGAATGCATATGAAGAGAATACATATAAAAAAACTATTGTACCAGTGGATATATATATTAAAAAATGTGAATAAAACATATATACTATTAAAAAGTGTAAGTGTAATTACTATGATATATTGATACTTTCCATAAGACTTCAATTCTTTTCTATATTATGTGTACGATGTCGTATAAGAATATGAATATAGAGATTTAATCAAACCATATAATTATTTGAAAACTAAAACTACAAATAAAGAGGTGTATCATAGCTTCGCTGTTTTTTTGGCATATTCCACTTGGTTCACGCTATTTGGCTTGGTTTGCAGCATCTTACTCTTCGTATCTGGTTCGTTTGTCAGGGTATTACACTTTTATTGCCTTACTACCAATATCAGACTCTTCCTGCCATATTCTTTAGTGTATGCAGTACTTGCCTTGAACAATACAGGTTTTATACTAGCAATTACTTTACTACTACTTTTATTTTTATTTCCCATGACAGTAAAAGCCTGAGTATTACTGACCTGCTTCACATTACAACCATGCCAGGTGGTTGATGTGGGTCTCCTGGTTCGTGGCCCACTCCATTGCAGTTGTGGGGGACATAAGAGGAATATTTAGCCATACCCATCCATGATATACCTGAGATAGCAATTATTAAACAGGTCGTGGACTGATACACACAGCTTGGACATCCCTTGCTGCTCTAGCCTCTTAGAGCCACTCCTCCAAGAGGTCCCCCTTCCGCTTCTTCAGGTCGGCATAGTGGTGCCTGACCTGCTCACCAGTTCGGGGTATGCCAGTGGCACTGGCAAGGTCGCGGGCAAGACGGTCCCAGGATTCCACCTTATATTGGGAGCCCTGCTACTGGCTCTACAGCTGTCTCTGTGCATGGTCTTTAACTAGGAGTCCAGCCATGACCTCAGACTCCTGGATGCACCAGTGCTGTGCCTGGAAGTGCACTCCTTCTCCCCTTACTGCCATAGTACCTGCAAGGGGAAGCTACAACCAGTTATGAGCTGTATTCCTGCCTCTTGGTTTTAAGTAGGGCTGATTTCCTGCAATTTTCTGTGATTAGCTTTTTATGAAAAGGATAAGTTATGGGCACACCTGCTTACCTAAGGTTGGCACTGTTTAAAGAGGTATACCACTGGGCAGACTGAATTGGCTTCCCTATACATTGCTTACACTTACTAAGATGAGCTGTGCTGTGGTTAGAATTGCTTAATAGTTAATTAGCACTATATTTGCCTTTTGGCAGTGATTTATTATTCATTACAGGTTATATATGTGTCTGGCATCTGTGATTCGTGTTTACATATACTGTATGGGGACCTGGGGACTTTTACACTTTATTACAATAACACCGCAAATCTATGCTTACTGCAGTACTCCAGTTCACATATTTATGTTCTTTGGCAGGTTATACAGCATCACACTGTACATAGATTCAGTTTACTTTTGATTTAATTTTTCTGTGGTGAGGATTAGTTTTCTGACACCTCATTTATATGTTTTGCTATGATGGCTTAGTGGTTAACTACTGTGACTGTGGTGTACAGGGTCCTGAGTTTGAGCCTTGCAGAAGCTGTTTATTTTATTGCTGGTCAGAACATGGGCCATTGGGTACAGAGTGATTAAGGCACTTTAAAGCAGTTGTAAGTGGGTATGCACACCCGCGCACCTATGGTTAGCTGTACTCGGAGTTTTAAAAATATATAAAGGGGTTTCTTCTTTTTATTTTTATCTCCTGTTGCTGTTGTACACATGGGAGACTGTTTGTGGGGATATGTGGGCACCTATGAGTGGTCTCGCTCATTTATTTACACTTTCTGCTGTTCTACTTTGTAGGGGCATGTTTATTGTAAGAGCTCTGCTCTCAAACACGCTCCCTGCACTCATCCTTAATGCATGTAGGATTGGGAGTTCAGGCAGCACGCCTTCATTAATATGCATAGCCCGCTGCTGTCCTCCTCCTAAACTGCCGCTTCTGTGCAGGACTAGACTATTCCTGCACGGAAGATTAGTAAATCCGGGGGATCCTCTTTTGGTTATTATTAACATATTACCACATGTTAACCAAGAAATCCTCATGCTAGGAGATTTAACAATGACTGCAATAACATCAGTGACAAGTGCTCCGCAACATCAATAAACCTACACAGGTAGTCAATTCTACTACTAGAGTTAAAAAATCATACAATGAATCAACCTTTGATTGGATTCTAACCAAAACACCACAGGATAAAAGAGACAAGTATGTTCTCAGACACTTTAAGTGATGACTGCCCCGCTTGTATCATTCAACAACAGTCAAGCAAACACAATCCCACTAATTCCACTTATGTTAAATGTCTGAAGAACTTTGATCCTAATGTCCTTCTCACAGTAATATAAGAAATAAATTGGACTGCATTCCAATTTCTTCTTCTTGATCAAATAGTTAACACATTCAAACCCATCTTTCTTAACATACTTAATACACTTATTCTAATTATAAAAAAGAACCAAAGCTGCCCTCACTCTTTGTTTTAAATCTGAAACAAAACATATAATGAGACAAAGACTTGGCTTGGAAAATGGCATGCAGCCACAAATCATTCCCCATTTCTGTCTTATAAGTATCTCTGCAATCTTGACAAAACTCATCCTAGCCAACCAAAAATCATTAGAACTCACTTCAGACCTCCCAAAGCCATATTCCCAAATCCTTTTGAGCCTCTATCAATAATTTCCTCCATCTAGGAAAAAAACATATCAGCCTAGTCTATTCCATAATCTGTTCATCACAGATATAGCATATAGCTTCAACTCTCATTTCATAAACTCCTTAGCTATGTTAATACATCTTCATACCAACCATCCAACCAACCATCTCCTTCTGATCCAACAGATCTCATGTCTCTCACTCTACAGCCAGTTCCAACCAGAACTATTGAAAAACTCCTTTCTAAACATAAGCCCTCTACTCTGCCCCCTGACAGTTTTCTTGCTGAATACTTAAAGGTTGCAGCTAAACCACTCTCCTGCCCAATATCTATTTTCATTAATCATTTCTTAGGTGAATTGAATGTTCCTAAACTATGGAAACAATCTTTTGTTAGCCTCCTTCACAAAAGTGGAAATTCACAGAAATGTTTAACTTTTACCATATCACCCTCTCATCTCCACTTTGCCCCCTTTTAACAGCATTCTTTCTTCCATTCAACATGGGTTTTAGCCACACTACAATAGAAATACAGCTCTATTATCTTTCCCTTAACACTGTCTACTAGGAAAGGCATGAAAACAAACATTTCTTCCATCTTCATAAATCTCTCTAAAGCCTTATATTGCTTTCCATCATAACCTACTATGTGCACTTTCATCTTTGGGAGTCTTTCAACTCATAATTATTTTTCTAGCTACCTAAATAACCATTCCTAGGAAGAAAAATCCCATTTATTCTTCATCACCTCCCTGCTCATAGCAGTTGGTATCCCAGAGGGTTCTATCCTCTGACCTTTCATTCTAACTGTTAACAATGTCTCTATTGTTATATCTCATGCTACTATTATACAATATGGTGATAATGTTTCTCTTATCTGATCTGCTTCTTCATTAGCTTCATTTCAAAGCCTTACTTACTCAAGAATATTTTACCTTTATAGAAAATTAACTCTCACAGTCTCACCTGCTCCTAAATCAAAGTAAAACTAAATTAATCCTGTTCACCTCTAAGTCTCAATCAAACATCAAGACCAACTCACAGTTATTATGACCCAAAACTTTCAACTTTAGGTTATCTCCCAAACTAAACTGCTTGGCATCACCCTAGACTATAAGTTAAAATTTGATAAAACATGCACCAAAAAGTAGGCTTTCTATACAGTCTCAATTTTTTCACTACACTTTTTTAAATTAATACAGCTAACCCTAGCCATCTTACCATTGTCTATCCTATTTTTTAAACTGTAAAGTCATCTCTTCTAAAGAAATAGAACATTGCTATAACCAAATTGCTAAATTTGCTACCAAGATGTCCAGTTTTACCCATCACTACCTAACACACAACAAATTAAATTGACTTGAATTTCCAAACAGCCTTAGACTCTCACAATTGAAAGTAGCCCATAATTTGATTTACTCCCAAAAATATCTTTGTCTTAATTTTATACAACAGTTGAACTCTCTGTCAAGACCTTTTTCCTTCACTGATGAAGATCTACTTGTAGTTAAAAAAAATCACAATTCCTTCAGTAACAAATGGAATTCTCTACCTTTTGCCATAACACAGATAGCATCCTTAAACACCTTTAAAATACATTAAAAGACTACCCACATAACACCTGGACTTGCTCTTGTTTACTTCCACACATCTGCTCATCTTTTCCCTCACCTTCCCGTTTATCTGCACATTTTCATCCAAATTCAAATCACCTTTGTCTTTCTGCCCTCTCTCTCTTCTTCCCCATTTCACTCTCTCAGCTATCACCTACTTCTTCTCTCCTCCTTATTCTTTCTTTGGTCCAGCCTTGCTCAGCAATTCTCTTTCACCTCTAGCAGTATAAGTTAATGCAGTTTGTTCATATAACATTTAAACGTGACATTTATTTCTTTTTTTCATGGCTTTATATACAGTATTTTCTGCTTTTGCTAGACATATGCTACTTGTAATATAAACATTTTCACTGTTACAGACTATGTTTTAGTTTCCAAAGCTTCTCCTTTGCATATCATAATATATTCTGTTATTACTTTTTCTTGTAAATTACTTTGTTAGCCATATGCTATTTGCATTGTGCTTATATTTGCTATTTTATAGTGTGTTAATAGCAGGAGGTTTTCTCCTCAGCATGGCCACGTTGGACCATCCTGGTTAATAAAGTGAAGTGTATAAATAAATAAAGAGATCAGAAAAATATTACACCAGAAAACAAACTACAATAAAATCAGGTTCTTTTAAACATATTTGAAAAAGCAGTGCATCCTTATGTTCAGTCCGTGTATCTAACATGAAAATATTGACATCAGTGTATGAAAGAATGAAGAGAATAGGCAGTCAGCTAACTGCATTCAGTAATGCAACTGTTGCATAACTATTGTGTGGTAAGATAATGCTACTGTAACACACTAGAGAACCAGTTTCCACAGGGTTCTAATTAATGACAAATGGAAGACAGTTCCATAGATTTCCAATGCATACAGGGTAACAACCATTTCCTAAATGAATGTTGGATTTTGGTCATATGTAAGACTTTAAGAACAAAGACCTGAAGTTACATTGTATAGTATATTAACTGAATATTTGCTCTTATAAAGGACATTTAGGGGAGTACAAATGCTTACAGGTAAAATTGAAATGGATGTATAATTTGAGCCATTCAAGACAATGAAGGGGGAGACGGAGCCTAAATGGCTAACTAGGGGCAGTGAATTTTGAGAGCTCCATAAACTAGTATAGGAAAATTTTATTATTTTCAAGTTTAAAACATCAGAGATCTATAGATAAACTACTAAACTACATAAATATCAATTTTGGTGGAGAAATACAAACATTTTCCTGTCAAGTAACTTGGAGATATATTGAGCCACTGAATATGAACAACTCAATGAATTCCCATCCAGATACTGCTTTGAAAAAAAATTGCAGTTGATGACATCTACCTTACATGAACTATCTTTGAATATGGATGGCTTTAAAAATGACTTAGAAAACCTCAAATTAAATTCTCAAAAACAGACTGATACTCTTAAGGAACTATTACAGCAACAACATACAAAAATATCAAATATAGAGACTTCTCTAAATAACATTGAAGGGAAACTCAAAGAGGAAAAATTTCAAAAAGAATTTCTGCTTAAACAGAATACATGGCTGCTTAAAAAATAGATGACTTAGAAAACAGGGAAAGGAGAAACAACATAAGGATCTTCGGTCTGCCTGAAAACACTGAAGGAGAAGACATTATTTCATTCTTAACAACCTAGATTCCTGAATTTTTAGACTTGAAAGAAGGACTTTCATTTGGGATTGAAAGGGCACATAGACCACTGAAGAAACCTACTTCTAACTCTTCTAACTCAACAAATACTCCACCTAGATCCATAGTTATAAAATGTATTTCATTTCTGGACAAGGAACTAATATTAAAATCTGTTTGGAGAAAATCACCCTTAAAATACAATCAAAGCCTGATAAGGTTTGACAATGATTATTCTTCCAAAATACTAGAACAAAGGAAACAAGTCTGGCCAATAATAAAACTGTTGAAATAAAACAACATTAAAGCATGGTTGGCCTTTCCAGTCAAGATAAAAATACTTTTGTCAATGAGATGAGAACATTTAATGACTTAGAAGAAGCTACTATAGTCATCAAAATCAACAACATAGCGTCTATCCCAGAAGTAATGGAATGGATGGCCCCTACTCTTAAAAGAATAAAAGAAACAAATGCTTGGACTGATACTAGAAAGAAGAAACAAAAAATGATTCCAAGATAGCTGTCCCAAAAAAAATAATTCTTACAACTGCATCTCTCAAAGTATCAACTGATATGATACATCACTTGTCATCTTTTTTATTTAAAAAAAGGAGGGTTTCTTAAACAACTGAGAAACAGTAATGATTTATTCAGAATGTTCAGAGTCCAGTAATTCTTCACAAAGAATGGTAGGTCAAGATGGGTTACTATTTATTTTATATATAAGCCAAACAAAGCATCATATAGTATAAACACAGAAGTTTCTATTCCCCTACTTGAACTCATTGAATACTTACCTTTGTTCATTTTTTATTGTTTTTACTTATAATAATTTAAGTAATTAATTAACTGATTCAACAAGGTACCATTCTCACAGTTCAGACTCAAATGTAACAAATTAACACCATATATAATAGCAGTAACAGAGTGTTTTGAAAAAAAATGCTGTCATGGAGACTAATGCCTTCTTCAGTTAAAGTATGATTTATAAATGTTATGTATATCCTGGTTGAATAATAGTAGCAAGCTCTTAGTACAAGTGCCATTACTATTCTGTCTAAATATAGTTAATATCAATTATGGCAGGTACCACAGCTACGAATGCTGTTTGATCAATCCTGATATGGTGCGTGTGGATGCACCCATGTCTGGCAGCTAGTACAAATGTCATTATTATTCTGTCTAAACATAATTAATACCAATTATGGCAGGTATCATAGCTTTGAGTGCTGTTTGATTAAGCCTGACATGCTGTATGTGGATGCAGCTGTGTCTGGCAGCTGTTATATGTTGCCATTTTCATCTCCAGGAAGATGTGGGTTGCGGCTTGTGATCAAGGTTTACTGATGCTTGTGTATAAGGAAGAGATATTTGGTGTTTTAGCCTTGATCCAGGGGAAGGGGGTAGATAGAACTGTGATTTGGGATATTTTGGCAGAGAATGGTTTGTTTGTATGTCTGCTGAGTGGGAGGGCTGCAGGAGTGTGTTGCCTGTTGTGGCAGCTTGTTGGGAGTTTTTTTTTATCTGTTTGCTTTCTGTTCTTTTTCTGGCTGCTGCCTCTCTGAAAGGGAGGGAATTTAGGCTCGAAGTTGCAGTGAAGTGAAGCTTTGCTTCAGGTGCATCACGAACCTCTGGTATGCAGTACACAGACACATTAACAGAAACAGATGCTCCCAGGTTGCTATGGTAACGAAGACAGAGTGATGATAATGCTTAACGGCTCGGAAGAGCCTCCAAGTTGATTCTCGGCAATTACGTTTTTGGTTTTAAATATATATATATATATATATATATATATATATATATATATATATATATATAATAAAAGGGCTGTTTTAAATCACATGTACAGATATTGATGGCCTCCCAACACTTCATTTAGCTCATTAAGGTGATTCTTAATAAAACACATACACACACACACACACACACACACACACACACACTCACACACACACACACACACACACACACACACACACACACACACACACACACACACACACACACACACACACACACACACACACTAGTTATGTAATGTATGATTTTAGTAAATCTAGACATAAAATATATAATCATCATATAAGATGAAGCAGTCTGCTGAATTTAGATATTAACAACAGGATTTAATAACATGGGCTTGTGTATAATAACACTACTGTCTTAACTTGTCATAAATGACAAACACTACATTGAACATCAAGGAGAAGCATGATGATTGTCTTATATAAATAAATATAAATAACAAGCCATGTAATTGCTGTAACTTGAATTGTAGTTTTTGTAACCTATCTTGACCATATATAATACTTACGCGGTTACCAAGGCAACTAATGTTTTATACATGACATCAAACTGAAAAAGTTGTTCAAGAGAAACAATAGAAGCCTGAACTTGAAATGTCACAGAATGTAACAATCATATTCTGAACAAATAGTATTAAATTGACAACAGACTGTTTAATAACATGGACTTGAGTATAATAACACTACTGTTTTAACTTGTCATGAATGACATACACTATATTGAATATCAACAGGAAGCACGATGATTTTATCATATAGATAAATGTGCATAGCAAGTCATATAATTGCTTTAACTTGAATTGTGGTTTTGTAACAAATCTTGACCATACATAGTACTTAAACTGTTACCAAGGGAACTAATGCTTTATACATGACATCAAACTGACAAAGTTGTTCAAGGGAAAAAATAAAAGCCTGAACTAGGAATGTCACAGAATGTAACAATCACATTCTGAACAAATAGTATAAAATTGACAATAATCACTCAGTTTAACCTTTGCTAATTATACAAAATAGAATGTTGCCATTTAAATCTAAAAACGTCCAGTATATGTCATAAAATGGCAATTTATGAATATGGAAAGGGAACTTGTAATCAAGCATAATAAGTGAATATGTTGTTTTTAACCTATAATTTCACTCATTTTATTATTGTTATTATTATTATTCTTATTATTATTATAAGAAATGACAGATATGAAAATCCTTATGTGTAGGAAATGGGGGGAAGAGGGATGCACTGATAATTAAAATGCACTAACTTTCATCAATGTTTACATAAAACAAACTTGATGCTTTTTGTAAGTTAGCAACAAAGTAATTACTTAAATGTTGGTAAACAATGAACTATAACTTCTGATATATCCAGTAAAATACATTGTATTATAAACATTAGGTATACATATTATTATCCTCTATTTATATTAATTAATACATTTTGAAATACTTCATCAATAAGGGTGAATATGTTAAATAACTGTGTGCTATAATCTTTTACTGAGGTTTTATATATGATACTTTACTATGATTGAATTGCTTGTCATCTATCTTTCATGTAAATATTAATTGCTTATACAATAAGTAGACATTTATATTGAATTAGAATTCTGTCTAATCTACAATAGTACTATACCTGTTTGAAATAATGTAAATATTGCTTATTTCTATTACAAATATTCTCCATATGATAATTCCATTTATGGAGCTCAGATGCTCTGGATTGTCGAGGTATGAGTTATAATCGGATGGATTTAGGTTTATCCATCAGATTAGGAATGATTTTTATTCCATGGCTAGTGCGGATCTTAGTTTTGTTAACATTTATTAATTTAAATTTGTTATTTCGCAAAACATTTTCAGTATGCCTGACCAAAACATTACTTTATTGGTAAATACTCAAAGTATAAAACTGATAATTTCCTTTAAAAGCTCAAACATATACTTTATAATTATCAGAGGAAAATGTTTAATTGTCATAATAAAACAAAAAATACATGGTCTTAATAACCTGAGATGGATTTAACTTTATTATCTTTAAATACCAATGGCTTAAACAATCTTACAAGAGAGCAAATCTACTGAAATATTGAAAACTGAACAAAGCACAAATGGTCTTGCTTCAAGAAACTCATTTCAAAACAAATGACAATTAGAAATGGAATCCTAAGGAATATATGATATTGGTGCAATCCACTTATAAGACAAATACAAAAGGGGTAGCAATTTTATGGAGAACAAATGTGATTAACCCAGAAATCTTTTATCAGCATGAAGATAAAGAAGGCCTTATGGCATTAGTAATAGTTAAATATAATAACAGAATATGGATCTTAGCCAATCTATACTGGTTCCCAGGCATTGGATCTGGAACTGTTGAAAAACACTTGGATCCCATTTCCAATAATTACAAAGGCAACTTAATATTAGGGGGAGATTTTAACTATATATATGATATTTATGAAACTACAAATAAAAGACCACTGCGTACATCTGCTGTATCAAAAGCTTTAAACAAGTGGCTAGAATAATTTTCATCTTGTAGATACTTTCAAATTTAAAGAAGATAATTGTTTGTTGTTTTCCCATCAAAATCATAGATTTGGTACTGAAACTAGAACAGATAAAATATTTGCTACCCATGACTTACTCTCTAAAATCATTAACTTCTCAGTCACTCCCTGCCCCTTTTCTGACCACAATTCATTGATACTAAAACTTCAAAATGGGTCTTCTTCTTCTTATTTTGGCTTTTACTTCAAAATGGGTACAAACCATTAATTTTTAACTCCAGAATTCCAGCATATGTAACTAAAATTAAAGAGTTCAAACCCTGGTTGTTATCTGAATTACAGTTCTTCTTAGATATTAATTACACTACAGAGATAAATAATATAATGATATGGGACTCATTAAAAGCTTACATATATGGTAAAACCCTAACTTGGTATAAAAAAGTCAGAGAATAGGATTCTGAATTATTAGCTCTACAATCCAAACTTTTGTCAGTAAAAGTAGGAAAAATATAAATCATTTGGAGATGAAAAAGGAAGTAAAACTATTAAACAATAAATACAACAAAATTCTAACACATAAAACTAGTTTATCTTTAGAAAACCTAAAAATTAATACCTTGGCCACTTCTCCCAAATATCTAGATAATTTATCCACAAGAATCAAAATACAATCTAAAGCTAATAACATTAAAAGTATCTTCCATGAAAAGAAAGAGAAAAATGTCTCAGATATAGGTGATATTCTTGATGCCTATAGAAATCACTATATGGAACATTTCCAAAATGAAAATATACATATCAATCAATTAAATTTAGATGAAAAATGTTCTAATATAAGAAAAAAACCCAGAAAAATTAAAACTAGAATGTTTTGTAAAACTATATGTGTTAAATGCGGGTATTGCTTATGACTGTAATCTCCTTGAAACTAGCATTTACTAAATGTTCAATATGAATTATTATCTTGGAGCTTTTCTCCCCGGTCCTCCGCTGAAAATGGGCATGTATCCAGTTGGACTATCCCGGTCAACAAATGTAAAATAAAATAAAATAAATAAATAGATCTCCAAGCACCCATATCCTACAAAGAAATTATAGATACAATAAAAGAGGGTAAAATAATAAAACTCCAGGTATAGATGGCATAATTTTAGAAATATATAAACTTTTTCCTTCAAAGATACTATCCCTCTTCCATAAAACTCTATTAGAAATTCAGTCACAAGCTTTAATAGCACTATCTTAGAGATATTCCTTAATCACACCAATCCTAAAGGAAAACAAATCTCCGAATCTCTGTACCTCATATAGACCTATATCATTATTAATAATGACTATAAGATATTTATGACAATATTAATTAACACAATGAAAATACCACTATCCAAAACAATAAATAATGATCAAACTGGATTTATATATCATAGACACACACATGACAATATTAAAAGGATAATTTCTCTTATAGATTATATTAATAAAGAAAATAAAGTAACACTCATAATTGGCTTAGCTATAGGAAAAGCCTTTGATTCCATAAATTGGGACTATTTATTCAAAATTCTGGTGTTATTTGAATTTCTACCTTCCTTTGTTCATCTACTAAAGAATATATATATGCAATTAATTTAGCGTATGTTAAGCTAGGTCCTTTCACCTCTGAATCTATATATATAACAATGGGTACTAAACAAGGATGTCCCATGTCACAGATTCTATTTGCTTTGGCTATTGAAATATTGGCAGATTCAATGTGTAACAATACAAAAATCAAAGGAGTAGATGTTTATGAACAATACAATTCTAAAGTAATACTCTTTGCTGATGACATATTATTAACATTATCCAACACAAAGGAGACATTAGAAGAATTAGATATATATTATGCAGGACTTCAGTACTCAATTTCAGTAAATCAAAATCAAAATTTTTATTTTTAAATAAAAAAGAATTGCAGACGAAGGAGAATCACATTATAGAGAAACAATAATCTACCTTAAAATATCTAGGAACTGAGTTATGCAAGGATAATAATGAATTAGTCTAAAAAAACTGCAATAATATCATCAATACAATTAAACTCTCTGTGGAAAAGTGGAACAAAATAATATTAACATTTGAAGATAGACTACAGTTAATAAAAAATGTTTTTACTACCCAAGATTCTATATATAGCTTTGGCAATACAACTGCTACCAGAAAGGAATATACTCAAAGAAATAAACTCATGCTTAATAAAATTGTTATGGTTTCCCAAAAGAAACAGAATCACTTTAATACATCATATCAGACCATGAAAACAGGGAGGATTAAACTTTCCTAATATAGAAACATATATAAAGGCATCAATATCTAAAACAGATTGGAAAAGTCCAAATTATTCTGCAAATTGGAAATAATTACTAACTAATATCAATAAATGCAAATATAGATTTAAAAATCTGGTTTGATCTTTTAACACCATTCATAGTTACAAAGACCTATCCACATAAAATATATAGAGAAATAATTAATTCCTGGGAACAGAAAGGATTTGTTTGTTGGTTTCAATGTATCAAAGAACTAAAAGTTTTGGATATGCAAACAATAGAAACAACATACAAAATTCCAAAACAAGATTGGCTAACTATCCAAAGCATTCTGACGTATTCACAAGATTTATGCAGAATAGTTAGTAATTCTTCATTTAAAGAAATACCTAAACTTATGAAATACCTATATAAAATCATATATAATGATTATGATATGGGAAATAGTGTTTCAAAATTTTACAAGATATTGATAAATTATAAAACAACACCCACATCCTCATATTGGAATTATATAACAAAAGGACACTCATTACAGCTAACTGAAAAAATTAAATCAGATATTTTATTATCAATAAAACATACATCCTTTACACAATACTGGAAAGTTTTTAATTGGAAATGCTTGCACAGAGCATTCTTAACTTCAGATAGAATTACTAAAATTAATTCTTCCAGAAAGGAAGTATGTTGGAGGTGTGAGCAAATACACAATGCAGATTGGGATCACATTTTTTCGACTGTGTTAAAATTAAGCCATTTTGCAATAGTATTCAAAACTTTTTACAAGCTTTATTTAATGAATCGTTTAACTTATCTAAAGCTTTACTATTATTAAATGTGTGCGAAGATCCTAATTTGAATGAGTAAAATATGTATCTAGTTTGGACAATACTTGCGATCTCAAGGAAGTGTATAACAAGAAGATGGAATACAAACACAATACTGACCTTGGAAGACTTCTACAGCCTACTGAAAACCTCAGCATTGTTGGAAATTAAAATTAAAGAATTAAGGATTCATCCTAAGCCATTTATTACCAATCCATGGAAAAAAGTCTTATCACTGATTGATACTTTATAATAACTGAACAGATACACTCTGATAACTGGATTGTTATACTTATAAAGTAATTGTATATAATGAGCTCTGTTGTAATGTCCAGCTGATGTAAATAGTATACATAGTTATTTAAGATGTTATATACAAATACTATGGAATTTATTCAACTGTATTTGAAAAATAAAAAGAAAATTTGAGAAAAAAAAAGATAATGAAGGGGGAAACAACAAGTGATGATTTCTAGTATGATTACCAGCAAACTGATTACAACTTTGGCTTAAGGTTATTGTAAGATGGATAATGAAAACTGGTAAGGAGATGGGCAGAATTAGTAGTGAGGGACTCGGTTACATAGCAACACTGTATAGGCATACCTTCACTGACAAGAATGCCCTTAATCTGAACCACCATCCCATTTTCTGACTAGTTTGGACACAACAGTATTATTATTTTTTTATTAAATATGAGTTAATTATCCAGTGTTAAATCAAATAATTTAGTGAACCTACAATTTTAAGCAGAGTATACTCTGTTAAACCAAATCTTTCTGAGACATTCATTGCATTAAAACTGTCTAGCTTTTTGTTTATCTAATGATGTAACACATTCTACAACAGCAAACAGTATATTATTCATTCCATGATGAAACCTACCAAGACTTAAAGATATGATTGTTGTTAAGAAGTTGCAGACTTTGAGTCGATTTTAAAATCACAAAGATTTTAGAAAAGTGGCAAAAGAGAGCAACTGGATGATAATTGGTAAGGGAAGTGGATATACCACCTCTGATATTAGGCAATGAAAGCCTTTTCCAAAACAGAAAACCCCCTATCTTCCATAATAAACCGATAAATAAAAGCATTGACTGGATACCTCATTTTTTTATTTATCATTCTTATAACGTCAGTGAGTAGATTGTCTATGGAACCTAAGGCAGGCTTTATTTTGATTATGATTTACAACATGAAAGCTGAGGACTGGAGAGTGTTGTAAGGATGGAATGATGACATATGGGTACAGGATGTTAGCTGTGAGTTGTTAAGCAGAATCATGGAATGTTGAACACATTGAGTAGCAATCTGATCTGCATTTAGGTAGAAAAGGGGGAAAGGGGCAAGAGAATGACCACTTTTAAGGACAGAGATGCTATAGCTCAATTTTTTTTGTTTTTCTTTTATATGTGTTGCTTTGAAATACAAAAAACATTCCCTATGATTTAGTAATGCTACCTTATTTCTGGAGTCTTGATAATAAAAAAAAATATTTGCCTGACTTAGTTTTATGACAAAGTGTCCACACATGGTCTGTTTGTATCATTATGACTTTAATTTCTGGTGAAATCCAAGAATGGTTAACTTCATGAATGTGACATTTACAGTTGGTTATCATATTAGTCATTACAGCCAGAAATACATTATTAAAACACTCAATGGCATCATAATGTTTTAACCTATTCAACAGTCTAATTAATGACTAAAAATGTGGATAAAAAAATTCCAAACAAAAATTATTATTTTTCTTGAACAGCAGAAATTTTGAGTTGATAATTTTAGTATAACACAAACTAGAAAAGCAAATGAACAGTCACTTATGGTATCAGTCATTACTCCAGTCTAATAGATGTTTGCTGGTGTTGAAGATTGTATCTAATAAAGGATGATATCATGGATATCATGGAGACATAATTCATTAATTTTGTTAGGAAAGTCCATTTAGGTAGAAGAGACAAAAAAGCTGAATAAGTGTTGCAGCCATCCAGGGAAGTCTCCAATATTTGCTCAAGTCATATAGATTTTTAGATTTTCATTCTAACTTTAGAAAATTAGAAAGGAAAAAAGAGGTGGAGGTTTATTAGTCTACATGAAAAGTAAGTAAACCTCAAGATTGGTCAAACAATATGATGTACCTGAGCTACTCCATGTCCAACAACTTACCTTAGGTAAAGTCCAATACCATATCCTTGTCAGCTATAAGTCCCCATCTATGTCACAGGATAACAATGCACATACTTGAATGTACTGGAATCACTCACAGTTCAGCCCAAAACCATATTCATGGGTGATTTCAACTATCCCACCATATACTGGGATACATACACAACCACTAGCATACGGGCTCAAAGACTCCTGGATTTTGTCAATGCAAATACCCTGAAACAAATAGTCTGCACACCCACTGGGGTGCAAAATTCCTGGATCTGGTACTCACAAATATGAAGGAGCATTGCTCACCCACTCCTTGTGTGATGTTCTCAATGGTTAGATCAAATCACAAAGTGGTCACCCTTGAAATAAATGTATAGGCTGAACTCCCAGCAAATACTAAAACCTTTAAGACCTTTTCCCCAGCTAACAGCCTCCTATTAAGTGATAGTATAGCTAAATTCCAAGTCCTGCCAAACTCATAGAACATGGTGGTCTATGTGGAAGGATTTACAGAAACCCTGAACAAGCATGTAAATGACTGTATAGAAACAGCAGTACCAAACCAAAATGAAGTTAGGACAAACTATAAAAACAAGCCCCCTTGGTTGACTCCCCCAGTATAAATAGGCTGTACAACTAAAGAAAGAAAATCATGTCCAAAAATAAGAACGGCTATGCATAAAGGACAAACAAACTCCCTCATCAGTCTCAAGAAGTAACTCAAAGGATTAATCAAGTACACCAAAGCCAGCATTGAGGCAAAAATAGCCTCCCAGGCTAAGGATAACCATAAGGCCATTTTCAGTTATGTAAGTGACCTTAAAGAGAGCACCCAACAGTGTGCTGAACTAATAGTAAATGGAAATTCCTGTACCAAACAGAGAGATATGGCAAATTTGCTGGCTGATAAATTTAGCTCCAACTTCACCCCCCTCCCAAGGAAGTACCCTATACCATTTTAACCCTAACTATCACTAAATAACAGAGCTCACTCCATTTTCCAGAGCTAAAAACACTACATTAGTGGGTCCTGACAATATCTGAGGATGCCTCTAAAATAATTTAAAACATAACCTGTCAGTCCCACTAGAATCTCTATTCAGCCATAGCCTCTAAACAGGATTCATCCCTAGGGAATGAAGGAGTGCAACAGTCATCCATCTACACAAAGGTGGACTGTCAGCAGACCCATGGAACTACATACCCATAAGTTTGACTATTCTTAAATGCAAGGCCATGGAAAGAATTATTGTGGACTTGATAAAGACATAGGAAATCTTCAAACACTGGCTCCATTCCAGGTCAGTTTTGTCAAGGGCAGGCCATGTCTACTAATCTTGGTAGACTTCTTTCAGAAGGTTGCTAGAGCCATGTATGAAAGGAAAGCAGCACATAGTGCCTAGCTTGCCCTGGCAAAGACAGTAGACACAATACATCACTTGGGTATTATAAATAAACTCACAAATGTGGGTGAAAATCCCTTTGTCACCCAATAAAAAGCCAAATGTCTCACAGATAGGATATATGAATTTAGGATATGGAAATCCACCTCCGCCAAGATGCCTGTTAGTGGCAGTGTCCCACAGCACTAGGTACTAGGACTTCTCCTGTTTGCAGTATACATCTCTGTAGTCAAGGCAAATGTAGGGGGTCTTTGGCTGACCAAATATGCTCTGACACAGACAAATAACTGGTGCCAGAACCATGGCCTAAAACTCAATGCAAGAAATGTATAATTATACCCTTCAGGAAGATGACCACTCCTGCTAATTACAACATTGATAACACTCCCTTAAGAGTTTACCCAGTAGTAAGGGACTTGGGAAATCAGGTGGGCAGTAACCTAGACTTTTATCAGCATGTGTCCATGGTATTAAGAAAATCCTTCTATGTGGAGCAACTTATAAGAAAGGGTGTGGCATCCAGATGTAAGGAGATCATAGTCCCATTACACTCAGTCCTCATTCGACCAATAATTGAGCACAATACACCCTTCTGCAGGTACCTGAACAGGCATTTTCAACAGCTGGAGGGACCACAGAGATTCCTCACTAAAAGAATACAGGGTGTAAATAATATGTCCTATGCGGATCACCTCAAAGCCTTGTCCCTGTACTCAGTCTCCTACAGACTACTGTAGGCCAATCTATGCCTATCCTACAAGACATTTTCTTATCCAGCCCTGATGGAGCTGCTACACATTCACAAAACAAACAGCACTAGAATTACTTGATCTAAATATCTAAATTTTATCTGAGACATAAACAAAACATGCTGTAAGGACAGGTATATGTCTCAGAGATCACCCCTTCTCTGGAACAGACTCCATCTTCATGTGAAACAGAGCTCTTCCCTAAGCCTATTCAAACTCAGTTTGTAGCAATGGATAAGAAATAGCAAATTCTCCCCTGGCTTGTTGTTTATTGCACTTATGGGCAGGGGCAGTTTGTAGATGCCCTAAGGCACAGGCATATGCCAAAGCCATTCTAGGCTGTGGGTATTGATACTATGGGAAAATTGGGACAAGAATGGCTGGGGTTAAAAAGACTTTAGGGCCCTTAGCCTGGTAATCTTTTATGATCCTATATCAAAAGATAATAAGGAGGAAATTACAGAATAAATAAACTCATCAACCTAGAGCCCCCCAAATCCCCTATGTTGCATCATTATTAGGTGATATCCCACATGTCTAACAGAAAAAAGATGCTATTATTCATTTATTGTGTACAAAAACAGCAAAACAAGGAAAAAGGTAAAAGGAACATATACTTTCCATAAACCATTTTATACAGTAATAATTCAAGTGTTGAACAGCATACCATCATTCTTATAACTGCGCACTATAATGACATCACATACAACCATGCTCTGCAGTACACTAGATGCAGTATAACAGAAAGTTAACCATTTGTATCATCATAGTTACTTCATTTTGATAACAGAAGCTAAACTTAAGAAATGAGGGAATTAGTTGGTTCCAGTGAAATAAAACAGTGTGTTCTGTGAGAATATTAGCAGCACATAATAGACTGTAAACATGACATGAAAGTGTAGCAAACACACAAAGAAGGTGAACATCATATTCACAGGCTACATGACAACTTTAAATATTTGAAGCCAACAAGGATAAATTCTTTTCAGAGATCCAGTTCACAATTTGTGGGTGTCTGATGAGTCTCATGCACATTTTTTTTTGTTAAATCACATTGTTTGTAAAGGATTTGAAATGAGTGTTACACATTTTTCAAAGATGTTGCAATTTGTCTGAATGAATTGGATGCATACGTTCATAATTCCATTAATATAAGATATTGTATAAGTAATGATATCTGGGACATCTAAAAAAACTTGTAGAGTTCGGCTACAGATTTCTTACCTGCATGAAATATACCTGGTAAAACTAAAGACAAAGGTCTAGATTCAATAAACTCTGTGTGGGTTCCGTGCAGAGTCTACACGAAATGTTTTTGCATACGCAATAATGCTCATAGTGTGGCATTGTGCTATGCATATTAATGATGTGGGCATGCATAAGTAAAGTTTTGCAGCTCGAAAGAGTGTTGCTGGCCATGAAACCTGTATTCTGAATACAGACTGTACCTTCCAACCTTTTAGTGCAAGAAATCTGGACAAAGACTAAACTAATGGGGGGAGCAAGGTCCAAAAATAGGGACAGCAAAGGTCCATAATTAGGGACAGCTTTACTATATTGTTCTGATAACTGTAGAAAGTAGGTAGAATAATAGGATTTATGTTGAAAGATGTGAAGTATGGAACTGAAATGTATGTCATTATGTGCTGGCATCAATATTCAGTCATTTTCCAGAAAACCACACATTTTACAAGGAACAATTCAAAAATATGATGCAAACATTTGTAAAATTCTGTCAGTGCCCCCCCCCCCCTTTTTTTTGAGGCCAATGTTTGCGCGATGCAAACATGCTTGGCTCTGCTCACCTGGTTTGCAAGAAGTGCAGTGGCACACAAACTGGAAGAATTGACCATCCAGGTTGCAGGCAGGATCTAGACAGCCACATACACAAACCGGATGCATTCAAATAATGCTACTGGCCACTGCACAAACACAGTAACCGGCATTGCACTGTGATTAACAGTGGGAACTTTACAATAAATACTAAGATAGGGCATATCATGTCACTAATCCTGTTGCTGCGGATGTTAAGTGTAGGTGTGGACTTCAGATGGTCTGTGGTTCTAGGACAGTGTGTGCACATTTTGTTTTACAGTTGTGAGATTGCAGATTATAGCAATAAATTGAAACATGCACAACTGTTTTCTCAACATTTTTGTGGCAATAGCTGTAAGTGCAGGAGAACCATAGACATGATCCATTTGGCTAGCACATTTATACTAGTGCCTTTATACCAAGTAATCTTGGAATTGCAATGCTTGCCATTGGTGCACATCACTTAACATCATGCAAACATGGTTCATGGCAGTGCACACCCTCATTTACTGTCTTTGTGAGATGTTAAGCAATGCACAACATTTTCAAATGTTGCAAAACCAAAATGTTTGCACTCTCAGTAAGCATGAGATGTGCAATTGATGGGAAAACATCAGGATAGAAAATGTAATTGGCAGGAAATGCTCATTCGACATCAAGCTTGAGCTATGGTAGACATGTCTGGTGTGATGGTGAGGGAGTGTGCTTTCAGGCAGAGAGTTGGGGTGTCCAAGAGTCCAAAGCTTTTGTTGGACTCCTAGTTAAGGAGCATGGGTGCCAGTTGCTGCAGCAGGGACTATTCAGGTGCAGAATACAAGTATGAAGCTTAGAATAGTATTGCCAGGGCTTTGACCAGTGCTACAGATATCCCATGCACTGGTGAGCAATGCAGACATCACTTTGATGACCTCCGCAGGAGGAAGAGGGATACCCTTGACCATTGGATCAGGGAATTTAGTAGGGGGAACACTCCACAAATGTGTAAGTATCAATTTCAGTGATTAATTGTAAGAGTTAAAAGCTGAATATAGTCAAGACTGGTTTTCATAATCGTATTCTGTTCTGTTTTTTCCACAGCTGCTACTAACTGAGTCTCGAATGTCAGGTCTCATGCCTCATATTTGTTAAGGATGCAAGAAGCATGTAGTATGCATGTATCAGAACACTACTGTTCTACTTGGTATTTTAATAATAATAATAATAATAATAATAATAATAATAATAATAATAATATTTTTATAGTCATTTAGTAACATTAAAAATTAAGGACTACTTATTTAGTATTTAATACAGTTGAATCAACTTGAGCATGCAAATCTCTACTGTAAAACATAGTATGCATGTCTTAGTCTGTAGCACAAAGCAACAGTCCCATATTCTTAAATAACAGTGAGCATGTATCTCTAAACTATAAAAGGAAAGTATGCATGCAGTAGTCTGTAGGACAAAATAACAGTACAGTATCAGAGAGTAGTCATCGGTTGAGGGTTCAAAAACTACACTTCCCAAATATTCAATACTGTTAGTTTTTCATCATTATTAAAATGTAACTTCAAACCTCTATACTAGTGGGACAAATGGCTTTCTGTAAACTGTACAATCTGGAACACACATATGTGCAATATATGCACACACAAAGGATTGGTAGCTGCAATCTGTATTATAGTGTGCCTCTGTTATGAACTGGCTGAAGAAAATTGGTAGGCATTTGTAGTGATCAGGTTCATAGATTAATACTAGGCTAACTGCCCTTATGGGCCACTTTAAGCCTAGCCAATTACCCCATGTGAGAACCAAACCCTGCACTTTGGGTCTGTAAGGTAAACACCTTTACCATTATGCCAACCTCTCACCAAAAAGTAAAGGTAACAGAACAGAGTCAAATAATTGTATCAATGCTTTGTATGTCACATATAAAGTTACTAATGCTCTCTCATTTTTTCGCTCAACCCAATCCTTTTCTCTTTTTTCTTTAATTTTTTATTTTGTATTTATTTATTTTTAATCTTTTTTTTTCCTTCAGCAGGTCAGTTCCATGGGATCCTCTTAGCCCACTCTACTGGCTATAACACCACTGCCCAGCACTTCTGGTACACAGCCTGGTAGCACTCCCTCTGCTGCCCCTGCAATACCTGGGCTCTCAGGTAGTTCTGGCCCAGAGGATTGGCCTATGACTCGCTTTGGGAGCAGTGGCAGAGGTGGTGATTTTATAACCCAACAGCAAATACCAGGGATGGTGTGTAGGACTGTGCACAACACTGTGGGTGCATGCTTATGCTGGATGGAGCACCTGCTCTCCATCGTCATTCAGATAATACGTAGGAGATGCAGACATTGGGCACTGCAGCAAGTGGTGCAGTGAGGTGACAGAGATGACAGTCTACTGGGCGAGGACTAGATTCTCACTGTCAATGAGCTTTATGTGAATGGGACCCAGATTTCCCACCCTCTCCGCAACCATGGCATTCACCCATCTCTTGTGTTCTTCACCATCCCTGTCTCTTGTCATTTTTGTCTTGTCTGTCTGCAATTGCTTCCTCACCTGCCCAACTTACTTCATTCAGACCTTCCTACAGTCCTTCCCCAACATTACTCTGAAAAATCAATACATCCACTTATATTACTGCCATTTACCATTGCTGCATATTGGAGTGTGATACACACCATCGGTCAATAATTCTTTAAAGAAAAGAAATAGGTAAGACAGGAAAGTGGTGAAATGGGGAAGCAAACAGAGGGGAGAAGAAAATGAGAGTAGGGCAGGAATGTGCGGGAAGTATGTAGGAAAAAAAACATAGCTATCTATTTCTTCAACACTAAAACATGATCATATAAGCAAAATATTAGCTGAATTTGGACTGTTACCTCCAGAGAGAGGGGGTGACCACAACAGAATAATTTGGTATAACCAGCTGGACCAAACCAAGTGTATTATGAAGACATGTGTGACAAATGGAGAGCCATGTATGGGACATTGTTTTTGGGAGTATGAAGTCTGAAACTCAAACACCTATCATTGTTTTCTGACTTCAAGTCTTCAAAGACTCAAAGATCTGCCAGTGATTTGCCAGAAAACCAACATTTTATGAGTGACAAACCAAAAATATGAGACAAAAATCTGGACATTCTGGGGAAATGTGGACTGTTGTATGAAAATAGCCTGCACAGTGCTTAAGGTGACACAGCAGGAAATCTGTGCCGCAATGCAGTACACTGATGAATATATGCATGGTAATACTCTTTACATTGCTTCCTCTATCACAGCCTGAAAATCTGTCAGAAAATGCACTCCACTGATAAATTCATGTGTGATAGTAGCTTGTATTTGCTGACAGTGACCTAATTTGAAAACCTGATATGTGATTCAGTGCATGGACAAATCCCTGTGTGATAATGGCCTGTACATGTTCATTGATTCTGGGAACACAGATGCCACAACTTGACAACTTGTGCATAGTGCAGTTCACTTTAGTGTACACATGTAATGACTGCATGCACAGTTTTCACACCCCAAGTTCATGTGAAAAAAAGTAGGAAAAAGGGGCTGTGGATGGATGGACGGATGGATGGATGGATGGATGGGTGGGTGGATGACCTGAAAACCTATGCTATAATGCCATACACTGATGAATCTCCAAGTGATAATAGCCTTTACAGGTCTCAGCGTAGCACAACCAGAGAATCTATGCTGTAATGCATTGAACTAAGGAACCCTGTGTGATAATAGTTTTTACAGTGATTGCATTGTTGTAGCCTGAGAATGCTGTAATACAGTGCACTGATGAATTTCACTGTAATAGTAGTATGTATAGGGTGCACAGCAGTGCAGCCTCTAAAGCCATTCTCTGTTGCTATCCACTAGTGATAATAACCTGTACAGGAACACTGTGTACTTCCTAAGAATTTACATAGTAATGCAGTGCACTGATTAACGGTAGTGTGGTAATAGGATTCATATTATGTTGTCGTACCGTTACAAGTTTGAGAGCCATATGGTCAAACCCATATGTTCGAACTTGTAAAAGTTTGAAAACGTAAAAAAAAAAAATTAAAAAACAGAAAAAAATTACCTGACAGTTGTAAGCAGGGGGCAAGCCCCCCTGCACCCCCCCCCACATGAGGGGCTGCACCCCACATACTCCTGCTCTTTAAATATACCAACTCTGAGATTGCACTACAGTGCAGTAAAGGGAAATCTTCCCTTTAAACACTGTATTGCATTGTAGTGAGATCTCGGAGTTGGTATATTTAAAGAGTGGGTGGTGTGGGGGGTACAGGGGGGTTGTCTGTTTTTTATTTTTATTTTTTATGTTTTCAAACTTTTACAATTTCAAACATATGGGTTCGACCATATGGCATTCGAACTTGTTACTGCTTGATAATGTAATAAATATATGTGGTAATAGCCTATACAGAGTTCACAATATTACAGCTTGAGAACCATTTCTATAATGTAGTGAATATATAAACCACTGTGTAAATTTAGCTATAAAGGTGTCAAGGTGCCATACCCTGAACAAGTATCACACTCACACAAACTGAGAATGTGCTGCAGTGTGATAATATCCTGTATGGGCTTCAGAATGCCATAGTCTGAGAATGTGTGTTGTGTTGCAATGCACAGTTGAATTCCTCTGCAGTATTATACAGATTTCAAAGTGCCACAGTCTGAGAACCGGTACTGTAAAGCAGTTTACTGATGATGCCCTATAACATAACAACTTGTATAATCCTACAGTATCCTGAAAACCTGTACTGTAATGGAGTGAATTGATGAATCCCAGTGGGTTAATTGCCAATATAATGTTCACGGTGTCACAGCCTGAGAACCTGTGCTGTAAGGCAGTGCAGTGTTTAATCCCTCTGTGATAACATCCTGTACAGGACTAGCACTGTAACAACCTGAAAACATAGGTCATAATGCAGTGCAGCAATAAATACCTGAGTGATAATAACTTGTACTTGGCTCACAGCATCCACTTCTGAAAAGTTATGCTGTAATGCAGTGGACTTTTAAATCCATGAGTAATAATAACCTGTGAAGGACACAGTGTGAGAGTGCCACAGCCTTAGATGAAGGTGCAATATGTCAATCTGAGAACATCTGGCACAGTACCCTATAGAACTACATCCTTGTATGATATGATATTTACAGTACTCACAGATGCATAGTATAAGATACTTGTGCTGTAATACAGTGGACGGGTCTACTTCACCCTGTCGAAGGCCGATATTGGCACCAAAATGTCGAAAGTGAAAGTCATTGCGCATGTAAATGAAAATCTCTGTAAGGGGAGATTTCTGTTTACTGCAATGTAGTGCGATCTCGGAGTTGGTATATTTAAGTAACGGGGGATGTGAGGGGTGCCCTGCATGGAGCAATTTGTGTTGTGTTTGGGTGTTTTTTTTTTTGTGTGTGTTCAATGTTCGGGGGTTTTGATATTTTCGTGTTGATTATTATGCTGTTGACAGTTTGAGTTTTCGACAGTGTAATATAAATGCCAGTGGGCTGACAAATCCCTGTGTTTTAATACCATGCAAAGGGATCATAGTGCCACATACACAGAGTCTGTTCTACAGTACAGCACACTGTTGAATCAGTACATTGCTCACAGTGCCATTCTGGGAACCTATGGTATAATTCAGTTGAATGATGAATTTTTATGTAATGATAACTTGTACAAGCTCACACAGCCAAGATATGAGTTCCTGTACTATAAAACAGTGCACTCTTGAACCTTTATGTGATAGTAGCCTAAAAATAGTTCACAGTTCCACAGTCTAAGAACCTGTGCTGTATTGCACTGTACTAATGAATTACAGGGGTCTATATCAGAATAGTGAAGAAGTGTTTAATCAAATGCCTCTTCGCTGACACATAAACAGCGAACGCCCTAAAGCGCGAATGCTCAAAACACAGATTTCTTTCCGTGGGAAAGAAATCAGTAGCACTAACACACAAACACACACAGTTTCAAACATTACAATGTGGGGGACGTTGCCTCGACAACCCCCAATGTGGGGGGGGCTGTGCCCCCCCCACACCCCCTAACTAAATATACCAGCTCCGAGATCACACTACAGTGGGGAAATGGGCAAAATCACAGGAAAGGCCAAGTGATTTCTTTTCCAGGGAAAGAAATTGCTGTTTTGAGTGTTCGCACTTTAGTGCATTCACTCTTTATGTGTCGACAAAGAGGCGTTCGCTTAAACGCCTTTTCGCTATTTTGATATAGACCCCAATTACAGAGTGCCTGTATGAGTTCCGCAGAACTATAGCACAAGAATCTCTGTTTTATTGTGAGGCATACATGAATACCACAGTGACAACAAGGTAAACAAATTCAAAATACCGCAATAGGAGTACCTGTGTTGCAGTGCAGTGCACTGGTGAATTCCTATATGATAACAACATGTACAGGCTGACAGCACCACAGCAGGAAAACCTGTGTTATAATGCAGTACACTGAATAATCCCTATGTGATAACAGCTTGTACAGGGTTCCAAATGCCACACCCTGAGAACCCCTTCTACAGTACACTATGCTCATGAATCACAGTGTAGTAATAGCTTTTTCAGTATACATTTTGTCACAGCCTTGCAACCTCAGCTGTAATGCAGTGAACTGATAAACCACTGTGTGACAATACCCTATATAGGCTTTACAATGCCGCAGCCTGACAAAACAAAAAAACAAGACTGTATAATGGCATCCACACTTGTCAACCATACAGATTTTCGCAGATTGTCCAGATTTTTGCCTCATATTTTTTATCTGTTTCTCATAAAGTGTTGATTTTCTGGTAAATTCTTGCCAACTTGTTGAGGGTTGAAGTCAGAAAATAATGATAGAAATTTGGTTTCAGACTTCACACCATTCAGAAAATGCATGCTAATGCAAAATGTTATTCTATCGACTTTCTAAGTTTGTAAGAGCAATATTTAAAAAGTGTACCTATTTTTGGACCTTTGCCCCCCCCCCATTATTTATGGCTTTGCCCAGATTTCCTGCTCTAAGAGGTTAAGAGGCATGTATAGTGCTATGGTGAATATTTGATTGAAAATAACCTGCACTGGGTTCATAGTGCTACAGCCTGAAAGTATGTGTGAGATCGCAGTGCATCTATGAATCACTGTTTTTTTATTGCCTTAACTGAACTCACAGTGCCACAGCTGGACAGCATGTACTGTAATGCAGCTTACTGAAGAATGTGTGTGTGATAATTGTGCGTAAAGCATTCATAGTGCCATAACCTGAGTACCGGTGCTGTAGTGTCATGTAATGATAAATCCCCAAATAATAATAGCCTGCAAAAATCTCAGCATAACACAAACAGAGAACCTACACTGTAGTGCTGTACACTGATGAACACTTTGATAACAGCTTGTGCAAGAATCACTGTGCCACAAATTAAGAACATGTGCTGTAATGCAGTAAAGGGATGAATCCCTGTGTGATGATAGCCTGCAAGTGGGTCACAGTGCCACAG
Organism: Protopterus annectens; assembly: GCF_019279795.1. Lineage (NCBI taxonomy): Eukaryota > Metazoa > Chordata > Ceratodontiformes > Protopteridae > Protopterus > Protopterus annectens. The sequence goes on from NC_056728.1 coordinate 1,354,694,640, forward strand.
CCTGAGAAGTCATCATGTATTGCAGTACACTAATTAACCCAATGTGATAATAGTCCATATGTGGTTATAGTGTCACAACATGAGAAAAGATGAACTGCAATGTGTTTGGTTCACAGTACCACAGCCTGACAACTTAAAGTGTAGAGCACTGCACTGATGAATCCCTGGGTAATAATAGTCTGTATAGTCCTATGCGGCCACAGCAGTGCACAGCTGAATTCATAACTGAAAGTACTCTCTTCAAGCCTCAGACTGCCAAAGCTTGTGAATTTGTGCTATAATGCCTTGTACTGAAATATCTCAATATGGTAACAGTATGTACAGGGATCACTGTGCCATAGCCTGAGAGCCTGTTCTATATTTCGGTGTATGATGAATTGTAGCACAATAAGAATGAATGCATAAGTCAGTGAAACACATGCTAATTAGGCAAATCAACACGGCAAAGTGAATGTAAAAAACATGTGTACATGCCATTCTCTCTTTTGCCATCAATTCAAGTATTCTTTGGAATACAGACACAAACACAATTACTATAAAATGTTATGGGTTAGAAGCTGCTATCATTAACCTGTATGTGCATTGTTTTACTATCAAAATTTAGACTGGCACTTACATGAAGCTTGGAAGGTTGAAAGACTGTTTTCAAGTTTGCGTAATGACAATCCAGAAAATATTTGACTCCACATTAACAAGTGGTAGTGTGCATTCGCTAATGTGGAATTGACATTCTGATAACAGATGACACTACAGTGGGGATCAGGAAATTTACCCTTTTCTGACTGTAGTGCAATCTCAGAAATAGAATATATATAATTTGCTGGAGGTGTGGGGGCTGCAGGGAGGCTTGACCCCCCCCTGCAAAAACATTACAGATAACAGTCACTTTCGACACTGGTACTTCCCATGTTCAAATGTTGATTCCATGTTACCATTTCCAAAATTTTGGTAATTTGAAATTACCAATTTTGCCAAAATGGTTCAATCAAAAGGTGGAAAATTATTTTGATTTTCCACATTTTGACAGTAAACCATGTGCAACTTGCTTTAATACAAGGTGCTGCTGCTGCAAGACATTGGTCTAGTAAGAGAAGAATCTTCAGACCATATATGACTTATCATGGATTTCATGATACAGAAAGTGCAGAGTGATACAGGGTGGACAGGGACTGCCCTCGTCTAAGGCCATGGGGAAATCATAAAAAACCATCCCAGTGAAAACCAAGGCATGTGTACCATTACATATATTAGCTACAGACACTTTTCATAGACACACGGGGATATATTAAGGATGTCGCAGTCTGCAGTCTCAGGAATATTATATCAATTTCTACATGCAGTGCTACAACATGCAAGGTATCATACCTGGTTTCCAAATACTGCAGAGGAGAAAGCTAAAACCATGAAAAATGTCTATGCCATAGTACACTTCCATGAAGGTCTGGGGACCACAGACTGCACATTCATCAAAATTTAATCCCCATTTGGTGAACAGGGAAGGAGGTACATCAACAGGAAAGGATACCACTCTATCAACTGTCATGTGGTCTGTAAAGCCCAAGGGTGCATCTACAATGTGTGTTTTCAGGTAACCTTGGCATTGTTCATGTCTCACACATATGGCACACCCATGACATGATTGTACGATTTGCTAGGGGTGACTTTCAACAAAAGTGTCTTGGGGGGAGGTGCAGGTTATGCACTGGAACCTTGTGTCATGACACCCATGAAAAACCCACACAACTCTGCTGAGCAAGGATACAGTAATGCCCATGATCAAACCAGGAATATTATCAAACTTGTATTTGTCTTGCTCAAATCAAGATTCTGATGTCTAGACAATTCTGGTCATGCCCAGCTGTATGACTGAGCCACCATGACCAAAATGCTCACAGTCTCTGCCATGTTGCACAATACAATTGTCAGGAAATAGCCACAACAAAGCCAAGAACTGCAGTTTCCAGAACCAGTGGCATGATCAGCAGACAAAGATGAGGTGTCTGAGGAAGAACCAACAACTGTGGATAATCCTGGCAGATGCTATGGCCTTGGCTAAGATGCAGAGGACTGCATGCACACTCAGTACATAAGTAAAAGCCTAAGAAGCTGAGCACACACAGACAGTAATAACAATGATGCATACAAAATTAGAAACCTTTACTTACCCATGTAAAGGTTGTATTCTGTGAACATCAGACTAAACCCAAGAAGACACAGATTATAGCAGCACCAGGAACCAAGGCAACTGATGAAGCCATAAGGAGATATAAATGATTACACTTATATGCAAGCATTCTATGCCAGTAAGATAAAACATGGTTGAACTGTACAGAAATGTCAGCAGTAACTCATGAGTGATATATGCAACAGTAATCCATTACCGTGTATCATGCATTAAAGTTGCTGTCTGCCGAGAGTTACACTGCAAGTTCCTACTCTATATGAATACACATTTAATACATAAGTATAAGCCCCCACAAAAAAGCACAATGACAGACCTAGCAAGGCTGAAAATGTGTGACTTCTTAAAAGATAGCAACATTAACAATGAATTAATTGTATGAAATGAAAATGTCACCATTTCAGACAAGCATTGTTGATGTCAAATATATACAGCATGTTTAACACAGTTGTTGGTCTAAAATGTAACCTTCACATTGCTGCCAGTGATATACAAATGTTGTTACATTCTCAGAGAAATTTTGTTATACAGACACATACCTTTAGCTGAAAATACTTCACATAAACACTGCTATACATTCTATACCAACACAAATGGACAAGCTTCCGATATCACTCAGTGTTATCTGAAATATAAACCATCACAAGTGTTTAGATAATTTATTTGTAAAGAAACATCATATGCCTTGATATGATTTGTATGGAAGTTTAAAAAAAGTAATGCAATTGCAGAAGTCAAGCAGGAATATTTCAATTGTGAATTCAAAGTCTCCTTTGCTGTAATAAAAGTGCCTTACCATCAGGTTGCACTTATATAGTGTAGATTACCCCATCTGGACACTGAGAATATGTAAAGCAGGTGTCAACCCATTATTATTTCTGAATCACACAATCTGCTGTTAGTGCTGGTCAGGTAAACATTGTGTGAGGACCTACATAATGCCATGCACGCACCCTATCAGTACAAAAATGAGTATTGAGAAGTGGGGCTTTTTAAGAGCTTGCAAGTATGACTCATTAGCAGTAGTACTTTTATGTACACTTACAGACAGTGTGTCAGGGAGCAACTTATAAAAGAACTATGACATTACTTTGACTTACTTTGAAGAGAAGACATGATAATACATCTAAATATGTGCTTAAGAGGTAAATGTGCCTGTAAGTACAAAGTGTATATACGTTATGTTAAGTACATGAAAAAAAATACAAATAAGACATATCAAAATACAGGCACAGCATAATGCCATCACTTTGCCAATGTATTAAAAGACACTGCTCAAAAGAAAGACTGCCAACAACTTCATAGGTAGAACACAGATAATCAAAACACGGGAAGTTACCTCCACAAAAAGACCAGTCCCAGTGGAATCCTCCAGGATTTTGTGCTTGACCTCTCCTGTTTAACATCTCCTTTTCTGAAATAAAAGCCAATACCAAAGGGCACTGGCTAACCAAGTTTGCAGATGATTGCAAGCTAGCAGCAGTCACTGAATCCCCACATGACTTAGCTATCCTGCAGGAACTTTTGTTTCAAATAAATAAATGGTGTCAAAATCATGGTATGAATCTAAATGCCAAAAAATGTATTATTGTAGCCTTTGGGAAGTCATCGACCCTAGGGAACTATCACATGACAATGTCCCTAAGAGTTGCCCAAGTTGTTCAGGATTTCGAAACTTATGTGGACAGTGAGTTAACTTTTGAAAAACATGTGTCTATTGTTGAAAGAAAGCCCTTCTTCATTGCACAGCATATAAACAAAGTGATTATGCCTAGATCTAAGGGTGTCACTGTCCTCCTTTACTGAGTCCATATTAGGCCAATCATTGACTCTAATGCCCCTTTGGCATGTATTTGTCTAGACATATGCAACTACTGAAACACCCACAGAGATACCTTATTAAAAGGATACAAGATGTAAGCAGCATGTCTTACATGGACCAACTCAAAGCCCTGTCACTATACTCAGCATCCTACAGACTGCTAAGAGGTAACCTGTATCTGGCAGACCATGCATCCTCCAACCCATTGCTTATTGATTTACTCTGCATCAGCAAGTCAAATGGCATCAGAAATACTCAGTATAAGTATCTAAAGCCTTTCCTACACCATCAACAGAATGGTTTGAAAAAATAGTTATATTTCCCAGAGCATACTGCTGTTGTGGAACAGAGTCTCCATCTACATAAAAAAAGTCCATCCCTGTCTATTTTCAAATGCAGCTTTGATCTATGGATGGGAAACAGATAATTTACCCCCAAACTGCCCCATGTACTATTAATGGACAGCTACAGTTCCTAAATGCCTTATCACTTGAATAGTATCCTCAAATTATCCATGGTATGATTCCAGTTATTTGCCTTAGGGGTAAGATATAATTATTGACCATGGGATGGTTTAAGGCCCATCTATAACTAAATACTATAGGTTATTTTGAGCACAAAAAAGGAAATTGGCTTGGCTTGAAATGGCCTGCAAGAGCACCTAGCATAGTACTTGTCTATGAACCTTTACAGGGAAGAATACACTCTTGTATTGCATACATTTGTCATTACTGTGGTATAATGTGTGAGGCTAACTGTTGGAATATCAAAAGCATGCAGATATAAACTGTGAAATGACAAAGGACAGCTTTGATAACACAGATATATTGCTCCCTAAAAGTAAAGTATTAGAATGTAAAATCTTGAGTAAATGTTCTCAATTTTCTCTACATCATGAACCCCTTTGTATGTGGCACAAACTTAATCTTAGTGTTTTATATTAATGCCACAGTTTAAATGTTTAAATCTAAAGATGGTGATATCTGCGTGGAACTAGGGAGCCTTAATGTCCAGTTTTCATGGTATAAGAGTAAAGAGTTGGAAAATCATCACACATGCACATTTTTTTCTTTTTCTGTTTTATAAATTGTTATGTCTTTATCCTTTGTAGCAATCTTGAAATTGCACCTTGCTGACAGTCAGTGGTCACTAGCAGTGAACAATGGTTCATTTCACAAGGCAAAAACTCAGAAATCTAATTTGGGATGTTGTCAGCAGCTCAAATAAGACTGGCACTGGTGCACTTCTATCAGCACTCTGGACAGTACTGACTGAAGAAAATATACCTGTCAGTTACATTTCTCTGTGGTTCAAGGTGATAATGCAGTAAGTTGGAAGAAATAGCAGAGGGTATGCAGGTTTGATTAACGATAGTTTTACTGAGAGGCCAGGATAAGACTCATCACACACATTTTATTATGAATTCAACAGCCGAAATCAGTGTAATGAATGCTAAGATATGTTACCTATATGCTTTATGAAATTGTGTTAAGCACAACACTGATCATATTTAATTTAAATAACAGTTTCATATGTATAATGCTGGAAATGCTTAGCACTGTTGGCAAAAAAAAAAAAAAAGCTGCTATGAAACTTTATCTGTGGTTCAATTTGTTAGTGTAGTAACAGATGTGTGACAGCAATAATAATGCAGGGTTTGATGCCAGTTTTTGATAATTTCACAGTGAAACAAATGTTTTATTGATGGAAAATGAACAATTATTAGTAAAAATAACACAGCTTGATGTGCATTATGTAAAAAATGGCATTTTCTGAAGTGTTGAAAAAGAACATCAGTTAACACGATGAATATGGAAATATTTAAATATATATTCTGAATTAATTATATATATATATATATATATATATATATATATATATATATATATATATATATATATCCTAAGTAGTAATTCATGATAGCATAATTTCCTTTAAAATATATAAATATTCCTTGTATATGGTGTGTCAAAAATGCTTATGCAACTTCACCTATGTGACTCCTTTCTCAAGACTTGTCAATACCTGAAGTCATGCTGATGTGTGACAGAAATGCAAGTTATCATGTGGCAAACTTTTAAAAGAATGCATAAATGCTATGTTCATTGCTAAATAAACCCTTTATTTGGATTTTTTAATCTTTATTTTGTCTTCTGCATTTGCACACTGCTTGGCAGTGTGGAACAGTGACTGACAGCAGTCACTATCATTGAGCAACAGTTCTGGTGACAAAAATTAAAAAAAAATAATTTGGGCTTAAATCCAGTTTGCAGCTAAATGTAATAAGGGGGTCAGGATACATACTTTCACAGAGTTTTTATTAGGAGTGTAACATGAATTAAGACTGACTATTAAAAATTTTAAATTTGCAATACAACTTTGTGTAATGATTGCTAAATAGGACAACTATAATCTGTGTTAAGTATTGCAATCCAAAAAAGTCGACTGAAGCAGGAATCCTTCTTCAATATTTAATAGTCACCAACAACAAATGAATGCTTTTAAAACAATCCTTGCGTTTTCGTCCTGTGAGGGACTTCATCAGATAAAACATTCATATTAAATCCAGCTTTTATACATATATAATTAATGCCCTAACCAATCATTCCTTCCAATTGATTTAGATGTAATTGAACTTGTCCTTTTCATCAAAGTTAAAACCTTCTCATAATAAATATTTTAATATAATACATAAGAATTCTATAATCTTTATAAAAACTTGTGTAATTAATATTTAAAACTTTAATTAATATTGATAAATGCTTGTAAATACAAAAACAAAGATACAATAACCATTAAAACCCACATTATACTTTAAGAATATGTATGGGGAAAGTCTGCCATCTGCTGTCTCATTTGAATATAACCACTAAATTCAAGTCTTGGCTGCTTTTAATTTCAACAATGGAAAAATTGATATATATTAATTTAGCCCAGGGGGTCTGTTAGCTTCCAAAGCTATTTGCCACCATAATTCTCTGTAGCTAATAATATCCTCCCAAGGGCCACCCCTAATGTCCATTTTAATCTGATCTAACACAAAAAATCTAAATTTATATTCCACACAGGTCAGTGAATGTTTATAAAGTGCATTTGTTTCTTTACCTTTTATGTCGGTAAAACCGAAAGATCTTTGAAAAAGAGAATATATGAACATATATACGACATTAAAAAAGGTAAAGAAACAAATGCAAAAAAAAAAGCAGCCAAGACTTGAATTTAGTGGTTATATTCAAATGAGACAGCAGATAGCAGACTTTCCCCATACATATTCTTAAAGTATAATGTGGGTTTTAATGGTTATTGTATCTTTGTTTTTGTATTTACAAGCATTTACCAATATTAATTAAAGTTTTAAATATTAATTATACAAGTTTTTATAAAGATTATAGAATTCTTATGTATTTATATTAAAATATTTATTATGAGAAGGTTTTAACTTTGATGAAAAGGACAAGTTCAATTACATCTAAATCAATTGGAAGGAATGATTGGTTAGGGCATTAATTATATATGTATAAAAGCTGGATTTAATATGAATGTTTTATCTGATGAAGTCCCTCACAGGATGAAAACGCAAGGATTGTTTTAAAAGCGCTCATTTGTTGTTGGTGACTATTAAATATTGAAGAAGGATTCCTGCTTCAGTCGACTTTTTTGGATTTTTTTACTTTGTTGGATGTATAAAAGAGTTGCCATTTTTATTTTGTGTTAAGTATTGCACCTATCCTAACATATTTTAATGAGGTCATGCAATTCAATGTGTATGAAATTTATTTACATAAATAAATAGTGGCTTTTGCATATACCTGCAGTAAGATGACATGTGAAAGTGACACACGCGCACGCGTGCAGACACACACACACACACACACACACACACACACACACACACACACACACACACACACACACACACACACACACACACACACACACACACACATGTCTTAATTAGATCTCCACTGATGTTGAAATTATTTCATCTCACCCCTCCAGTATATTTTAAAGGAATCATTCACAGTTTCTCTGCCAGGCCATTTTTGTATTTTCAATTGCACAAATGCAGTGGGCAAGGGTGTCTGTCATTGCACACAGGCTGGTTCACAACAGATCTGGATTGGGTGCCTGTTCAGAACCACATTTCTGTGTGTTCTTTAGAAGACATGGTAGGTGAAGTTAAGGTTGGTGCTCCATTTAGAGACAAAAGGTGGCATGAAGAGAAGACCAGGACCTTTTTTGGCACTTCTCATCAAGCACTACAGCCATAGCCTACTGCAGGGAAACTATACTGGATATTAGAACAATGCTGAAGCTTGGAATAGTGTGGCCAAGGCTATCTCCACCGCAAATGGCATCGTATGCACCAGGAACAATATTATCGTCAATATAGTGACATGAGGTGGTACAAGCAAGACGTCTTGAACTGATGGGAGGCAGAACATAGAATTACAAACATCCCTGAGTTGTGTGTTACCCATTAGCAGCCAACCAATATAGTTAGCCATTATATTTCTTATTCTTACTTTTCTTGTTCTATACAGCTGTGGAGGACATTACTAGAAAGTAAGAGGCACATCAAGAACAATTGGCATACCTCAGAGAGGCACAGGGTGATTATGGATCAGGTATAAATGCAAGCAAGATCATAGTGCTTCTTTATGGGTGGCACAGTTGTTAACATTATCACCTCACAGCAAGAGGTTCTCTGGTTTGATTGTTGGCTAGGGTGTCTTCTGTGCAGAGTTTGCAGGTTCTCACTACATTTGCGTGGGTTTCCTCCCACAATCCAAAGACATGCATCTGGAGACCCCCCCCCCTTGCCTCCACTGAAAATAGGCTCTGTCCTAGTCGGACTTTCCCAGTCAACAAAATGATAAATAAAAAAAAAACTTACCAAATTTTAGGGTATCAGTCCATATAAGCTTGACTTATCTTTATATAAGGGCATACATGCCTGCTCCAATTGCACTTGATCATTGCATTAGGCATTGTGTGGATCAGCTTAGCTATGTGGGCGTTCACTTCCTGCCAGTAGCAATTACCTTTTTTGTAAAGAGTAGTCTGTAAAAATTATTTACTGTAATATTAAATAACCTTAAACATTCCATTTTTATAACTGGATGTCTTTATTTGGGATGCATATGTCCAATATGCCATAGTCACCTGTTTCTATATTATTTATAATATTTCTGAGATTGCTATATTTTATGACACTTTAATGCCTTCACATCATATCTGGGTGTAGGAAAGGGTAACAGAGCTATGTATTATATATTGAAATATTAATTTGATATGGCATTGATGTTATTACCTATGTTTTCTCTCCCCAGACCTTATTTCTCTCTGTTTTAATGTGTGGAAACATTGCACTGCAACAGAAATGACCATCCTTCCAAGGAGCTAGATTGACCACTGTGGATCAGCCCGCCATACCTCCACAGATGGCTGTGGTAGCATCACCACAGGCAGCAAAGACAGCCAGCACTTCTGGAACAGCCTTTCAGTGTTGCCTCCACAACTCCCACATTACCTGCTCCAGCTGCACCATTTAACTTTGTCACTGGCTGCTGATGCAGTGGTAACCAGTGGTAGTAGTATTAGATGTAGTGATTTGTCACTAGCCAGGAGCTGACAGAGGTGGTGGAGGACATCATGGAGAGGAGGCCTTGGTGCCCATATTGGCAGAGTAGAAAAAATCCTACATTTAATTGCAAATCTGAGGCCATATCCAGCTCTGTCCCAGTGATCTGTGATAGGAAACAGTGATGATAGTTCAGAGCCTGAGGACTAGATTCTCACTCTGCTCAGGCTAGACAAGGATGCACCTCCAATGTCTCATACCTATCCCATATCATGGTGCCCTCCAATATTTTGTTTCCAAAAAAATAAATAAATAAATAAGTCCCAGACATTGCCATCCACTTTACCTATGTGTCTGTCTAACAGACTTCATTTGGTCCAGTTGACCACACAGCATTATTCTATTATTGTCACCCAGCCCTGATATGGTTACTATCCAAATTCATCAAATTACTGTTACAAGGATACATTTATATTGTGAAGAAGTGGATAACTATTGCACTCTCACAAACCATCCTGCACATTATTTTATTCTTTCCCTGTGTCCTACCCTCTACTTGCAGCCCCCCACTCCATTTTCACCACTGTCCTATCAGGCCATTTTTCACACATTTAATCTGGTCAAAAAATAGAAACATTTACAATACACATGGCCAGAGATGGCCTATAAAACTTTATCCAGTTCTGAGTGATGGTAAATGGAGTTTCAAGTCCTATGGCAAAAACTGGTGAATTATTGCCATAGACTGCACTAGTATGGTTATGTTTATGCCAGTGTGTGTATTCCTACTGCTGTATAGATTTACAGACTGAGAGCACTATTGTGAAACAGTTACTCTAACCTATTTATTAGGCTGTTAGATGTAATATACACCTTACCAGATGTTAGAATTGTCATTACTGTGATGAAGCCTGAGGATTACATTCTCCTGTGCTTCAGTCTCTTGTCACTGTCCATTCAAATGTGTGAGCTTGACTTTGTGAAGTATGAGTTCTTATGTGGTGTGCTGAGATAACGCTTAGGTCTGTAGAATTTTTTTTTGCATTGTCATGGGTTTGAATCTAAATGTCTGTCAATTATTTATTTTTTGTTTATATTACTATTGTCTATATAACTGATGGTTACATATGTTATTAACCCACCATTAACTTGTGTATGTCTTTATTGTGTTTTAACTCTCCTACCTCTGTTTTTTACATGTTGGAAACACTTTATTGTATAGCACATGACAGAATTATTATGATGACAAATCTAAAGAGTAAAACATTGTGGAAATGGCCAGAAATGACCCATAAACAAAACTCTTGTAATGCCTCTATCCCTGTCTCCCAATAACTCCCCCAACCCTCTGTCTCATCACTCTTTGTCCTCAGCATTTACCTGATACTTGGCACCCAGCAGCAATAATAACTGGCAGTAAATGACAGTTCACATCTTTTGGTAAAAACTGGAGAGTTTTTGCCTTCAGCTGCATTAGTCTGCTGCCCCTTTTGATACTATGCTTCACTACACTAAGGAAACACAAACTGACAGTGGTACGAGGAGAAGGTTATTATCAGGTGCTGAACAGGCTGCAGACTAGAATGTACATCGTATGGAATGTCGCAGTTGTGACTGCTATTATGAAGTATGTCACATACAAACTTCCTTACATCATAGTGCTTCCATAGTCCCTTCATATTTGCTTTGTCACCTGATATTTGCCTTCCTTAGTAGAGTGATGAGGTATTGATTACCTTTATAAACTATCTATGTGGATTGGCAGGTGTCTAAATCCAGCAACAGGTCTACAATTATTGAACATTTTATAATGTCTCATCAGTTGTTGACCTATGTATTCATGCATACATCCATGATTCCACAAGCATTAGTATGCTTGTTTCCTTATGTTGTTCATAATTAGTCCAGAAATGCTCACACCTTCTCAGAAATAAGTGCAAGACGTGTTACAATCAAGACTTTATGGGTTAACAAGCATACCACACTAGGCACATATTAAAAATGTTTTTGATGGACACACATAAGATGGTAGGATGAATTCATTTGCATTTCCTTGGCTTTTCTGAAGTTTTTCACTTATAACATCAACATGTACATTATGTAGAGACTATAGTACTAAGTGATGTCATAAAAACATGTACAATTGCATAAGAAACAGTACAATATACCTCAAATATATGGACAATCACCAGATATGAGGGCTGTTTAATTATGCAGCTGTATTCCCAATATAATGAGTACTTTACTATGATTATCCTGACAAATGTGTAAATCATGACATACAAAACATTAATATAGCACATTTGTTCTAAATTAGGTTAGAAACAGAACTGTTTGTATGTCTATTCTCCTTATTTGTGTAAAGGTTGGCATGGAGCACCACAGACTACTGTTAATACCCATTCTAAGTTCCAAATCTCAAAATACAACTATGCATGTGCTAATACTTTGCTATCAATTGTGCAAATGATCTTGTCAGCAGTGTACTTCAGTTAGCAATTTTACAAAAAGAAAGTAATGTTATTGCCTTGTACTACTTTTGTATGTTGTAATGGACTGCTGTGCACAAGATATGATAAGTTCACCATGAAGCTGTGTAAACACCTCATTATGTACATGAACCTTTCACCCATGACACCCATTCTCTCCCCTCCCCAAACAACTGCACTACTATCACACAAACACTCCTCTTTCTATTTTCATCTTTCCTAACTTCCATATAACATTTGACGTCTTTCCTAATGACCTTTCTCCCCTCCCATGCCGCTTCGCACTATATCTATTTATACTTATACCTCTCCCCAAAAATTCCTATTTATTATTCTACATTTCAACTTCTACTTCCCCAAATAAACTTTCAATACTTCCCATCTTAACTACATCCTCATACTTTAAATTTTCAAACCCTTTTATTCTTTTATTTCATAAAGATAAGAGAAGTTACTGGGAGAAAGTAACTTTTAACACAAACATTTTTTCTGCTCCACACTGATAAGGTCATCCATTCAGATGTGCTCTAGTTCGCCCTTAAATTAAGACTTCTCATGTGGTGCTTGTGATCAATACTTTGTTCTGTAAATTTTGTAACTAGATAGATCAGTGGTTCAAATCCAGCTTTGCTGAAATGCTGCAAGTGTAGAGTGTGTAGCATGATTGGCAGGGGTTTGAATCTGGTAAGGTCTATCTGTCAGACATTTGTGGCAGACAGGAGTAGCTTAGACAAAGACTGGAGATATGACACAATAAAAAGGTCACTTGTTTTAGGTCTCACACTCAGTTAGGGGAGCCATAACCACTGCAATTGGATACTGATCTAATCCCTTCAAGTATGTTCCTTAAGAAGCATTCAGTATGTTTCTTTCTGTGGTGTTAATGGTTGTTATACATCTCTCTAAGATCTGACCTCAGCATGTGTTAGAGTATGGCAAGATTTAACGGCTTTTTATGTCAGTGAATGCTCCCAGCCATTATTTATTTCCCCAGAAATAACGATCTGTATTGCAGGACTTCATGCAAACATATTCGTATACATTTTATAATTTTTTCGCACTACAGGGCTATAAAGGAAATGATGCTTTAGTCATCATGCCTTAATGTGTGTCATGCTGCAAAATCATTACAAAGTATTAGTGGCCCTACTTTCTTGTGGTTTTGTTTTGGATAGTTGATGTTATTGTAACCTTTGCTATACTTTTTATGAGCATGGCCAGAATAATGATGTATTACATAAGCAAGGTTTAGCAAAGCACATTAAGTAATATATATCCTGAGATAGTTCATATCATTTGCTCTTCCTTGTCAAAACGTAATAGAATCATCCTCTGGAAAGTTGGTTTTGCCAGCATCCATGCAATGGACTCATTGACTTATGCCTGCAGGTCAGTGCATAGATTGTGTATGTGAAATGTAAATGTGTTTAACAAGGCTCACTTCAGACCTAAATCTAAGGTACAACATCATGATATATGGCATCCACTTTAATATACTTTTTTATGCCAATATGTATGGTGCAGCATTTGCAGCAAGAAGAACACACATCATATCACTGATTACAGTACCATGAATGCATTGGTTTACATTCAAAATGTCATGGCTGCAGTGTGCGACAGCAGATATTCAAAAGTCAGTTTCTATAGATTTGTATGAGCGAAAAAAAATGCTGAATTCACAACAGTGAATGGTAGTGTGCATTCACTGTTGTGAATTCGGCATTTTGAGTGGAGATCTCACTAAATTGGGGTTTGGGAAATGTACCCTTCCCTTCACTGTAGTGCAATCTCAGAGTTTGTATATATAAGTAGCAGTGGGCATGGGAGGTGCAGGAGAACTTGACCCCCTGCAAAACGTGTGTTGCATGGCACTGGATGTTGAGGTAAGTTTGAAAAATGTCAACAATTCGATTTAGAATTGTTAGCATTTTTTCTTTCATTATATTTATCAACCACTATTGTAAAACTCGACAATGTTTTTCGAGTATGTCATTACTCTCATAAAACATTTTCGAAAATATGATAGTAAACCAATGCATCATACTCGTATAATTATAGCCTGACATTTGATACATTTCTCCAGTAGTTGACGAAATAAAACCACAATGGCGTATAATTTTGTTTTGCTTAACTCTTGTCTGGCCTACCTATCCATTACATAGATCCTATGCATAGAGATATACAAAATAACATTCATACACAAACAACCCATTTGTCAAGGGACTGATTACACACAAGGTTATACCTTGATTAATGCGGGTGGTCGCGGTGGTGCAGTGGTTAGCATTACCACTTCACAGCAAGAGGTTCTCTGGTTCAATCCTTGGCTGTGGTGCCTTCTGTGTGGAGTCTGCATGTCCTCCCTGTGGTCACATGGGTTTTCTCCAGGTGCTCAGGTTTCCTCCCACATCCCAAAGACATGCTGCAGGTGGATTGGACTGGACACTCTAAATTGGCCCTAGGTGTGCATGTGCATGTCTTCTGTGGAAGGTTGGGCACTGGGCTGGCAATCTGACACTGTAAAACTCCACTGCCAGTCATTAGCAGACAGGTGATCCACTGTGGCAACTCCTAACCAGGAATAGCCAAAAGAAGAGGATACCTTGATTAATGCACATTTGCATATGTAATATGACCATACCCCTCATTTTGCATAGGTTCTTAGTTATGTACTAGGCTATTGACCACCTGAGCCTTTATAAGCCTAGCTGTGCAATTCTTTTCTGTGTTAAATAATCAAATGATTAAAACATTGAACGTCAGTTCATCAAGATGAAAGCAAGAAAAGAATTTTAATAATTGTCGACTCTCAGTGAATTGAATCACAATAGTTGGCCAACGGCTATGACACTACCATGTTACATGTTACTTTTGGTATGTATAACATGATGGCAGTTGTTGTTTGTCTTTCGGCTTTTTCCCGGTAAGGGATCGCCACAGCGGAACTCCAGTCTGTTAATGATTGGCAGTAGATTTTTACGAAATGCCGAGGTGCCAGCTCAACGCCCAACCTTCAACGAAGGAATGCCCATTTATGCATGCATGTCTTTCAAACGCTACCCAACCATGTGGAGAACATGCAGATTCCACACAGAAGGCACTCCCAAGCCAAGCTGAGAATCGAACGGGAGAACCTCTTGCTGTGAGGGAACAATGCTACTGCCGTATTTATATTCATTCTAACTTGCAGCTATTGGCCAACTGTTGTGATTCTATGCACTGAGATTCACTGAAGTTGGCTTTCATTGATTAAAATATTTGATGATTTTGTTTTGATGAAATGACATTTGATGTGCCTGTCATTCGATCATTTAACATGAACCCATGCAATTCAACCCAGTTGTGCTCTGATCTATCATGGGCATTTATTAGGAGGGGTATGTTAGTTAGAAAGCTTCTAGAAAATATGTAGGAGGGACATGTTAATTTGGACATTACTGTCTACCTCTGTCTATCAGAGACATGAGGGCCTGACCCAGGGTGAATTTCTAATTTCCTATACATTGGGCAAGGTTATACTTAAATAGGGTTAGGGATAGACTCTGATTCACATGGATGGGGAGCATGTACACATCTCACATCTACTATAGTTAGACACCCATTAGTATGGATATCAGATAGTTATTCTGTTGTTATGCTGGTCAAACTGACAGTTCTGTGTAAGTGTCATGTCCTTCTGGATTTTGCTATATACGTACACAGCATGCATGAACAGTCAGAAGCTTTCTAACATAGACAATATGCAGGTTGCTGCTACAGATGCTTTTATCATCAATTACTGCTGTTATTGGAATGATTGCATAGGTCAAAGCTCAAGTGCAAAGCACCACGAAAACCAACTGGTAATAGACAATAAAATCCATGAACTTCAGGCTCCTTCTTTACTTTGAAAACTTTAATTTTAGATTTAACTTTAAAACAGCAAAGAACAAGTAAAACCACAATAAATCAAGCGCTTTCACCCAGGCTCTCCCAGGCTTTTTCAAGACCTGGGAAAAAGCCTGAAAAAGCCTGGGAGAGCCTGGGTGAAAGCGCTTGATTTATTGTGGTTTTACTTGTTCTTTGCTGTTTTAAAGTTAAATCTAAAATTAAAGTTTTCAAAGTAAAGAAGGAGCCTGAAGTTCGTGGATTTTATTGTCTATTATGATTGCATAGGTGTTTGTGATTCTTCCCAGTATTTTCACATTGTCACAGGTGTATACATGCCGTAACAACAACAGTATTGTTTCCTCATACAGATAAGGCATTGAAAGGCTTATTTGTTTAACCTGTATGTATGTATGCATCTATGTTGTAATGTCAATCGTGTGGATGTAATTTATTACCTTTCATCACTCACACAGTGTACATAACACTGGCAGAGTAGTTCCATACACCTGCAACATGGGTGTAGCCAGGCATTCTCATTATAATTATGGAGTACTACAATTTTCTGAATATACCTCAGGAAACGTAGAGCGAAGAAAGAACAGTTAGATTTTATAAATGTATAAAATATTGTACAATTTACATTAATTTACAAGACATGCTTTGCTAACACAAGTTTAATGTTGCAATAGTCTTTCTATGGTTACAATTGACAATAAATGACAATAAAATGTCCCTTTTTGATGTGCATAGGGAAACAGCTTTAGAGTCCATTCAAACTGCTTTACATGACAGGCGGGGGCCACAATATAATGTTTGTTACAACATATAACTGTTTTGATGTGGATTATACTTAATATACTCTGATGCGTCTACTTTCCTTGCTAATGGCTATTTCAACTTTGCACTTTAAATAACTTTTACACATATCACATTTGCTCCCCTTGTTGCACTGTAGCTGTGTCCCTCTCACATCCTTGGTCAGCATTTCATTTTATATTATGTACATGTCCCTATGTGGACAGGATTACTTGTATACTTACAAATAGGAGCATAGAAGGTTACTAGTCTAAAGGCCCTGGGGCCCTTACAAGCCTAGCCAAGAGTTTATCCCCAAAAAGAAACCTCAGTCAGCACCTGTGGCCCCTGTCAATGAGTGACACAGGCAGAACCCCTGGGATAAATTTGTGGTTTCCCATCCACTCATCAAGGTTGCGCTTGAAGAGGGTTAGCTCTTTTTAACATGTACGGGAAGTCTATTCCAGAGATGGGGCAGCCTCTGGGAGACAAACCTGTCTCTCCAGCAGGTTTTGTTGATGTTGCATATTAGATTCAGACCTGTTGAGTGGGTAATGTGTGAGGAGTTTGACTTGCAGATATGGAGCATCTCTAGGAGGGAAGGGTCTGAGATTGCCTTGTAGGTGAGACACAGATTACCCCTGAGCAATCTGTATGATACCGAATAGAGTGATAGTGATTTGAGCCTTTCCACATAGTACAGGTATTGGAGGTTATGGATTCTCTTTGTGAGGTATTTCAGTGGCCTTTCTAGTTGATGCAGATATTTGGAGAGGTATATACCAAACAGGGCATTATACTCAATTATTGGTCTAATGAGGGAGGAGTATATAGAGAGGTAATAACCTCCTTTTTTCTGGATGCAATGCCTTTACTTATGAGATGAACTATATAAAAGGCTTTTCTAACCACTGCCGCTACATGATGGCAGAATGTGAGGTTGTTATCAACCTGAGTGCCCAGGTCTCTCACCACAGGTTGTGTGCTTAGGGGGTTGCCATTGATGTGGTAATCAGTAGGGGCCATGTTTTTGCTGAATGGTATGATGATGCATTTTTTTGCATTTAGCTTGAGGCCATGATTTGCCACCAGTCATTAGTTGCTGTGAGACCCTCTTGCAGTATGTTAACATCATTTGAAGAGTCAATGACAGAACCCAATTTACAGGCATCTGCAAACCTGGTCAGCCACAGGCCTTTTATCTTTGCCTGGACCTCTGAGAAGTAGATGCCAAACAGTACGGCTCCCAGGAGACATCCCTGGGGAACACCACTAGTGACAGGTCTGCTATCACAGGTGGAAGTGCCTATTTTGACTTTGAAGACCCTGCCAGTGAGCCAGTTGGCCACCCACCTGATGAGATAGGGATTTATGCCAGCTTCTGTTAGCTTTTTGATGATGCCCGTCTGGGGGATTGTGTCAAAGGCCCTGGCCAGGTCAAGGTAAACTGTAAGTACTGACTTTCCTTCATCCAAGGCCTTGGTGACAGTCTCAAATAAGTCAACCAGGTTCAACAGGCAAGATCTGCCCTTGACAAATCTGAACTGGGTGGGGTCAAGTACTTGGAGATTGCCTATGTCCTTGTTTATGAGATCCATAATAATACACTCCATGACTTTACAGATCAAACTTGTCAAGCAGCTAATGGGGAGATAGTTTCCAGGGTCCTTAGTGGCACAACCTTTGTGCAAAGGGATAACAATGGCAGTTATCCACTCTGTTGGAATGAAGCCTGTACTTAGTCTGTGGTTGAATAGGGTGCTCAATGGTAAAGCCAGTTCTTGCTGGAGAGGGTGCAGAATACAGCCTGGGATACTATCAGGTCCCATGGAAGCTGTGTTCTTTGCCTTGGATAGGGCCTTTAGCACTTGATCTATGGAGATGTAAGGTGAGGGACATATATTGGGAATGTCAAAAATGCCTTTGGGGGGGCAGGGAGTGAAGTTTGCACTGAACCTATCTGCTAGCAGGTTGGCTAAGTCAACCAGATCAGTATAAGTGATACTGTTAAGTACAAAAAACACACAGCAAGGCAGCTAGTTTGGAAAAAGAGTCTTCCTCACATGAAATAGTGGAACAGGCAGACATTTATTTTCCAGTATAAATGCTTTAACAGTATCACTGTGTTTTCATCCTGTACAAAAGGACTTCTTCAGATAATAATACATGCTGCAGCACCACTTTATATATGAAATGCCCCTCCCAAGTCACTAATTTATTAATCAATAAAAACAATCATCCCTTAAATAAATGAATTCAAACTGTTTAAAATAACTAACACAATTATGCATCCACTTAAAAAACATTTAAATAACATTTTATTATGTAGAAAGAACCACAATAAATAATGAAACATACTCAATGCTAAAAAAAAAAAAAAAAAAAAAAAAAATAAAAACCTTTTCTAAAACATATGATGTTATGTGATCCTATCTCACCTACTTTCTGACTGATGGGTTCGGAGCCGATCCCTCGGCTCCGACTCGGCACGCTTATGCCAAAGAGCGAAGTCTCTTATTGGCTGAGCTTACTATATCCCAGGATGCACCACTACCAGTCCCCCAGATCTTGTTTGCTGCTAACAAGCGAAAACGTGGTCTCGAGCTTGGCTGAGCTAAGTAGTGTTTTTTCACTTACTTTCCTGTCAGGAATTTCTTTAAAATTCAACAAAAAGCTGTTTTAACAGCTATCTAGTGGATTTTGTGTATGAATGAGTATTTTTCCTTGGTAAAATATTGTGTGGTGACTGTGTTTTTGTCAGACTAGAGGTTCCCTTCGGAGTTGAAGGGCCTTCCCCTGTCAGTTCGTTGTTTGGCTAATTCCCTATTTTTTTTAGGGGTTTTGGATCCGTTATTTCCTTTTGGTATTGTGATTAGTCCTTGTTAAAAAGAAGAAAAAAAAAGAGAGAGGAAAGAAAATTCTTCAGTGTTAGTCAGTGTGTTTGTGTTTCTTCTTGACTAGTTCACTGTATTTGTATTGCCATAATGTCACAGGCTCCTAGGCCTTCAGGATTTAAAAAGTGCACTAAGTGCAGTTTTAAGATGTCGATCACAGATGACCACTCTCTCTGTGTGTATTGTTTGGGCGCCAAACATTTACAGGAGTCCTGTAGTGTGTGTCACGCTTTTTCCTCGAGGGTCCTCCAAGAGAGGAAAAATAAACTTATATTAAAAGGCCTTATTAAACCTTCATTTGAAGAGGCATTAGCTTCCTCTCCTGCTCCTGCTAAAAAGAAAAGGGCGTCGGCTCCGACCAGTCCGTCGGAACCGACCGCCAAAAAACATAGGCAGGCTTCTCCTTCGGCTCCACGGACTTCGGAGCCGAGGGTGGAACGGTCTGCCTCGATGCCTCCAGCCTCGACTCCTCTGGGTTCGGAACCGTCGTCTGGGGCATCGAGAGGCGGGTCATCTTCATCGGCTCCACTGATCTCGGAGCCGATGAAGGTTGTCCGCTCAGACACTTCCTCCTCGGCGCCGAAGCCCTCTTCGGCACCGATGGAAATTGGTTCGGACATTCCTTCGGCGCCGATAATTGTAGAGTCGATTCGGAGCCGGTCCCCTAGTCCCTTGGAGCCGTTGGAGAGGCCTACTCGGACCCATTCGGTCTCTTCCAGGTCATCAAGGATGTCAGATTCGGACATAGACAGGGTGTTCCAAAGACTGTTCCAGTCCCCAGTCTTTCAGAAATTTGTTTCGGCTCCGATCCAATTGGCTTCGGAGCCGATAGCCCACTCCATTGCCATTCCTCCTCCGACCGCTTCGGCTCCGTCTGAGCAGGTGCTGATGGAGCCAATAGAGATCCTAGGGTCGGCTCCGACCCTTACTCCAACCCCGGCCTTCGGGTCCGAGTTTAGCACACGGACTTCTTCGGCCGGACCCGGGGGTGACGTTTCGGGACCAATGCTGTCGGTTCCGAGCCTCCCTCTCAGTGCTTCGGCCGCGGGACTTCCGTCTGCTATCATGGCTCCGGGGACCGGACCCTCCCAGGATTCTGGGGGTCCGGCTTTCAGAGCTATGAGGAGTGCCTTGGCCAAGTCTTCTTCGGCCATCTCTACGGCTTTACCAGCACCTTCCCTGGGCATGGAGACTGGGTCTTTGGCAGTTCCCCTGTCGCTAGGCAGCGGAGCCCCGGGGCCTGAGGTTACCCCCACTGGGGGTTCCCCTCCTCCTGAGGGTTCTTCGGAGTTGTCTTCGGAGGAGCCCCCAAGGAAGAGATCGTGCAAGAGGAAGCACGTGGACTCCCCCGACGAGTCTCTTACATCGGACACTGATCTTGATGATGCGGAGGGGTCCCCAAAGTCATCCTCGGATGATGTCTCATTTGCAGACATTCTAGAGATCCTTACAACGAGGCGGCTGGAATTCCAAACCCCCCTCCGCTGATGAGTCGGTGTTTCTCAAGGCCTTCGGGGCTCAGCCCTCCGCCTCCTGGGTGTCTCCGCCCTTCGACGAGCTCCTGGATTTGGTTTGTCGGAGGGCGTGGGAACATCCAGATACTGTGGAACCAGTGCCTTCTCGCCCTAACAAATTTTTGTCTGCCCCACCTGAGAAGGAGTTCTTGACGAAAGGAGTGGCTGTAGATGCCATGGTGGTGGCATCTGCTACCCAGCAGGACGTGGCAGAGGCTTCAACGTCCGTCCATCCTCCTAATAAGGAGTCTAGGAGCATGGACCAGTACGGGAAGCGCACGCTGACTTCAGCGGCCTTTACTCTGAGGTCCCTGAATTATTTGGCACATTTCACCAGACTACAGAGGGATCTGGTCAAGGAGCTCTCAGACTCCCTCTCAGGTAACCTACCTGAGCAGCTAGCCCAGTCGGTTAGCTCTCAGTTGGCTATCCTCAACTCGATTTCTAACTCGTCCATGAGGCTCATTTCATATGCGGCCGAAGGGGCGGGCAGAGCGGCAGGCACAGGCGTGGCTCTGCGGAGACAAGCCTGGCTCCGTTTGTGTCATTTCGCGGAGGCCTTCAAGTCTTCCTTTGCCGACGCTCCCTTTGATGGGTCCTCTTTGTTTGGACCCAAGGTAAAGGACACTCTTACCCGCTGTGAGCAGGAGGGAAAGACTTTATCTGCCATAGGAGCACGTTATTCCACTCCCTTTCGGCCTTATCCCAAGGCTAAAAGAGGAGGGAAGATGTGGTTCCACAAATCACAGAAATTCTTTCCCCAACAGCAGGAAGATTCCCCTTCCAGAGGCAGAGGACGAGGAAATTTTTCTGGGAGACGCCGTCCCAGAGGCGGCAGAGGCCCCCGCAACACTGGAAACCACGAGTCCTTTCGTGGCTCTTCAGCCTCCCACACTTCATGAGGGATTGCCCGGCTGTGCTGCTCCGGAGCCAGTCGGGTGCCGATTTGCCAAGCACCTAAAAGCCTGGGAGTCTATTACTCAGGACAGATGGGTGCTTCGGATAATTGCCGGAGGTTACACCATTCCCTTCACATACTCTCCTCCACCGTCCAAAAAAATCCCGGACCCACCACCCAGTCAAAGGGAAATTGCAGCCGTAGAAGCTTCAAAGCTGCTAGAAAAAGGAGTCATCCAACCGGTCCCCACAGACCAGATCGGATCCGGAAACTACTCAAGGTTCTTTTTAGTGCCAAAAAAGACAGGGGACCTGAGACCCATTTTGGATCTCAGCAAACTAAACCAGTCCGTCATGAAGTCCAAATTCCGAATGGTCACTTTACAATCCATTCTCCCATTGTTGGAGAAAGATGTTTGGATGTGCTCCATAGATCTCAAGGACACCTATTATCACATACCGATACATCAGGTGTCCAGGAGGTATCTGCGCTTCAGCCTGGGAGACAGTCATTTCCAATTTTGTGCACTGCCCTTTGGTCTCACCACAGCCCCCAGGGTGTTCACCAAGTGTCTGGCAGTAGTGACTGCTCACCTGAGGAGTCTCGGATTCCAAGTGTTTCCCTATCTGGACGACAGGCTCCTGACTGCCACCACCAGGCATTTACTATTAGAGAACCTACAAGCCACTATCTCCCTGGGTGCTTCCCTGGGAATTACATTCAACTGGTCAAAGTCTGTCTTGCTGCCTTCTCAGCGCATAAGATTCATAGGAGCAGAGATAGACTCAAAATTAATGCGAATCTTCCTTCCTACCGAAAGGATTCAAACATTACAAGGTCAAGTCCGAGCCCTGCTTCTAAGATCCAAAGCCCCAGCCAGGATGGTCCTGCAACTTTTAGGTTCAATGTCTGCCACGGTTCTCCTAGTTCCTCTGGCAAGATTGCACATGAGGATTCTTCAGTGGCTGTTATCGACACAATGGTCTTTTCAGGATCTCCCCCTCAATCATCACATACTGATTACAGAAACGTGCAAACGGGACCTCCGCTGGTGGCTTCTAACATCCAATCTGAATCAGGGAAGACCTTTTGTTATACCCCCTCCGGTGGCCACCTTGACAACGGATGCCTCCCAGACGGGGTGGGGGGGGCATTGTCTGGGCAGGTCAGTTCAGGGTTCTTGGCTTCCAAACAAAACGTTTCTCCATATCAATGTGTTGGAAATGAGGGCTGTACTTCTGTCCCTACAAGCCCTCCACAAATTTCTCCCTCAAGGCATTATCGCTATCCACACAGACAACATGTCGGTGGTCTGGTATCTAAACAAACAAGGAGGGACCAGATCTTACCCCCTTTGCAGAGAGGCCATGAGGGTGTGGGAATGGGCAGTGGCTACCAACCGCTTCCTGGTAGCGACCCACATTCCAGGAAAATCAAATGTATTGGCAGACAGACTGAGCAGGACTATTCTCTCTACTCACGAGTGGTCCCTGAACGAAGCAGTAGCAGCTCAGATTTTCAAAAGATGGGGGATTCCGTGCTGCGACCTATTTGCAACACCACACAACACGAAGTGCAGAAGGTTCTTTTCCTTGACCCCCCGTCAAGGAGAGGCAGCTACGGATGCTCTAGTCCAACCTTGGCCAACAGGACTGCTTTATGCTTTCCCTCCGGTTCCACTCCTTCCCAAAGTCATCCAGAAAGCTTCCCAATTGGGGTCCACAATGATTCTAATTGCTCCGTACTGGCCTCGTCAGGTATGGTTCCCCTACCTACAGAAATATACTCTGGACGGTCCTTGGTTTTTGGATCTAACTCCGGACCTTCTGGTTCATCAGTCGGGTCAACAGCACCAGTCCCTTCACACTTTGAAATTAACAGCTTGGCTCCTCCACTTCCAACTTTAGTCAGAAATCACACCTTGGACCCGGAAGTTATTCACATTTTATCTTCAGCCCACAAACCCACCACTAAGAAATTGTATCTCAGCAAGTGGAAGAGGTTTGCTATTTGGGCTCAACTCGAGGCTTAGACCCTATTACTGCCCCGATACCAGAGGTCTTGAAATTTTTGACATCCTTGTTTAATCAAGGATCTTCAGTCTCTACTATTAAAGTCCAGTTAGCAGCTATCTCCAAATTTCACGAATCCATAGACCCACCGTTGATGAGCAGCAGACTATATAAAACTTTCATGAAAGGTGCTGTGCTTTTAAGACCCCCAGTTTTTCATCCTGCGCCTCCGTGGGATCTTGATTTGGTACTTCGTGCCTTAACATCTGCTCCTTTTGAACCGGCTGCTACATGTGAGTTGAAATATCTGTCTTGGAAAACTGCCTTCTTAATTGCTATTACCTCTGCAAGAAGAGTTTCAGAACTTCAAGCCCTATCTATCAAACCACCGTACTTGATTTTTCACAAGGATAGAGTATCACTTAGACCTAATCCATCTTTTGTTCCCAAAGTTTGTTCTAATCTCTGTCTCCAACAATCTCTAGAGCTACCAGTTTTCTTTCCAAAATTTTCAAGCAAAGCGGAATACACCTTGCATATGTTGGATGTTCATAGGCAATTGCGCTTCTATCTAGACAGGATTCAACAAATTCGGAAAACAGATCAATTGTTTGTGTCCTTTTCGGATAATAAACTGGGTCAAACCATCACTAAAGCCACTATTGCCAAATGGATTAGAGATTGCATAACTCAGGCTTATTCCTCTTCAAATAAGCAACTTACAACATCTGTCAAAGCCCACTCTACTAGAGCTATGGCTACCTCTATTGCATTTCATTCCAAGCTCGCTATTTCTGAGATTTGTGCTGCGGCTACTTGGTCCAACCCGCACACTTTCATTTCCCACTATAAATTGGATGTGGCATCTAAGGGGCGAGCATCATTTGGTTCCACAGTACTCAGGAGTGTTTTCCAGTGAGCCACCCAGGATATAGGTGCTAGGGACGCTGTCCCATCAGTCAGAATGTAGGCGAGATAGGATCACATAACATCTTTTAGTTATGTACTTACCATAACTTCAGATGTTTGGGATCCATCTCGCCTACATTCCTAATACCCACCCTCCTTCCCCCTGCCTTGGAGATCAGAAGAGATTGAACGGTTTGAGTTCTTCTGTTTTTATCTTGTTTCATCTGGCGTTGTTATATAAGCAGTGCGTGCGTGTGTGCATGTATGCGGACAAACTAGATCTGGGGGACTGGTAGTGGTGCATCCTGGGATATAGTAAGCTCAGCCAATAAGAGACTTCGCTCTTTGGCATAAGCGTGCCGAGTCGGAGCCGAGGGATCGGCTCCGAACCCATCAGTCAGAATGTAGGCGAGATGGATCCCAAACATCTGAAGTTATGGTAAGTACATAACTAAAAGTTTAAAATAGTGTGTTTTCTCACTGTTCCTACTAGTATGGGAAGAATTATGCCCAAAATCAGTATATCTAGATGTGTTCACAATTACATTACTATCATCAGTGAGGGCTTAGACAACCATTATAATTTAGCGGCTCTTAATTTAAGGACAGGGGCAATTGATATGTAGTAATTTAGTCCTGGGAATCTATTAGCCTCTAGGACCAACTGCCAAAAAAGCTCCCTGAACTCAATTTTAGTTTCCCAAGGACCATGCCTGGGATCTTGTTTCAGACAAATGAGTTCTGAAAATCAGTCATGATGGTTACAGATGGTAGTGGGAAGAAACTCCTCCTTTCTAGGGGGTCATTCCTATTCTGCAGAACAACCCTTTTATTTCCACCTGTTCTTCATCACATGCTTCTCCAAGGAGTGATAGAACCAGGTCTTCCTTCCCAGATGGGGAAGGAGTTTTATTCAAGGATGTTCATAATCATACCTCTCAAACTCTTAGCACAAGAAATCTGGATAAAGCCTGATATAATGGTGAAAAAGGCCCAAAAACAAGGACAGATTTTTAAACATTACTCATAAACTTAAAAAGTAGTTAGAATAACACAGTTTGTATTAAAATGCATTTTCTAAAGGATATGAAGTCTGAAAAGGTTTGGTGACCTGTTCTTTATCTTTCTTTCCTAAACCTGTTTGTGATGGTGCCCAAATTCAAAATGTTGTCACTTCACAGCCTGTTACCTCTTCTTCCTCTTTCAAGTTTCCTGGTAACACTAGACTTACAAGATGCTTATCATCACATGCCTCTTCATTCAGACTTGAGGCGTTTCTTCAGTTTTTTTGTGTTTGGATCATATTATCAGTTCTTTGCCTTATCCTTTGTACTATCTGCTGTACCAAGAGTGTTCACAAAGTGTCTAGCTCTGATTATAGCTCATTGCAGGCTACAAGGTGTCTACATTTTCCATATGTAGATGATTTGCTTATCTATACTGGGTCTTTTTCAAGGTGTCAAGAATCTTACTCTCTTGGGTGAAGGATCTCTTGCACAAACTGAGATGCCAAGAGAACTTGTGGGGAGTCAAGAAAGAAAAATCTTTCTTTACTGCCTCATACAGGATTGTATTCCTGGGATTTCAACTATACACCTCAGTTCAAAGAGCCTTTCTTCCACAGGAAAAATATATCTTCATTTAGATCTGTTTCTAAGGTTTTCAGCTCAGACTCTGGCCACTGCAAGGCAATACATCAGGATTTTGGGTCTTATGGCATCTATGATTCTCATGATACCCCTGACAAGACTCCACATGAGAAAGCTACAATGGTATCTGAAATCTCATTTATCCCAACACCCGTATCTTGCCAGATTACAGTGCTGAGAGTTGTCAAAAGACAAATCTTTTGTTGGAGACAACAGATATCCTTAAATCCAGGTTTTGCCTTCTCCCTCCCTGCTACAAAGCAGTCAGCCACCACAGACACTTTTGACTTTGCTTTGGGAGCAGTTTCAGGAGGGATAAAAGTGCAGGGGATGCTGGACACCAAAGACAGATACAAGAACATAAATATTAAGGAGATACTTGCCCTGATCAAGACACTCAATTGTCTGAAATATCTTTGGTCCTTGGGACCTCTTCTAGTAGTTACAGACAATATCACAATCATGTGGTGCATCAACAGGCAAGGGAGAATCACAGTGTACCCTTTTTGCAGACAAGCCGTGATAGCTTGAGATATAGCTTCACACCACAGTCTCACTCTACACACATCTTACATTCCAACAGAGCAAAACTGTCTGGCAGACAAGTTGAGCAAGACAAGGGCAGACCCTCAAGAATAGAAACTAGATTAGGGTGTCTTTCAACATTTGATCCATCTGTGGTAAATTTGTCAAATACATCTCTTTGCCTCCTCTCTGAACAATCAACTGGCAAAATTATGTTCCAGAACTCCATGCGAGAAAGCCTGGAAGGCAGATGCCTTTTCTTTTCTTTATACAGGAATTTTCCTGTATTCCTTTCCATCTTTTCCACTAATATCCAGGATCTTCTAAAGATTCAGAAAGCTCAGCCATCTGTGGCTCTCCCATATTTTGGAAATGGCCAGGGGCAATTATCACAAGCTTCCGCATAGGCAGGCACTACTCACACAAGACTAGGGGGCATCCATCATTTTTAATTGACTGCCTGGATGATAGAATTTTAATTCCTTTTAGGCACATGTTCTCTGAGGTCATGCAGAGGGTACTAATGGAGGCAGGAAAGCTTGCTACTTGAAATTCATATATTAGCAAATGGAATGGGTCTTCAAGTTGGTGCGAACAGCATAACCAGCATGCATTCAGGGCAAGTTATTATCTGGTTTTAAAATATTTGTATGAATTACTATCCTATGGCCTTTCTTATTCCTCTATCAAAGTTCATTTATTAGCCATTTCAGCATGTCTGCCCAAGGATCCACCTCCTTCAATGCAGTTTCATGTCAAAATGTTCTTTTATTTCCTTTATTTTACATTTTTTTACCAGGATAGTCCGACTAAGCAGAACCAATTTTCAGCAGAGGCCCGGGGTGAAAAGCTCCACACAGTAACAGTACATAATAAAAACATATACATTAAGTGATATTTATACATTGGTAAAAAGGTATGACAGAGATCATAAATTAATGAACTTATACAATAGCAAATAATTAAATAGAATTAGCTGAACATAATTTGTGGTTACAATACAGGTGATCAAATATACTGAAAGACTAGCCAATTGGAACCCATATCAAGATGTCAATCAGGTGGCAGATGAAGAGATAGGAAAAGTGAGGAAGAAAGGAGGCCAGGATGATAAAGAAAAGGAGAAAGAGGAGCTATTTGTTGGAGAAAGTAAGTGAAAGTATGTTTGTATAGAGTTAAGAAAAGTGTGGAAAAGTAAGAAAGGAAGATTCTGAGTGGAATAACAATTTAGAGTGATAGTGTAAAGAGAAGAGGAAGAAAATATAAATTATTCATAGTTAGCCTGGAGTGCTACATGAGCACAGCCATGAGTCTGATAAATACTGTTTAAGTAGTTTTTAAATTGAGTCGAGTTGTTAGTGTTTCTAATAGATTGAGGGAGTGAATTCCAGGTTTTTGCTAGGTAGTGTGACTCTGAAGAGTTTCTGGCAGTAGTAACGTGTAATAAGTATTTATTTGTAGAGCAAAGTGTATGTTTATTGAAATAAGGATGTAGTATGTTTAGGAGAGCTGGAGTTTTCTCAGGCTGATAGAGTAGTTTATGAGCCATTGTTAACTGATTATAAGATAGAAGTTGAGATAGTTTCAGCCAGTAGAGTTTTTTTAGAGTGAGGCAGTGATGTGCCCTGTATGTAGAGTCTGTAGTAAATTTGGCTGTTTCATTATAGTATGTCTCTAGTTTGTCTAGGTCAGTTATTTTAGGATTGGTAAGAATGGGTGAGGCATTGAGGAGAGGTGACAAGAGATGGATTCTAGCTATAGCGACTCTAGAACTATCAGTTATAAAAAATTATTTCTATATAGAATTCCCATTTTTTGTGTACTTTCTTAATTGTTTATGATATATGTAAGCCAAATCTCAGTTTGTTATCTACTGTAACTCCAAGTAATTTTGTATGTAGTTCAAGAGACATTTTAGTATTGTCAAAAGAAGTGATGTAGAAAGTGGGAGGGGGATCAGAGGGTCTGGTGGGTTGAAAGATCGTAAGTTTAGTTTTATTGGAGTTAAGTATGAGCCGAGTATTAGACAATCAAGTTTCAATATCAGAGAAGGACTTTTGTGTTATGACCTGAAGCTGTTGTAAGGTAGGAGCAGCACATACAATTGTAGTGTCATCTGCATGTTGGTTATGGAAGCTAGTGGGGTAGCCGAACTAAGGTAATTTGTAAAAATAGTGTAAAAAAGAGGACCAAGAATGGAACCCTGAGGGACACCTAGAGTGATTAGGAGTAGGTGGGAGAAGTCTTGTAGCCATTTCACTGCCTGTTGACCTGTTAGGTAACTCTGGAACCAGGAGAGAGTGGAAGGGTTGAGTTTTAGATTTGTAAGAACAGACAAAGACAATAATTTGATGCAGGAACAGTATCAAAGGCCTTAGACATGTCTAGAAAAACTGATGAAACTATTTTCCCTTTATTTCTATATTGGTTTATGGTATTGCTAAAGCTAAGGAGTGCACTAGTAGCGCTGTGATATGGTTTGAAACACGTTGAGAATTGGCCAGTAAGTTACTGGTTGTGAGATAATGCAAAAGATGAGCATGTATACACCTTTCTAAGAATTTAGAAAGAGGGGATAGAATGGCCATAGGTCTATAATTAGTGAGATCAATTGATTTCCCACCTTTATGTAAGGGAATTATGTAAGAGATTTTTGAGACTGAAGGGACATATTGTTCTGAAATAGACTGATTAATGGTTATTGATACAGGGTAGGAAATGGCTTCTGCTGCTATTCTTAGGAATTCAGATGGTAAATTATTGGCTGCTGGTATGGTAAGTTTGAGTTTTTTAGCAGTTTTTCTATGGTTTTATTTGAGATGAATTGAAATGAGAAAGAATCATTATTGCTGGTTGACTTAAGTGCTGGTTATAGATTCTGTTGAATATTTTTAGTCAGAGATAGAATACTCCTTGGGATCTTAATTTTGTGTCAGTGAAGCTAATACTTGCTCCAACTAAATAAGCTAATCTGGCTGATATGAGGTTCTTAACATGGAAAGCAGTTTTCCTGATTGCTCTGACCTCTGCAAAAAAGGTATCTGAGTTGCAAGCTCTTATGGTGAGTCAACCCTATCTCATTTTCCACAGTGACAATGTTTCTTTGAGAACTAGTCATTGTTTTACGCCTAAAGTGGTATCCGGGTTTACTTTAAGCCAATCTATGCATCTCCCCATTTTCTTTCCTGAACCTAAGAATAAAGGAGAAAGGATCCTCCATACCATTGTATGTCCACAGATAGCTGAGCTACTATCCTGATAGAACCAAATCTTTCAAATCTTCAGATCAATTGTTCACTTCTTGTGAAAGTAAGAAGAAGGAACAGTTGAACAGTTCCAAATGGTTGTTTAAGATTATTATGTTTTGTTATGCCCACCATAACAAATTTATTCCAGGCAGGGTCGAGGCCCACTCTGTGAGGGCCTTGACATAATCTGTGGCTTTTTGGAAAGACCTGAATTCTAGAAGTACACTAAAAGCTGCTATTTGGTCCTCTTTGCATACTTTTACAAAGTACTATAAGTTTGATTCCTCCTCTAGTTCTAGCTAAAATAATTTTACTAGAACCATTCTCTAGGGGGTCCTGGACCCTTTCCCTTCCTTCATCAAATTATAGTTAGCTATGGTAATCTAACCACATAGCTAAGGCTACTGTGGCAGTGATCAACATGAAGAACATAGTACAGTTTGTAAGTTGAGAGATGTACCATATAAGTAGAAGTTTGAGTGATCACTGCTGCGGAAGCCATTCCCTCCCATCATCCACCATGTTTTTTGGTGTGTTTCTTATGTCAGGGTGTGGACATATATCTTTGGTTGTTCCTAGTATTGTCCTATCAGGTCTTAACCTCCCTCTGTCTGCTGGCAGGAAAACTCTGAAAGGCTTTGCACCAAAACTTTGCTTTTAGTCAGCTCAGCTCAAGCTGCTTGACAATTTGGGTGCACTGAAGTTGCCCTGAAGCTTTGGAAGCTGGCTGGTTGTTATATCCTTGGCAGGATATAACCCATGTAGGTATGGCTACTTCAGCAGTGATCATTCAAACCTCTATTGCTATGGTAAGTTCAGCTTATTCAACTGTACTTTTTTGAGGCTGGGGAAAGTGTTTTATGTTCTTTTTATTGTATTTTTGTGTAAAGACATTTATTTTTTTGCTACTTTCCTGCTTTACTGACTATTGCCGCTAAAATTCTCCAGGAAATAAGCACCGTTAAGCTTGACTGTGGAAAAAAATACTGATGCCTTGGTCAGATCTCCCTCTAGACACAAAAAGAAAAAGATTGTTATGTAGCCTTTGCCACCACAGCAGGCTGGTAATTTGTCTCAGCCACAGGTGGGATGTGAGTGATTTTGATGTGGCCAAAGCTGGTTCCTTAGACCACCTATCTTTTCTTTGGATCCCTCTATTGTCCATACAACCATCTTGGAGCAAGGGTAAGCCTTGCCTTCTTCAGCTGTTGGGGAACCCTCAGTAGGCAAGTAAGAGCCACACTTGTTGGTTTTGGGAGAAGGATCATGAAATGCACCCCTGCTTAGCCAGAATGTTGTGCCCATCCCTGGGTTAACTGTTGATAGCAATACCGGGTCTGTGTTCTCTAACTTTCCTGTCAAAAAGAGAAAGAAAGCTAAACATTTTGCTTCTCTTCTATTAGTTAATTTGGACAGGAGTAATTTATTGAGTTTGGCTCAGTATCTTGTGTTGACTCTTGGCCCTTCTTATATGGTGGTTTCTGGTAAAAGAAAAAAAGAGATTCCTCATCCCCTGAAGACGTTCCAGAAGTGGACTCTGTAGGGGAATGTTAAGGGCAGATGAAGTGTTTTCTCCTCTTCTGATAAAGATTCTGATGAGAGGGTTGGTTGTATCTGAAAATTCTTGTGAGGGATTCTCTTCCTCTGAGACTATTTACAGAGTGAACCACTGCTTTCTGCAGGAAAATACTGAGGGTTCTCAGTCTCTTAGAATATACGATTTGCTACAACTGAAATTTTTCAGCCCCCCTCCCCCATGCTGTCAGCATTTGAGGATGTGTTTGTCTCAGCCTGTGGTTTCCTCTGACAGCCAATCTGTTGACCCTTAGAAAGCAAATAGAATCTACAAAGTACTTCAGTCTTTGAAGTTTTTATACAATAATCACATACTTGACCCATCAACTATAGCTTTAGTTAATCCAGTTGTTGCTAAGCATTTTGTTAATTTTAATCCTTCTCTTCTGATAGGGAGAGAAAAGCTTTTGATAATCTTGGGGGGAATGTGTATGCTTCTGTAGATTTGATTTTTAGAATTCTGAACTGTCCGGCTCATATATTAAAGTTTATCTTTAAATGTGAAAGTATGAGAATGTTTATCATTAATTTCCTGTCAGTAAAATTAGCTTTGTGTAGTTTAGTTTCTTCTTTTTCTCAGGCCACTCCTCATTGCTTGAAAAGTGTTTATGACTCTGTAGATACTATTGCCAGGGCTGCTGCCACTGGTACTCTAGTACTGTTTTAAGGAGGATTGCTTGGCTGCATTGTCAGAACTTCACAGAAGATGTCAAAAATGACATTTTGAATTCTTCCTTGGACAGAGGTTAAGCATTTGATCTCTCTGCTGCAAATGTTATCAAAAAGCATGATGGGAGGGGAACGCTGAGTCAGAGAATCTCTCAGGTTTGTCAGGCCTCCTACCCCAAATTTTCCAAATTATTTTCTGCTCCCTCGTCCATCTTTGGCAAGAAACAAAATAAACAATCTCAGCCAAAGAAAACAGCAACAGCCAGAACAAAGGACAGTCGAGACTATATGAGGGACTTTGTCTACCTTCCTATCCTGGTAGTCCCTTATCCCTTCCAGAAAGGTTGAATTTCCATTTCTCTCTTTAGTTCAGACTAGTGGCTCCTGAATGGGATAAGTCAAGGATACAGATGGCAGTGGAAGGAAATTCCTCCTTTCCAGGGGATTCCTCTTCATCCGCCAAGTCAAACCCGTCTTCTTCTTCTTGTCCTAAATCCTATGCTGCCCCAGGGGGTAATAGAAGCTTTTCTTTCTTCCAAGTCAGGGAAAGGATTTTATTCAAGAATGTTTTTGGTGTCAAACAAAGAAAATTCCTGGAGACCAGTTCTGGATTTTTTTTCCTGAATCAGTTTGTGATAGTGTCCAAGTTCATAATGATTTCACTTCACAACCTTTTACCCCTCCTTCTTCCTCATTTAAGTTTACTAGTAACCTTAGACTTAAAAGACGCATATCATCACATTCCTAGTCATCCAGATTTCAGGTGTTTCTTAAGGTTTTGTCTGTCTGGATCACATTATCAGTTATCTGCCTTAACTTTGTGCTATCCAGTGCTCGAGTGTTGTTTGCAAACTGTGTAACCCCTTTTTATAACCCATTGTAGGCTACAAGATATTCATAGTTTTCCATATTTAGATGACTTGCTTATCTTTGCAGAGTCTTTTTCAAAATGGCAGAGATCTCTCATCTAGGTAAGAGATCCTGTGTACGGGCTGGGATTCTAAGAGCACATTCAAAAGTCTTTTTTTTTACTCTGTTAGCTAGGATTGTGTTCCTTGGGTGCCTCCTAGATACCTTGGTACAAAGACCTTTTTTTCCAAAGGAAAAAAAAAGTAGATCTATATTTACAACTTTTTCAAAGGGTTTTCACTCAAACCTCTAAGGGAATACCTCAGGATTTTGTATGTTATGGTTTGCATGATTCTCATGATACCTCTTGCAATACTACAAATGAGAAATATAAAAATGCATCTGAAATATCTTTGATCCAGCATCAACTCACATTACTGTTTCAAATCCCAGTCCTGGGATTTGTGTAAAGGCAATTGCTTGGAGGAGACATTTAATCTTTCCTATTTCAAGTCTCCCGTTCTTCCCTCCTGCTCCAAATTAATCAGTGACAACAGATGCCTCAGACTTCATTTGGAGAGAAGTATCAATGGGCATAAAAACACAGGGTCTTTAGGACAAACAAGACTGAAACAATCACATAAACATAAAATATATATAAAGTCTGAAAACTCTCTGAATCATCTGTGATTCCCAGGACCTCTATAAGTGATCACAGACAATACCACAGTGATGTAGTGCATAAACAAGCAAGAGGGGGGGTACCAGATCTTTCCCCCTGCACAGACTAGCTATGTTAGCATGGGATACAGTTATACAGCACAGTCTCACTCTACAGGTGACTTACCTTTCATTAGAGTAAAATTATGTGGCAGACAAGCTGAGCAAGACCATCGCAAATGGAAAATGATTAGGGGGTCTTCCAAGATTTGATTCAGCTGTGGTGAATTTGTTGGGTAGACATTTTGCATCCTTTCTAAACACTCAACTGGCAAAATGTTGTTCCATGAATCCATACAGAAAAGCTTGGAAGAAAGATGTCTTTTCTTTTCCTTTGACAGAAATGTTTATGTATATGTTTCCACCCCATTCACTTATTTCTAGTGTACTTCTGGATAAGCAGAAGAATTCTCAAATGATCATAATGTAGAGACTTTCTTCTTGTCCAGGCAAATGTGAATCTCCCTTCTTTTGGAATTTGCCAGGGGAAATTTCCACAAGCTTCCTCACAGACTGGATTTGCATACACAAGATCAGGAGTGTTTGATACATCCTAATCCCAAAAAAACACTAGAGCTTATTGCCAGGATGACACCATCTTAATACCTTCTAGGCACATGTTTTCTGAGGATGTGTAGCAGGTACTAATGGAGGCAAGAAAGCCTGATATTAGAATTTCTTATACAAGCAAATGGGAAACATTTTTCTAGCTGGTGCCAACAAAACAACCAGCACTAATTCAGGACTACTGTTTCTCTGATTTGTTTGAATTACTATCCTATGGCCTGTCTTAAGGCCATGCAGGAAGTTTTGTTGCTGTGGATTCTAAGCCATATGTCAGAAGGTATGGACTGAATGCATAGGATGTTTGTCTTTCGGCTTTTCCAAGTTAGGGGTCGCCACAGGGGAACTCCGGTCCACTAAAGATTGGCAGTAGATTTTTACGTGCTGGCTTGCCGAGCCCAACGCACAACCTTCAACGAAGGAACGCCCATTCATGCATGTCGCCACACAGAAGACGCTCTAACTGAGAATCGAACGGGCAATGTCTAACTGTGAGGTGACAACGCTACCACAGCACTATGAAAGTTATATATTTACCATAATGCTATATTCTTTCATTCATGTCTGTGCAATACAACAACCCTTCCACTGCCCCCCACTCTTCCTGTAAGACTTGAAGGACTATTTGATTCAGTAATGTTCTCTGTTCCTCAGGAAGTGTAGTCATACCAAATTTTGAAACTGTCAATCAAGATCTGAGGTACCTAAAGGGAAAGATTCATTATGGATAGGAAATTCTTAATCGGCTTGAGGCAGGAGCACTAATGCTGCTGGACTGGATCTGATGAGCATCTCTAGGACTCACATGTTGCAAAGGATAGACATCTATGCCGAACAGTATACAAGCACCTATACAACTGCATGGACTCAGCCATACCCATTAGAACTAAAACCTACTCCTCAAGGAAACACAAACCTGTTTGGTGGACATCCTCTATCAACAGGCTTTACAACAAAAGGAAGAAATTGTCCAAGGGTAAAAAGGAACAATATTCCAAACTGGAAAAACTCCCTCCTTTGCATCAACAAGCAAATTAGATCACTAGTGAAAGACTCCAAAGCTAATTATGAATTGAAACTAGCCTCTGAAACAAAGGGAAACCACAAAGCCTTCTTCAGTTAATTCAGGACTCTCCATTTCAGATTCATCAAGGCTGGATCTTGCCTGTTGAACCTGGACAAATTATTTGAGATGGTCACCAAGGCCCTGGATGAGGGAAAGTCAGTGCATACAGCTTACCTTGACATGGCCAAGGCTTTTGACACAATCTCCCACTCAGGCATCATCGAAAAGCTAACACAACTCAGTGTAAATCCCTATCTCATCAGGTATGTGGCCAACTGGCTCACCTACAAGACTCTCAAAGTCAAAATAGGCACCTCTACCTTTGATAGCAGACCTGTTACTAGTGGAATTCCCTGGGAATCTGTCCTTGTACCCCTACTGTTTGACATCTACTTTTCAGAGGTCCAGGCAAAGACAAAAGGCCTATGGCTGACCAAGTTTGTGGATGACTGTTAGTTGGGTGCTGTCATTGACTCCCCAAATGATGTTAACATACTGCAAGAGCGTCTCACAACAACTAATGACTGGTGCCAAAGTCATAGCCTCAAGCTAAACAGAACAAAATGTATCATCATACCATTCGGCAAAAACACAGCCCCTACTGATTACTACATCAATGGCAACCTCCTAAGCACACAACCTGTGGTGAGAGACCTGGGCTCTCAGGTTGATAACAACCTCACATTTGACCATCATGTAGTGGCAGTGGTCAGAAGAGCCTTTTACTTAGTTCATCCCTTATATAAAGGGATTGCATCCAGAAAAAGGAGGTTATTAGCTCTCTATACTCCTCCCTCATTAGACCAATAATTGAGTATAATGCCCCATTTGGTATGTACCTCTCCAAACATCTGCATCAATTGGAAAAGCCACTGAAATATCTCACAAAGAGAATCCATGGTATCCAACACCTGTCCTATGTGGACAAGCTCATATCACTATCCTTTATTTGGTATCATACAGACTGCTGAGCGGTGATCTGTGTCTCACCTACCAAGACAATCTCGGACCCTGCCCTACTAGAGATGTTCTATATCCATGAGTCTAACTCCTCATGCATTACCCACTCAAAAGGCCTGAATCTTATATGCGACATCAACAAAACCTGCTGGAGAGACAGGTTTGTCTCTCAGTGGCTGCTGTGTTTCTGGAATAGACTTCCCATACATGTCAAACAGAGCACCTCACTGACCTTCTTCAAGTGCAACCTTAATGAGTGGATGGGAAACCAAAAACTTGTCCCAGGGGTTCCACCTGTGTCCCTCATTGACATGGGTGACGGGTGCTGACTGAGGTATCTTTTTGGGGATAAACTCTTTGGTAGGCTTGCAAGGGCCCCAGGGCCATTAGCCTAGTAACCTCCTATGATCCTATGATCCTATGATAAATGAAAGGATCTAACATTATGGTAAGAATATAACTTTTGCTTCATTGACTTGCATGATTCCATGGTAACAGACAAATTATATGTTACAATTTAAATGATAAAATCACAGGCAGATGGCTGACAGAGTCAGATTTGCCATTAGACATAGAAGTGAACAAGTACAGAGTAAAATTACAAATATTCAGATAAAATAACTGTAAGAAGAGCAGGAAGTATGTAAATAAGGACAAACACATAATATGGAAATAATAAAATCAAAATTTTGTAAGTTAAAAAAAGGAATGAACACTACACAGTAATCAAAAATTATGCTCAAAAACAGGGAGTGGGAAAAATTATGCACATGGTATAGTGATAAGTATAATAACAAGCAACATTTTCAAACCAACCTGTAGGTTTTAAGTCTCATTCATTTTGCAAAAGCATGATAGGGAATAGATAAAGTTAATTTACAAAATGTGTTTTCTTTTCTTTTCTTAAGAGAAAAAGCTGACATGTTTGTAGGTGTAACTGAAATGGAAATGGCTGCTTTTCAATACATAAACATTTATCTTCATGCTTAATATTATAGGTGCAAAATGTAGCATTACATTGCTAAAGCTCCATAAACCATGTTAATTTTTATTAAAGAGCATATCCCCATTATATGAAAAATGTATATTCAAGCAGAAGAAAATCTGAAATAATAACAACAAAATTAAAACAAAACAAATCAGTGATTAAAAGTGTTGAACTCAACATAGATTAGGAGCAAAAAGTGAGAGATAAAACAAACTGGAAATGTGGAAAACTGGTTACCAGTATAAAGAGCAACTGGAGCAATTAATAGTAAATCATCATTCAAAGCTCTGAGTTTGTATGACTCTGTATTTAAAATTGTATACACTCTGCTGAATTATTCAGGTAATTTTTTAATTTTGCACTCACTCGAGGCACTCCTTAAAATGGAGAACATTGATATCTGTGCAGTGACTGAGACCTGGTTCAAGGCTCCAGAGAGCACCCCTGCACTACCAGGCTATAACTCATACCACACTTTTCAGCCATGTAACCTGGACCGAAACACCAAAGGTGGGGGTGTGTCCATATTCATTAAGGATATACACACCTCCAGGCTAGTTGCTCAGCATAATGCATCCGAGGTTATCCAAGTGCAACTAACTCTTGGCAAAACTGCAATCCAAATTATAGCTTGCTACAGATCCCCCACCATGCCCCAGGATTCCCACTCCTCTTTTCTTGATGTACTGGAAAATATTAGGCTTCAACCGAACACACTAATAATGGGTGACTTCAACTACCCCACTATTAACTGGGAAAACTACTCATGTACCAACTCCTTAGCGCAACGCTTTCTGGAATTCATAAACTCCAATGCCCTAGATCAACTTATCCACACCCCCACCAGGGGCAACAATATCCTAGACCTAGTCATTACCAACATGAGTGACCAGTGTTCCACACCTGAAGTCAGCTCCTCATTGGTCCGATCTGACCATAAGCTAATCACCCTTGATATCCACATCCCACCCCCACCCCCCATTAAGGAAACCACAGTAAAAAAATTCTCCAAAGCCAACTTCATGCTTCTTAAGACAGAAGTAGTGAACTTCATGACACCCATGCAGATGGACAATACAGTTACAACTGCTGAATCCTACACAGATGCACTCTATAAGCACTTGCATGAGTGCATGGATCGTGCTATCCCAAACAGAACCAAGACACCATCCTCCAAAAAAAGGAAGCCAATCTGGTGGTCCCCTGTCATAAACAAACTGTACAACAGAAGGAAGAAACTGTTGCAAAAGAGAGTAAAATCCCATGAGTAGAGGAGCTCCCTGGTCAGCCTCAGTAAGAAGCTGAGATCCCTTATAAGATCCTCCGTAGCTAGCAACGAAAATAAAATCGCCACTAATTCCAAGGACAACCACAAAGCATTCTATAGCTATGTCAAGAATCTCAATGGCAATACCTAGATCTGCTCTGAGTTATAGCACAAAGGCATGAAAATTACAGAACCAACTGATATTGCCAACATCCTGGCAGATAGGTTCAGTGCTAACTTTACCCCCCCTCATCCCCTAAAGGGCCCATATCTATACAGGAAGAATGCAGAGTCCCTGTAATCACAACTACGCAGGTGAAAGCTGCACTCTCTAAAGCCAAAAACACAGCATCCATGGGACCGGACAACATCCCAGGCTGCGTTTTACACGAACTTCAGAATGAACTGGCTCCCCACTTAAGCACCATGTTCAATAATAGCCTCGCATCAGGCTTTGTGCCCACTGAACGGCGCACAGCAACAGTTATCCCACTCCACAAAGGGGGAGCCACCACTGATCCCGGGAACTATAGACCTATTAGCCTGATGAGCCTGGTCTGCAAAGCCATGGAACGTATCATCATGGAACTCATAAACAAAGACATTGTTAAACTCCAAACTCTGGATCCCACCCAGTTCGGGTTTGTGAAAGGCAGATCATGCCTCCTGAACCTGATCAACTTCTTTGAGGCAGTCACCAAAGCCGTAGATGAGGGTAAGGTGGTTCACACAGCCTATCTTGACCTCGCCAAGGCTTTCGACACCTTCCCCCATTCTGAAGTTATAGCTAAACTCAATAAACTAGGCACAAATCCCTACATCACAAGATGGGTTGCCAACTGGCTCACTGACAGAACTGTAAAAGTTGCAGACTCCAAATCTGACCTCAAACCAGTGACAAGTGGAGTACCACAGGGTTCCATCCTGGGACCGCTCCTGTTTGGTATCTACTTCTCTGAAGTACAGGCTAACACAGAAGGACTCTGGCTAATGAAGTTCGCAGATGACTGCAAACTAGGAGCCACAGTCAAGTCCCCAAATGATGTGAACATCCTACAGAAGGGCCTCTCTGAGACAAATGCCTGGTGTCAAAGCCATGGCCTCAAGCTTAATGCCAAAAAGTGCAGTGTCATCCCCTTTGGTAAAAACTCTGTACCCATGAACTACCACATAGGCAGCAATCTACTTAATACCGAATGCGTGATAAGAGACCTTGGGACCCAGGTGGACAGTAGTCTCTCCTTTGATAGTCACATCGCCACAGTAGTCAGGAAGTCCTTCTACGTGGCACACCTCATCATAAAAGGGTTCTCATCCAGGAAAAAAGAGGTCATCGTTCCCCTCTACTTGACACTCATTAGACCCACTACAGAGTACAATGCCCCTTTTGGAATGTACCTCACAAGACATCTGCAGCAGCTGGAAAGGCCACAGAAGTACCTCACAAAGAGGATTACTGGACTCAAACAAATGCCCTACACTGACCGCCTCAAAACACTCCAGCTTTACTCTGTAGCATATCACCTACTCAGAGGTGATCTCTGCTTAACATATAAAGCTATGTCAAACCCAGAGCTGTTGGACATGCTACACCTAAAGAAATCCCAATCCCTCCAAGCTACACACTCTAGGGACCAAAACCTTGTCACCACAATAAACAGGACATGCTGGAGGGATAGATTCCTATCCCAGAGACTTTCCATACTCTGGAACAGGCTACCCATCTATGTCAAGCAAAGTTCTTCATTAGCACTCTTCAAGAAAAATCTTGATGAGTGGATGGGAAATAGGAAATACACCCTGGGGATCACTTCTGTGTTTCTGTTTGACAGTGGCACAGGAAAATAACTTTCTTGGGTGGCATAAGCCAGGGAACCTTGTTGGCTAGGCTTGCGTAGGCCCTTGGGCCGATAACCTAGTACCTACCTATGAACCTATGAGCAATTGGGTAAGATCTGGCTTATTTTTAAACACAAGTACAGAAAGCAAAGGCTTATGTTTCAAAAAGTGGTTGGGATTCATAGAGAAGTTCTGCAGTATACAGGGCAAACTTGTGCCAGAACTAACCAAGTATACACTGGCACAGGCTAGTGCTAGTGGCAATTCATAGTACCAGTGCAGCAAACTCAAATATGCAAGAGACCATATGCATAAATGACTCCTTAATGAGAAGCAAATTAAATTGGGTAGGAAAATTAAGAGCCTAATGTTAGGAAAATGTATGTAATACCAACATACGTGTGATTCATAGCTGAGAACGTTGGATATTGTGCAATGCACCTGACTATAAAAAGGCAAATAATAGCAAAACTGTCATTATCATTACAAACAGCAAAGATGCTTAGAATAGCAGCAGACATCACACAGCTGCATATTATGAATAAAAATGCATGGCCTTCTAATTCTTGTGGAGATTGGTTGGAGTCTGGTCTTTTGGTATGGAGCAGAGCTAGAAGGCAACTAATCTACAATGCTCTGCCTGTCGAAGAGTAATAATAATTAAGAAATATAACAGTGCCCAGTTTCAAAACAGATTATCAGCAAAAGTAACTGCTGGCCTGAATGAGTGAAAAAGGGGAAGAGACAAGACAGCCTGAACCTGAAAAGATGATGAAACATCAAAAGCTGGCTAATGCAAAGAAGGTGCCAGGAAAACCTGTAGTTCTGGAGACCATATGGCAAGAGGTGAGAGATATGAAGAGATCTCTAATGGAAAATTGTACAGTGCAGGAGAAAAAAATGGTGTAGGTTATGGAAGGGTTGAAAGAGCACACTATGCTGATTCAAGAGTTATTGCCAGAAAATGAAGAATTAAGAGCAGCAATGGTCTGTGCAGAATTAAGATTGGAGTGCTGGGAAGCAAAAGGTATTGACCTGGAAGACAGAGCTAGAAGAAAAAACAAAAATAGCAGAGGCTCCTGAAAAGAATGAAGGATTGGATTGTATGACAGCCTTGAAGGGTCTGCTAGTAAAATGGACTGGAATCCTAGTGGCAGATACGTTTGAATGAGAAAAATATTTTGTACAGGAAGGTGGACATAATCCTAGATGAATTATTATTAAACAGATAAATTAGTTTAAATGAGTTTAATTTTATGGAGGTTAAGTCCCCAAAAATTCCCACCATTTTTGGTATGCCAAAGTTACATAAGGATATTGCAAACCCACCCCTTAGGCCTATTGTTGATGCAAAGGCATCAGAAACATGCTTTATTCCAAAATTTATAGATACACAGCTAAAATCAGTACTCAATGACTGTGGATGGATTATTAAGGATTCTTGGGACTTATTAAAGAAAATTAATCAGAATGTGTATGATGATGCCCTCACTTTTGTGACAATTGATGTTAGAGATCTGTTTTCCGTAATCCCACATGACCTGGAAGTAGAATGGTTTTATTTATTTCTATGTTGAGATTCCAACATTAGACATGAACTTAGACAACACAGAGCCTTAAAGCAGTGAGGCTACTACTAGAACTT
Organism: Protopterus annectens; assembly: GCF_019279795.1. Taxonomy (NCBI): domain Eukaryota; kingdom Metazoa; phylum Chordata; order Ceratodontiformes; family Protopteridae; genus Protopterus; species Protopterus annectens. The sequence goes on from NC_056728.1 coordinate 1,354,737,173, forward strand.
TAATTGAACTTGTTTTAGATACCAACATCATTGTCTTTGAAGCACAGCTTTTTAAACAATGTAAGGGCATAGCAATGGGGGCCATTTGTGCTCCTATATTTGCCAATATCGTCCTGGCGTTTTGGGAACTAGAATTTATTTTTAACAGCCAGTATGCCCAATATTGGAAATATTATGGTAGGTACCTGGACGATATTATTATTTTTTGGCATGGTAACAATGAAGAGGTTAACAACTTCTTATCTTATATAAAGCATAGCACAGATTTCTTAGATGTTACCCATACTACAGGGAATGATGAGATAAACTATTTGGATATCACAATTAGGAAAAATGTGGGGAAAAAAGATTTTAGGACTACAACTTTTAGGAAACCCACTTATTCTAATGCCCTCCTACATTTTGACAGTTTTCATCCCCTACACCAGAAAAAATCATCGGTCAACGGCCAGGCTGTTCATCTTGCCCGTATGGTTTCTGAATGGGATGATTTTATTCATCATATTGAAGTATTGAAGGGCATGCTGTTACACAGGGGGTACCCTGAAGTCTTCCTGGATCAAATTTTACAAGAAGTAATAGACAAAAGAAAAAGAGGGCACCTTTTCCCTTTACTTGGAAAAGGTATTTCTCAAAATGAAAGTACTTTTAAGGCTTTCAAGGCTGAAATTGACTTTAAGAGATCAGCAATTTTTAAGTATAATTGGCAATTTAGTGATATTACCCAGATTATTCAACATAACTGGAATTTATTTTATACTAGCCAAGACTAAACTGAAATTGTGGGGAAGGCACCAAATATTGTATATCAGAAGGACACTACCTTCAAGAATATGTTAGAGAGAAATCTGAATATTAATTCAGGGGTGGGGGGTATGTCAAAATGTGGTTTCTGTCTTCAATGTAAATATATTATGGAGGGCACAGAGATTACTATTCCAAACTACGGTAAACATTTCTACAAAAAGAAGTTTTGTTGTAGTAGTAAATCTTTAGTGTATCTTGCTCTCTGCCAATCATGTCCAAGGTTTATATTGGTAATACTATTAATGCCCTTAGAAGTAGGATTTATCAGCACTATTACGACATTAAAATGCAGGATTTGAAAAATGCCTTGAACGTGCATATTTACAATAATGAGGGTCACACTTTTAAATTTACAGTTTTAGAACAGGTAAAAATGGGGGACAGAGGGGGTCCAGTCAACGATTTCTTAGAGTTGTATGAATTAAGGTGGACGATGAGGACCAATGCCACTGAACAACCAGGTCTCAATAGTAATATTTCTATTAGCTGTATTCTTAGATTGAGGGCAGAGGGCTATATTTAAACAACATATAGTTATTATGTGTTAGTTATTTTAAGTATAGCTACAGGAATTTTACATTTTATACCTATACACAGTTTCTTAATTATTTGTATGTAATTTTATATGCTGTCTATTTCCATTAATAGTTATTAATTTTATAGTGTAGATGTTATTTTGCACTTTTTAGGGAGTATATTTAATGTTTTTTGTGTGTGTTTGTGAATGTGTTTTAGAGGCTTATAACTTTAAGTGGATTGACAATTAACACCTGTGTGATTAAGAGTGTTATATAAGTTGGGTCAGTTGTTGATTCTTTGTATTTGCCTTATTCTGATGAAGTTTATTATTTTAGAAAATGAAAGCGCTCAGTAAAGACCGTTTGTGGATCCTGGTCTGTTTCTTCCAACATTATTTTACTTAGTTTGCTGTTTTGTTCATCTGTTTTGAAGTATAGAAACCTATGAAAAAGTTAAAGATTACAGAGAAGGAGATTTTTATAGATCAGAACTTTACATATGAAACAAGGATGAAAAATGCCTTTATCCTGGTGATGAGAGCCTGTAAGGAGAATGGGATTAGATGAAAACTTTTATATCCAGTTCTTATGACAGTCTTTGCCAAGGGTATTACGAAGACCTTTATAAGCTGAAATGAAGTGATGGATTTAATTCTGTAGCTGACAAACCACAGACTGAGCCGAAAACAGTGGAGAGGGACAGCAGATCAATAAACCAGGCAGGAGAAAAATTCATTGGTGTACAGAAAGAAACAGGATACTTCCCATTATTCAAGAAGAATCAAAGTCTTGGGAAGGCAGGAAGTGAGAAGAAGATGGCAGACCACTCTTGAAAGTATCAGCAGCCCCCCAAAAATGCAAATTGCTTGACGATATAGGGAGAGCTACTAGGGAGTAAGAGGGAAAAGAATGCACATGGCAGTAGATTATTCTAGTGCTGGTCGAGAAGGTGTGGCTTGCATGTGCAACACAGAGCCTTAAAGCAGTGAGGCTGCTATAATTCAAATGACTGAACCTTAACAATGATGTACTGAAGTACATTTCCATGGTGGACCTGAACCGAGGCAATAGTTAAACATTCCAAATGCATTATTAGTAATCGCTTGCATTTTTTCCCTTCTTTATTCATTATGTGCTTTCTTCTTCTTCATCTTCTATGTTTAGACAATAGCATAGTTTCAATATTACTACACATTGTCCTGGAATATTAAGGGGAAGAAAAGCACAGTTGTTAGCTTTACAAGAGACTCAGAAAAATCTGAAGGGGGGTTATAGTTTGCTGTCAAGCACAGCATGGTGAAGAACAGGGAGAAGAGAGGTGGTGATTCTGAAAATGAAAACACAGCCAATGACAGCAAAGCAAAAGACAGAAGGCAGGAAAGGAAGATTGGCAGGCATTATAAGTAAATTATATGGAGTTGTTGTTACGGTAATAGCTGTTTATGTGCCACCAAACATAAAAATACAAACCCTTAGGAGCCCATTTGCAGAAATAATTAGATTTACAGAAAGTCTAACAGGATGCTTTGGAAAACAGAATACTGTGACAGCTAGATATGAAGTAGACAAAGTTACCAGAAATAAGAGGGTCATTAAAGAAGTTAGGTTCTAAAAATGTACATGCAGATATTGGGGATGGAGTGCACATGAATAATAGAAAACAAAGGGAAAGGTTATGAAAGACATAGTTATTATTTTCATAGGGATCCAAGTTGGGCACAAATAGACAAATGCTAATTAACCACAGAACATAGTCTATTGTTAATGAGGAAAACAATAGAACCACTCACCCTTTCAAATCATGCTATGATAGCAATTCATTTAACAAGAGAAGAAGTGATACTGCTAAAGAGACACTGGAGAATGGCAATTTATCTTAGAGAAAAGGACAAGAATAAAAAATAGAAAGGATCATAAAGGAGAAGTTGGATTACTAAGAGTAGGAGAGTGATAAGGAGTGGAATGAGATTAAATGAAAAGTGAGGAACAGGATTCAAAGTGGAGTTAAGAGTTAGAAATGAAGAAAAAGAAGTGTAGATATGATATCCTAACAGAGCTAGTGCATCTGACAAAAAAGAAGGGAGAGAACCAAAGTAAGTAGTGAAACAGAGAGGGAAATTTAAAGAATAATTCATGGTTCAGAAGATGGCTATACATACATATATATATATATATATATATATATATATATATATATATATATATATATATATAGATATAGAGTCTGACTTTTTGGAGACAGGCTATGCTGGACCCATGATTGATAGATACATAAATGAAGCATAGAAGACCAGGGGTGACCACTGTAAACCAGATTTTAGAGACAGAGTTGTCCCGAATTCTACCAATGATGTAGAAGCCAGTTATGTACGTTTACTCAGTAATGTAGCTGATAACAAACTGAGGATGCTGTTGACATTTGCCAGTAATATTAGTACTGTTTGTGATGTCCTCAATAAGAAGTGGGGCATTCTTTCTACTGTTGAAGGTCTAAAGGGTGTAATTGAAGCTAAACCGAATTTTATGTTTAGTAACAATGCAACATTGAAGAGTCATCTATTTTATAGGTCTGACATATCCAGCACCTGGTGTGAATCTGATAGGATAGGCACATATGCATGCAGTAGTTGCAAAACCTGTATACATGTTCACATAGGCAGGAGATTTACACATCCATACATGGGCTATAGTTTTAACAGTGCCCATTATGCTGATTGTAAGACATCTAATGCTGTTTATTTCGCGTATTGTGTCATATGGTTTTCTTTCTACATTGGCAAAACTAACAGTTGGTTCAAGGATAGGATATTGGAACACGACAGATACATTAAAAATAGTAAAGAGAGCAGTGCCCTTTCCATGCATAATAAAAATGAAGGGTCTAATCACACCTTTACATTTCTAGTTTTAGAAATCTTATTTGATAATAGAAGAGGGAGGGATTTGATGAATGACACCGAGGCTGCGGAACAGAAATGGATAATGTTATTCAGTGCTGATAAACCTCAAGCCTGAATAAGAAGGTGTCCTTGAAACCTTTTTTAAAAGCTCGGCCATTAAAACATTAAATAAGCCATAAGTTGTTATTCCATGCTTATTTGACAAGTGTTTTTAATATAGATTTACATTATTTTTAAGGTATTGCACACAATATGACTATACTCCTATGAGTATGGTTTAGAGATTATTTGATGTTTTATATAAACACAGGCATATATGAAGTAGTTTTATGGCACATGTCATTGTTGATCTTAGTAGATTTGTATGTTTTTTAGGTTTTCTTGTTTGACTATATTTTCATATGTTGATTGTTTTTAATAATTTTCTATGCAGTGTTTTGCATATTTTTTATATACAACATTGTAATGATTCTGTGTTTTTTACTATAGTTAATATGCCTAATAGAATAATGTTACTGTTTCCTTAAGGATAGCTAATTGTCCTTAATTGATTCCATTATAAATTGTGTAATGCAAATCCACTGGTTGTCTGATGAAGGGGTTGGATCCCTGAAAGTGCTTACTTTTTTAATAAACTACGTCACTGTGGTACAGCTGGTGTTTCTTCTTTTGCATGTTCTATAAATGTTTGTAACCTTACTGAAGACTGTATACTGTATTAATTTGTAAATGTTACTAATGTAATGTAATCTACTAACTTCGAGCTTTTCTCCCTGGGCCTTCACTGAAAATGGACATATATCCAGTCGGACCTTCCCTGTAAACAAATGTAAAATAAATAATAAATAAAATAAAATAGTTAGAAAGATAGAGGTGATAAAAGCAATGAACATTATTAAAACAGAACAGGATCTGTCATACACTATTGCAAATAATAAACTAAAGATTTCAGCATAGTCAGAAAAACTTAGAAGATATGCAGATAAATATAAAGGAAAAGTACAAAATAGGCAATTTATTGATGACCCAAAAAAGTTTTATATAAAATTGTGAAGCAAAGTAAAAGGAATAGAAATGCCACCAAAAAAGAAGAAATAGATATGTTTTGGAGAAATTATTATCCAAGGAATGAAAATTCAAAGGATGACTCTTTGCCACAGTTGCTCTTTTCTCTTGCCCTTAATACAACTTTCCTACATGATATAAGAATGTTATTTGGTCTTCATAAATGTGCAAAGTAACATTTATAGCAAGGAAGCTGCAGCACAAGATAAGATCAATCTGGGACAGGAATCTGGTATAAAGGAACTTGAGCAGGATGGAGTGTATAAATATATGGAAACTGATGCAAGATTGACTATAAAACATGAACAGATGTGAACAAAACTCAGTAAGAAATATTTTAAAAGACTAAAATGAATACGGAAAACAGCCCTGTCATCTAGCAAAAATGACCAAGCTATAAACCAATTTGTTTTTCCAGCTTACAGTTTTGGGGTGACTGACAGGCTCCAAAAGGTACTGGATCAGTTGGTCAAGAAAACAAGAAAAATGCTTTATGCTTATCAAATGATGTACAAAAATCACTGTATACCAAGATTATATATTACTTGTCCTGAAAGAGGTACAGGTCTCCTCAAAATTTATTACATGTATAGATCTTCAATCATGCGACTGCATATATATATATATATATATATATATATATATATATATATATATATATATATATATATATATATATATATATATACTGACCTCATCAGATCCAAGCATAGTGAAAGTTTTGAAACATGAAGAGAAGAAGTCTAAAATGACTTCCCTGTTTAGTTTAGCAAAAGCATATGGTGTACATTGGGAATGGAAACCAAACCAGAAGTAAACAAAAATCAGACAGCAACTGAATGTGCCAAAAAACAAAAGAAAGAATGTAAGATGAAGGATCAGATGAGTAGGCAAGACATTTAGAAAATGCATAAATATAGTTGCAAGTACAGAAAACTCCTGAAACAACCTCATGTTGATCAGGAACTGACACAGGAATGGTTAGGAAAAGGTAAATTTAAACCAAAAGATGAAAGATTAATATTGGTGGCCCAAGATAGTGGACTGCATACACATTGGTTTACAAACTCCATTGACCATGTGGGTGAAACAGACAAATGCAGGTTCTGTGAAACAGAACTGGAAACAGTTGCATTGGGAATTATGCAAATAATACAATACTGAAGTAGATGAGAAACATTGGAGACATGAACCAAACCACAAAGCATTATAGAGAATGATGAAGTTTATGTCACATGGGATCACCCATTACCAACAGTTCAAAAAATAGATATAAGAAAACCAGATATGATAGTCCATGAAAAGAAGACAAAAGTAGCGTTGATCATAGAAATTGCTACACCTAGTGATTACAGTATGTTACATACAGAGAGACACAAAGTCATAAAATATCAGGATTTGCAGGCAGAAATGAGGTCAATGTGGAAGAAAGATAACCAGACAGTTCCAACAGTAGTAGGAGCAATCAGTCTCATAAAAATGAATTTAGAGCTGTATTTAGATATGCTACCAATACATGTAACTCCATATGAATTCAGTAGGAGTCAGTTCTGGGCACATTGCAGGTGCTGCTAAGACCACTTTGGGCTAACATTAAAGACTGAATCAATTCTAATTTCAAGAACGTTAATGATACCTTGACTTAGGAATAGGGTCCATTTCTGTCATGGTATTAGAAACCCAAAAGTCTTGAAGAAGTTAAACCCAGACATCTCACACATCCACTTAAACAGCATGTTTATAATACAACATGCAACCTTTACAAGTTTAATCCAGAAATGTTCATTACTCACCTATAACTGGAACTTCATAAAACTCCCCCCTTAGATGATGCTGCAAATGAATTCAGTCCAACTTTCCTGACTATTCTAAATAACATTTCATCTCATAGAAGGAAGCACTAAAAACAAATAATGCAATAAAGCAAAAAAAGTTGAATGCTAATACAGTATAGAGAAAAGGCATAGAAAGAATGGCAAAAATATAAAACACCACAATATCTTGAGAACTTCACAATGCCTTAATATCATACTAAAAAGCAAATTAATGAAGGCAAAAAAAAAACTATACTATAATAAATTTCAGAATAATACTAAATTCAACCCTAAATACTTCGGGACATCCATTAAAGAAATCTTGCATCCCGGCCATACATTTAACTCTAACCCCTCTCCAAACAACTCATCACTTGAAACTGCAATACAGTTCAACTCTTATGAGGATTCCCCAACATCTAATCCTAACCCTGCCCAGCAGCCACATATCACTACATTAACTTTCACCTTCAAATCTGTGCCCACATCCTATATAAAATCTGTCTTAAACAAACTTAAACCATGCTCTGCTTCAACTGATGACCTTCCACGCAAGTACCTTAAAACAGGAGCCATTAGTATTGTCTGCCTTGACTCGATCCTTATAAATATGTCAAACCAGGAATACCACATTCCCTGTCTTCAGAAAAAGTCACACATTATCCCGCAAAATGTCAAAAGACATTATTAACTTTAGACCTGTAGCAATCTTATCCCCCCTCCAAAATACTTACAAAATGTATTCAAAAACATTTGCCTGAAAGAAGAACTCCTGTCTCCCACACAATATGGCTTCCATCTTTCCCATAGTACTGCACTTCTAACCTATATAGTTACTGTCAATAAAGCTAGAGATAATGGCAAACTAGTCTCCGCTTTATTTCTAGACTTGTCTAAAACCTTTGACACAGTTTGTCACAGGAGACTTCTACTTCACATTTCCCGATTAGGTCTCTCTCAGGTCATCCTTCTATGGTTTAAAAGCTACCTGTCCAATAGGTATCAGTCAATAAAATGGCACTCCACTCTCTCTCCATACCTCACAGTCACCACCGGTGTACCACAAGGCTTTCTCCTTGGTTTCCTCCTCTTTAACATTCTCACCAACAACCTCCACACATCCACGCAACAGACCTCCCTAATAGAGTATGTAGATGACTCCCAACTCAATTATACATCTGAAAATCACTTCTGATAACAAAAAAAAAAATATTAGGGATGATAGTGGATGATACACTTAAGTTTGACCTGCATATACAAAATTGCATAAGAAAAACTCATCAAAAACTAGGGACACTTTATAAAGCTAAAAACGTTCTCACAAATGCAACTAAAGCTACACTTGCCACCATTCATCTCCTCCCCACACTTCTTTATGGTGCTCCCATCCTCACTAACCTCCAGGCTTCGCAAAAATTAAAACTTGAACAATGCTATAACAAAGTTGCTAAATTTTCAGCAAACACCCCTTTCAGAACCCTCCACTGTATAGCACCAAAAAGCCTAAATTGGTTTGAACTACCCCATCAACTAATATATACACAGCTTCTTACCATCTGTAAAATTATCCAGAATCCATCTGCTTGTCCAGCACTAAATAACAATCTACACAACTATATTCCCAGTAGTCATTACAATCCAATGACCAAAAACTCCTGTCTGTCCAGAAACCTATAAAATCTGCTGGGCATTGACTGCACTCATACCATGTTGCTAAAGCCTGGAACTCCCTACTAGTATCAGTCAGGTCAATACCCTCCCTCCCATCCTTCAAAATCATTCTGAAAGACTTCCTAGACAAATGCTGGATCTGTTCTTGCTCAATACCAGGATAAACTATATCCTTAAATGTGGACAAATACCTAGTCATGCCTTACATCTCCTTACTCTGTCTTCTTCACTCACTTCCTTACTTCTATCAATTTCTCCCCCCAGCTTAACTATACCATAAGCCTGCTTTTCTCTCAATTCATATTGCAATTCTTGTTTGTACTATACTAATTTACCTTTAATTCTCTATAAAATGTCCAAAATTTCTCTAACCATTAAATCATTGTCATATAACATGTATGTATTCTTAACCAATGCTTTCATACTATATCTAATTTGGTATAATTATTTACATTGTATTTAGCCTTTGTATTATTTTTAAAGATAGTAAAATTATTGGTCTTAAAATGTTCTGTAATACTTTTGAGCTTTTTCTCTGGGCCTCTACTCAAAATGGGATTCTGCCCACTCAGACTTTCCTGGTAATCAAATGTCAATAAATGAATAAATAAAAATACTGTTCAAGGTTCTTGTTCAATGACAGTGGGCACTCTTCCCATTAATGTCTTGCAGCTGACAGCATTCCTCCTAGCTTTGCAGGTCTATCTAGACTCCTTATAGGGTGTGATCACCATTCAGACAGACAACATGGTGGTAGTCTGGTACATCAGCAAACAAGGAGGAACCCGATCATATCTACTATGCCGGGAAGCCATGAGAGCATGGCACCAGGCAATGCCTTCCCATTACTTTCTAACTGCAATACATACCCCAGGGACTTCCATTGTTCTGTCAGACAAATTCAGAAGGTTTGATCTTTGGGTTCCTATTAAATGATTGAAGATACATTCTTTCGGATGCTTCTTGATCGAACTTGAAATCATAAAAAAGGCGAAATAGCGAAATGGCATATAAGCAAATTCTTTCCCTGGGAAAGAAATCGCTTGGCCGCTTCCATTACTTTGCCATTTTCATGAACGTAGTGCAATCACGGAGTTGGTATATTTAAGTAGGAGGGTGTGGGGGACAAAACCCCCCACTTTATGTAATGTTTTAAAACTTTTTTTTTCTGAAACAGCGATTTTTTACCCTTAGAAAAAAAGTCACTGTTCTAAGCATTTGAGATTGTAAGCTTTTGCTTACATGCGTTCAATAAATCATCGTTCGCTTTTTTTAAGCATTCAATGATTTAGCATAGAACCTGATCTTCTGCCCCACGAGTGGTCCCTCACTCAGAGATTCATGACACAGATCTTCAGTCACTGAGGCTAACCTTGCTGGGATCTTTTATTTTGTACCTAAACAACAAGTGCAGCAGTTACTTTGGCCTGGTCCCACCATAGGGTCAGACACTGATGGATGATCTTGTCCACAATTGGCCCCAGAGCCTACTATATGTATGCCTTTCCCCACATTAACTGATTACCAAGTTTCTTCAGAAAGCCAGAAGGTGTGAGACCAAAGTTATCCTCATTGCCAAGTTTTGGCCAGAGCAAGTTTGGTTTCCCTTCCTTTGGCCTCATCTAGTACACCCTCACAGGTGCCAGACCCCAGTCCAGACCTTTGCTTTCTCCCATACAGTCAATCCCCCCTCCCCCAGACCTGAAAATTTTGAAGTTAACCACATGTTTTTTTCCAAGTTTAATGGCAGCCAGAGATGCCAGGCTGTCTGCCTGAGTTATTTGAATTCTATCGTCTTCACAAAAAAAAAAACAAATGCCAGGAAAGTTTATCTCAGTAAATGGAAAATGTTTACCATATGGGTTTCTTCTGGGGGGGTTGGACCATTTCTCAATCCCTTTTCCTTCAATTTTAGATTTTTTGGCAGAAATGTTCCACAAGGGATCCAGCTTCTCTACCATCAAGGTACAATTAGCAGCCATTTCAAATTTTCACATAGGACAAAATCAGACTTCTATTACTTCCCTAAAAATTTTCATGGCTTTTCTAATGGTACCTTCCTTTTACATCCCCCAATCAGAGATCAAGTCCCCTATGAGATATTATTATCATGCTTCAGGCTTTGAACCTGCATCTATAGTTAATGTAAAATCTATGTCTTAGAAAATACTCTTTTTGGTGCTATCATATTGAATAAGAGGCTATAGCTACCAAAGTCCATGGTTGAGCCACACATGTGTAATGACATTGCAATTTGTTCTTATCCAGGCTTCAGGAATGTGTGTCGAAGCTTGTATTAAAGAGGCCAAGTAGGAGTTTAAATAGGTTATATTTTAAAACTGAGAATCAGGCTGCATTATCAAGCCCATGGATGAGGTGTTCCTAACTTTTGAGATGGTTGAGAAATCTTATTCCATAATAATTAAAGAGGTGGTTATGACTGTGAAATCTCTGGAATAATTTTAACTGTGGACAGAGTAAAATTTGCTATAAATCTGTCATCTGGGATATTAGCTATTTTCTTTGGGTCAGACTGTACAGTATTATTATGGACTAGCTCCAAACATTGTTCGATGTTATTTGATAATTTTATTTTAACGGTCTGACATATTTAAGTAATGATTTGTAGGCATTTTTGGTTTTAGAGGCTATTTTAAGTTCATACTCAGCTTTGAGCTTTGTAATTGTTCCCTTAAGCTCTTTACTAGTTTGCTTACATGTGCTCTTAGTGTAGCTAGAATGAGACCTCATATAAGTGTTACAGTGTCTTGTTCTTGTTATATACGTTACGGTAGATGGGGTTCCATAAATTCTTACCAAGGATAGTGCCCACAACCAACCTGGACATGGGCAGTCATTAATAAATACAATCTTGAGTGTTGACTACAGTATCTATGGTATTACATTGGGATGAGATGGTTAGGCTTGAAATGACCTCCAGGTCGATAGCCTAGTAACCTCCTATGATCCTGTGATTTCTATTCATATTCCTCTCTGGAGATTTGTTTTTACAATTCTCATTATATTTGGTTTAGGATAGGGACTTTCTTATCAATGTTATTACAAGGTCTGTTGTACCAGTAAATATAAGAAGATAGAAAGTAGGCAGAAGGACATGGTTTATGCCTTAGATAGTCTCAAATATTCCTCATGTGTCTGGATTATGTTGTGACAACCAGGCCTTAAGGATGTCTGATTTAGGTTCATAGGTTCATAGGTTCATACTAGGCTATCTGCCCGAGGGCATTTACAAGCCTAGCCCATCGTTTTGTGGCTTATGCCACCCCTTTAGTATGGGGAACTATACCCATTATTTTGCTGTGCCTCTGTCGAGCAGTGACACTGAGGTAATCCCTGGGGTATATCTGCGATCTCCCATCCATTGGTCAAGATTTCTCTTGAACAAGGCCAGCGAGGTGCTCTGCCTCACATGTACCGGGATTTTGTTCCACAGCATAGGGAGTCTTTGGGTGATGAATCTATCCCTCCAGCACGTCCTATTAATAGCCGTGTCAAGGTTTAAGTCTCCGCCCTTGTGGCTCTGATGGATCTAGATTTTGAGGTGAAGCATATTCATCAAATCTGGGTTTGACATGGCCCTGTATGTTAGGCAAAGGTCACCTCTGAGCAAGCGGTGCGACTGAATAGAGCTGGAGTTCTTTCAGTCGGGCAGCATAGGACAGATTTTTGAGACCCTTTATCCTTTTGGTGAGGAACTTTTGTGGCCTCTCCAGCTGCTGCAAGTGTCGGGTCAGATACATTCCGAATGGGGCATTGTACTCAATCATTGGTCTGATGAGTGATGAGTAAAGGGAGACTATGACCTCCCTTGATCTAGATGAGAATCCCTTCATGATAAGGTGGGCAATGTAGAAGGTCTTCCTAACTACTTTAGCTACATGGGTGTCGAATGACAGACTACTATCAACCTGGGTCCCCAGGTCCCTGATAACTTCTTCTGTGCTCAGTGGATTGCCACCTATTTGGTAGCTAGGGGTAACCTTGTTTTTCCCGAAGGGTATGACTATGCATTTTTTGGCATTTAACTTTAGGCCGTGGCTCTGGCACCAGTTATTCATTTCTGTGAGACCCTTCTGAGGGATATCTGTGTCAGATGTGTTTTCTACTATGGCGCCCAGTTTGCAGTCATCTGCAAACTTTGTCAGCCATAACCCTCCTGTGTTTGCTTGTACTTCGGAAAAGTAGATGCCAAACAAGAGTGGGCCCAGGACTGAGCCCTGTGGGACACCACTTGTGACAGGCTTTGAGTCTGACATGGCGCCAGCAACTCTGACCCTGTGGGTTCTGTCACTCAGCCAGTTTGCAACCCATCTTGTGATGTATGGGTTGACATTTAAGCTGATGAGTTTTTCAATGATACCCGAGTGGGGTATTGTATCGAAGGCCTTAGCCAGATCGAGGTAGGCTGGACTGCCTTTCCCTCATCAATGGCTTTGGTGACTGTTTCGAAAAAGTCAACCAAGTTTAAAAGGCATGATCTGCCTTTGACAAAGCCAAACTGGGTTGGATCCAAAGTCTGCAAATTCCCTATGTCTTTATTTATGAGGTCCATTATGATCCTCTCCATGGCTTTGCAGATAAGGCTTGTCAAGCTAATGGGCCGGCAATTTCCAGGGTCGGTGGAGGCACCGCCTTTGTGAAGTGGTACCACAGTTGCAGTGTGCCACTCCCTGGGTACGTATCCAGAGGTAAGACTTTGATTAAACAGCTGTCCTAGCTGTGGGTTTAATTCCTCATTGAGTTCATGGAGCACACAGCCGGGGACACCATCAGGTCCCATGGATGCTGTGTTTTTTGCTTTGGAGAGAGCAGTTCTCACTTGGGCGCTGGAGTTGTTTGGGGGGCTACAATCGTTTGGTATAGATATCTCTCCTTGTGGGGGGGGGGAGAAGTTTGCACTGAACCTGTCAGCCAGTATGTTGGCAATGTCTGTAGGATCAGTAATCTTCACATCATTTTGAACTAGCTCTGAGCATATCTGGGAGTTTCCTCCCAGGTTTCTAACATAGCTAAAGAAGGCCTTATGATTGTCTTTTGAGTCTTTAGCTATTTTTCTCTACATGCTTAGAGTATTTCCAATACTCTAAGCATGTAGGTTAAACAACCTTATACCTGCTTCCTTGGGTGTGTGTCAATACCAATGGGGGCTTAAGAGCTTCATCAGATGAGTGAGGATTGTTAATAGGTAGTCTTACTAGATTGCTTATTAGTAACTGAAAATGGGATGGATATAGTCTTCCCAAAGCTAGTAAGATAATCAGACAGAGAGGTCAAGATTGGGATTATTGTTTTCCACAGTCAACTTAACTAAGATCAGGTAAAGGAAACAAGACCACTTCCGACAGACTTTTAGTATGAGATTCTAAAGAATGAATGAAAGTTTGATCTAACCGTGCTGTTTTTTTGTATTGCAGAAGGATCAGGACTAATGCTTATTAATATGAGTAATTTGTTTTGTGAACTGGTTGTTAATGTTTTGACTGATAATATCAATACAATTAATTTAGAAAAAAATTGTCAATCCTCATCATGGTTTATCTTTCATTTTAAAAAGTAACAAGTGTATTATGCTACTATATTTGCATGTGGTCTAATGAGACACCTTGACAGTCACCTGTCTTGTTATACCACAAAACACAAAACTGCATTCGGTTATGCCTCTGCATTAGTGTACAACTTTTATTTACATTTTTGTATGATGTATATTCAGTGATTAGTGCTGTATATTGAAATATAAACTTGAAATACTTAGTCCGATATTTTATTTTATATTGGGCTTCTTTTCCTTTCTCTGGAGCAGCTTCATTCATTTATTGTGTCCTTTAATAGAAATTAACCAAGATACAGAAAAAAAAAATTACAAACTGTAATATATTTGATCAGTGAAACTCAGACACAACTATGAATGATAATGTAGCGTTATTGCAGAACATCATTTCTGCTGGTTGCTACCAATAATTTCACTCGCACTATTTCTCTCTCTCTCTCTTGCTTTCACAAACACACACACATACACACACGCACACACGCACACACAAACACAGGCACACATACGCACACACACACACACACACACACACACACACACACACACACACACACACACACACACACACACACACACACACACACACACACACACACACACACACACACATACACACACACACACACGCATACATACACACCTATCCCACTGTCACATAAATGCATTTCATTTCTTTAGCATCATAGGTCAACAAATTTTTTTTTTCTGCTTATTTGTTTTTCTTGTATATCCATATTTAGTAGCTGCTATTACAAAAATGTCTATTTAAACAGATATCAATACCAATAAAGTGTTTAATAATGCCACCAGAGAAAGCAGAATACAGAAATACTACTGAATGCACCTGAAGCACTCAGAAGGCAAGTCATTACTGCAGATATTTGCAGTGGGAAAAAGTGAGACAGATACATATTAAATGTTGGTCTGTACTTCTGCGTGCCTTGCAGCCAGCTTCTTCCAAAACTGTGAAATCATCCATGTACCAAGAGCATCATTTTTGTAGACCAAGTGAACTGGAACTGAATCTGCAATTAAGTAAATAATTCATCATTAATAAATGCAGTATGATGTAAACGACTAACTTGCGTTCACTGCTTATGGGGAGTTTGAAATTCCAGTGCAAGTTAACACTTTAGTAATACATAATGCAATTAGTAGTCTTGTGTTCAAATCCAGGCCTTGATGAGTGCTTCAGAACTGTAAATATTATATGAAGGGATTCAGTAAGCTGTGGTAAAATGAAGGCAGATTTCCATGCATTTTACTTTATAGTAACTGACAGAATGGCTGGAAGGAGATGAGTGTAATACCAGCTTTCAAGTTCACACAGTAATGCACAGCTCAGAGATATGAAATGTATTCACAGTGCCTTCTATGTTTCAGAAATAAAGGAACTAGTAAGGTTACTAGTAGGCCACTCCCAGACTTTTTTGGTTTGTTAAACATTACAACACATATCTTTCTCATTTTGCAAACATCAAAGATATGGACAAAGGATCTTGAAAAATAGATACATCTAGCCAAAAATCTGAACATCTAATTAGTGGAATTTGCATAACTAATATCATAACTCCTCCCACTTCCAGTAGAACTGTGGGATACCACCAGTCAAACACATGATTAAAAAACAGTGGCAAAATGGCACAAAATGTAAGCAAAATAATAGTGTTTTGTTCAGTTTAAGCTCACTGCGAGTGGCTGCAACAGCTTAACTTTTGTAAACTGTCATTTCTTAGTCATATAACATTCCGAACAGTTTTTCACATGCTAGTAACTGCACATTTATTTCTGACAGCATCTTGACAATATTGCCTTCCCTACCCCTTGGTGCCTAACATTCCTATTTGTTTATCCCAGTCTACTTTGCTTAGCATACCAAAGCAGTGGAGTTTGGAAACAAAAAGTGCTTCACACAAATTGTCCTAATCTGGGGCATCAAAGACTCTCTAGGAAAAAAGAAAAAGCCAATAACAAATGCAAACATATGATGCCCAAGTATACAGCTGGATCATTCTCATCTCCCTCATTACCACATTCAACAAATCATGTGCAAATTAAATACATTTTTATTGTGTTTCCCAAAAAGATTGTGCTTTTTATCCCATGACTGCAGAGGTGTAATGGACAGAAGAAGTTTAATATCAGCTTGAAGTGTGGTCTCACAGTCACTGATATTTCTTAATAAAGAAAAAACAATTGTCCTTAGAAATGAGCATCAGTCATATCAGTTAAGTTCATCACACTAGCCTGCCCCCTCAATAAGAATGTTTTGATGTAAGGAGCATGCAGACCTATTCTGCCCTCCCTGTCCTTCAAACTTCAGAATATCTCTACCAGTAACATGCTAGCATGCTAACACCCTTTTCTCACATCTGAAAACTCCAACTTCAGTCTAATTAAATAATCAATCTTAGGTACTCCCAAAGTAAACACAGTTTGAGTACTTATGTACTTTTCATCCCCCACATTTTGATTCCATTCCCCATAAATGATTTAAATAACTGCATGCCCAGCCAGTATAAAACTTTGCATATAGTCAGTTGTGCTGCTTTATCCAGTCCACAGCTACATAAGCACACCTTTCCACTCTGTAGTCACACTTATTAACCCTCTCATTGTAGTCTCACTGAAAATTTGGCAACATAATCTTAGCACTATCATTTGATGACCTAACTCATGTACGGTTCAGCACGCAAATACTTATTTACATTAGTCATTTAACACAATGCCTATAACCAGTGTAGATCTGTTCATTTGTATCTGGAATAGACCTTGAAGGCTTGCAAATTCTGTTCCAGCTAAGATCACTTGTTATCCCATTTGCACAATAGTATATCGGTCTCTATCTATCTATCTATCTATCTATCTATCTATCTATCTATCTATCTATCTATCTATCTATCTATCTATCTATCTATCTATCTATCTATCTATCTATCTATCTATCTATCTATCTATCTATCTACCTATGTATATGTATTGGCTCTCTCACCTCCCTTCTATCTGAGCTAGACCCCTGAGGCTTTTGGATCAACATCTGAAGGTATGCACCCAGATATCACAGGTTATGTGGTATTTGCAGCACTGATAAACCTATAGCATGCATAGTTCCCCCTTCATGCCTCTCAAGAGACCAATTACTTCCTTAACACAACTAATAAGATTAGTTTAAAACTCAAAGCCACTTTTATTATATAATTTGCCTAATTAAAGCAATCATAATAACACTTTCTCCTATAAAAATAAACTTGGTATACAGATAAAGTAACAACTAATATAGAACACATGCAATATGCATACATCAACTGAAAATCAGAGCAAGTAAACTGTAAAATATAATAGTACTACATCATTTATAAAGCAGCAACCCATATAATAAAACAAACGTTAAGTAATTCCCAGCACACACATCCTTAGATACTGCACAGAGGCATCAACCCTCTCTGTTCTTCCATGAAATGACAGTCTTCTGCAGCAATGCACTACAAAAGCACTGTGTCTGCATCAAGCTCAGAATGTATCAGTAATAAAGCAAATGCAATCAACAAGTGGACATTGGACATAATGAATGTTTACCATGCAGAAGAGACAGTCTTACGGCTGCACTGATTCACCCAACCCCACATTTTGGAATGTCATCTTCTGGTACAGCAGGAGGGACATGATGTTAAAATGGTCAGATCACCAAGATACTTACTCTGCCTACCCATTTATAGTGACTACATTTTTGGACTAAAAATGTATCCATTTGTAATTCAGACTGCATGACTGAAGACTTATTTCTGTTGTAAAATATGCACTTTTATTTTAGCAATCTCACTGGTCTTGTCTATGTCTGCTTATTGGACTGGTCATAGCCTACCCCTGTCAGCTGCATGCCAAAAGAAAAATAAGACGATAATATCAGAATTTAAACTCGCCACATGGTAAGTCATGCCAGCCTGTTATTTAAGTTGCAAAATTTGTAACGGTTGAGTGGTATGTTACAGAGCATTCAATAAACTCTTGATTTGTGCAATGGGTGAGAAGTAATGAAGGCACCAGCCATTAGATAACATCAAATGAAAATTCCTAATTATGTGGTAGAAAAGGATGCCTTTTTATGTATGAAAGTAATTGTGATATCAAGTAATGCAAGGATAAGGAAGGGAAGAATGCAAGCTGATGAATAAGGGCACACGGAAAGCTGTAAAGTAGCTCTACTGGACAGCATCAGTGAGTACGATTTCTTCTGTGTCTGCTGCGGCAGCTACTGGTAAAAGTATAGATGGAATCCTCACATAATGTTGTTCCAGCTAAACTAATAAAGACGACACAAACAGTGCAAGAATGTTAGATATGGAGTACATTACGTCTGTGGAGGCATGCAGATGCTCTTGTGCATTTTACCTAACCACATCTAAGCTACAGGTAGAAAGTATTAGCGTATGAGGTAGTTATGAATGAATTCAAGGCATACGTGACTCAGCTAACACAGACATGAAGGTACTATAAGCAGTTACAGTACTGACCGTACCCAAAGGGGAATCATTAAATCATTCTTCCTCATTACTATTCCAGGCCATCATTCAGTTTAAGTCGGTGTAACTGTATACATTTGGGATCAGAGGCTGAAATTCTGATGGTCAGAATAAGTACAGATGAACAGGCAGTGGTCATAAGGATAAAAAACGAATTAAAAATATATATATGGATTTTAAGTATCTTCACAGACTCCCTATCTCTATGCACATTTTTCTGAGATGCTTCATAGCTAAAAAAAGAACAGTATTTTTCCTTGTTAAAATTTCAAATTGCTGTGGTTATCTTGAGACAAACTGTAGCTTTTCATATATCCTGTACATTGTTATGAAGGTATCAAGTAGCACCATATCATTTTAACATTTTCATAATCTCTTGCAGTCCAAAATTTAAGAAAGCCTGTAATATTAGTATCTTCATTCAAGAGCAAGATGTGTAGCTGAATTATTATGTTACTCAGGCTACTGATACTACATAATGTCATCTTACATTGTTCATGTCTGTTAGCCATTTGTTTATGTGTGTTAGCCCTTTGTTCATGTCTGTTAGCCCATTGCTCATGTCTGCTATCCCTTCATTCATGTCTGTTAGCCCTTTGTTCATGTCTGTTAGCCCTTTGTTAATTTGTGTTAGCCCATTGCTCATGTCTGCTATCCCTTCATTTGTGTCTGTTAGCCTTTTGTTCATATCTGTTAGCCCTTTGTGTCTGTTAGCCCTTTGTTCATGTCTGTTAGCCCTTTGTTAATTTGTGTTAGCCCATTGCTCATGTCTGCTATCCCTTCATTTGTGTCTGTTAGCCTTTTGTTCATATCTGTTAGCCCTTTGTGTCTGTTAGCCCTTTGTTCATGTCTGTTAGCCCTTTGTTCATGTGTGTTAGCCCTTTGTTCATGTCTGTTAGCCCTTTGTTAATTTGTGTTAGCCCATTGCTCATGTCTGCTATCCCTTCATTTGTGTCTGTTAGCCTTTTGTTCATGTCTGTTAGCCCTTTGTGTCTGTTAGCCCTTTGTTCATGTCTGTTAGCCCTTTGCCCTTTCCCTGCCATCCTTCTTTTATGCCTGTGCTGCTCCTGCACTTCTGATGTTTTCATACACCATGACCTTTATGTTAATGTATATTTTCTGTTGCATTTTTACCACAGGCATCTCAAGCATGCTTCCATGCAAGTGCTACTGCCATGTTTTTCAAGTCTTAGCTGCCATAAATCCCTGTGGCCTGCAGAAATTCTTCGAGGATAAACACAATGTTAGTATTCTTTATTTCCACAGTATGCCTACCTACAGCATTACCAAATACCTCTGAGAGGTCAACAAGCTTTGCATTTTTTTTCAAAGATCACCCACTCTTTTGTTACCTTCCTTTTCTCCTTTTTTGTTTTGTCTTTGTCACGTTATGTGCAGTTACATGACAACTATCTCTTCCATTACTGGTTATTTTCAATGCATTCTACAAACATTAACTCATGGCACATCCATGACGCACACAAAACTCTTTTAATAACTTGTGACTTTTTGTCTAATTATTTAATTCATTTTCAGATATTCTGCAACTTCATCCACCAGCATCAGCTTGCATTCTTCCCTTCTGTACCCTTCTATTATTTGGTTGCCCAATCACATTTAACCTTTACCTCTAACCGTCCTTTTCTACAACTACATTTCTAATTTCCCCTATTTTAAAAGTTTTCCCATCACCCTAACCCCACAAATACCAAATAGCATGTCTAGCCTTCTTAACACATCATCTCCTTCACTTTCTCTCCAACATCACCAAGACTGTAGACTCATTTCACATAAATCTTCCTCTGATACACAATGTGCCCTCTCCTCTTATGTTCTCTGGCCTATTTTCTATTCGGCTGTTTCCTCACCCACCTTTTTTGATTACTTGCCTCGTGCTTATCTGCTCACTTCTCAGTCTGCACTTCTTTGTCAACAAAACACAAGTACCCTTATTGAACATAGCTGGATGTTAGTTTAACAGAGCAAGGCTGTCAGCATCACCAACTGGCCCTGTCCATAAGGGAGCACACAACATTATATATTACACTTTGTAGTGTGGTTGATATATGTCTGCAAAAAATACCAAGCCCCCAGGGTTGTACTGGTTGTGGGGGGGGGGCAATGACAACAGATGTATTTTTTGTGAATATATGACATATACTTAGAATGTGCCCTGAATTTGCAAAGTTTCGACATGTAGTTTTATGTCATAAAAAGGAAATGGACAATAAACACCAATAACAAGACATCATATATACAGTTCCATAGCTCAGTGAGCAGTGCATTTGTGCAATGGTTAACAAGGTGTGTATGCATGTGAGTTACACCTGTTTGCAGGTTGTTGGCAAGCACAGTGCAAACATGAGCCACACTGCTAACATGAGTAAAAATAATACTATATGGCATGTAGTGTATTCAAAGCCAGGACTATGTGTATGGCAGTTCTACACTTACACCTGTTGCCAGAAGAACGTTGAGGAAACAGTTGTCTATGTTGCACTTCATTGCTGTAAACTGTAATATCACAGCAGTAAAACAAAGGTTGCATGCTCTGTACTAGAACCTAATATCATCTGTACTCCAGGCCGGGTTTCACAATGGCCAAGGCCATTAACTGAATGCATCCAGGAACTATTTTTGGCCATCTGATTCATAGGTGGTCCACTGCACTTCTCACAAAACTGATAAACACAGCCATTACCCCCTTATGCTATTTCAGCTCTGCGGCGCATCGCACAAAAAAGTGCAATTAAAAATGAAAGGAATAAGAAAGAAAACCTTAGTAATGGACACAGATAAGTAAAATAAGTGATTGCTGTCACATGTTCATAGGTTCATAGGTATGTATTAAGCTAATGGCCATAGAGCCTTTACAAGCCTAGCCCATAGTAGACCCCTGGCATCATGCCACCCAATGATAGTTCCCAGTGCCACTATCAAGCAGAACCACTGGAGTGATCCCCGGGGTGAACTTTCCATTACCCATCCACTCATCAAGATTTCTCTTGAAGAGGGACAGCGAGGTGCTCTGCTTGACATGTATGGGAAGTATATTCCAGAGCATGGGCAGTCTCTGGGTGAGGAACCTGTCCTCCAGCATGTTCTGTTGATTGTAGTAATGAGGTTGAGGTCTCTGGAGTGTGTGGTACGGAGGGATTGGGATTTCTTTATATGTAGCATTTCTAACAGAGCTGGGTCAGACATGGCTTTGTAAGTCAAGCAGAGATCACCTCTAAGTAGGTGATATGAGACAGGGAATAGCTGGAGTCTTTTGATTCTGTCCATGTAGGACATGAGTTTAATGCCTTGGATCCTCTTCGTGAGGTACTTCTGTGGCCTCTCCAGCTGTTGCAGGTGTCTAGTGAAGTATATGCCAAATGGGGCATTATACTCAATGATTGGTCTAATGAGGGAAGAGTAGAGAGAGATGATGACCTCTTTCTGCCTGGAAGCAAAACCCTTGGTAATGAGATGTGTCACATAGAAGTACTTTCTGACCACAGTGGCAACATGGTCGTCGAAGGAGAGTTTGCTGTCAACCTGCAGCCCCAGATCTCTTATAATGCCTTCAGTGTTTAGTGGGCTCCCATCGTTATAGTAATTAGTGGGAAGTGTGTTTTTATCAAAGGGGATGACTACGCATTTTTTTGCATTAAGCTTAAGGCCATGATTTCAACACCAATTATTGGTCTCAATGAGGCCTTTCTGTAGGGTGTCTGCATCACTTGGGGAGTTAATAATGGCTCCCAGCTTGCAGTCGTCTGTGAACTTGGTCAGCCAGAGTCCCTTTGTGTTGGCCTGGACTTCTGAGAAGTAGATGCTGAACAGAAGAGGAGCCAGGACTGATACCTGTGACACTCCACTCATGACTGGTCAAGCAGTCTGACTTGGGAGTCCGCTAATTTCACACTATGTGTTCTATCTGTGAGCCAAATTGAAACCCACCTAGTGATATAGGGGTTGATGCCTAGTTTGGTGAGTTTATCAATAATTCCTGCGTGGGGAATGGTATCAAAGGCCTTGGCCAGATCGAGGTAGACTGTATGAACTGCCTTGCCCTCTTCCACAGCCCTGGTGACTGAATCAAAGAAGTCAACCAGGTTGAGCAGGCATGGTCTACCCTTTCACAAAACCAAATTGCATGGGATCTAGAGTTTGGAGCTTCCCCTATATCCTTGTTAATTAGGTCCTTGATGATGTGCTCCATAGCCTTACATATCAGACTCGTCAGGCTAATGGGGAGATCATTCCCAGAGTCTGTAGTCACTTCCCCTTTATGAAGAGGGATGTCTGTAGCAGTGTGCCATTCAGTAGGGACAAAGCTTGAGGTGAGGCTGTGAGTGAACAGGGCACACAGATGTGGTGCCAGTTCACTTTGTAGTTCATGTAGAATGTTCTCCATTTAGAGGAGTGCTTCAAAATGAGTGCATCTTGAGATTTAGACTTCTAACATTGAGCAGCATGACCCTCAGATTGCATTTATTTATAGCTGTTATGGTGATAATTTGGTCTTTGGAACACTGCCTAAAAAAGTCACTATAGGGGTGGCAAGAGCCTTGGCCAGTACCCGGAAACCAGGTCATCCCAAGCAAAGATATACTGGATCTCCTTTGAATGTCACCAGAAACTTAGCCAATTGTTGAAGTCAATCATTTTTTGTTTGTACTGCCGTATCATTCTGGGTGATTGTAGGATACTGCTCAGGGCTAGGGTCATACCTGCCTGGGCTACATAATCCAAGAGCTCCACCATGTCTATTTTCATGTAGTCCAGGGAGGTGCATCTCAAGGTTATTCACACCCACATGGACAATGACAGAGTCATACTTGTACTTGTTGTGGAGTGACCTGAGTGCATGTGTTATGTGTCGGATTCTGGCCCATGATGGACAGCAGACTGTTACCCTTTCCTTATTCAACTTAGTGAGTGGGACATCTGTGTGCCTCACTATTGAGTCACCTATGATTAGTGTATTGGGCAAGGTTTTTAGCCTTAGGGGCTTAGGTAGAGGGGCACACTGTGGAGGTGAACTATGTGCCCTGTGCTTTGTGATGTGTTGTGGTGGTCGAGTATGTTTCTGTCTTGGAGGTCTCTGCTGTTTGTGTAAATTTCTGTTGAGAGCCTCTGCAAAGGTAGGTGTATGGTTTGTGTTTTTATGTGAGAGCTGTGATGGTGGGTGTTCTGGAGGGCTATGTGTTCCATGTGGTGTGGTGCAGATGCTGACCTTCTCCTCTTGACCAGCTAGTCCAGTCTTAGCTGGAGAGTGCATAGCTTCCAATTTGGTGATATAAGTGCATCTCTCATAAGTCTGAGTGTTTGGAGGTAAGAGGAGGGGATTGTCTGTGTACATGAAGCAGTTGCTACACGACCTCAGAATGCCCATGTGTACCAGGTTAATAGGAGAAAGCATAAGGAACTGCCCTTTAATCATGCCAGGAGGGGTGGTCAAAACTACTAAGTACTGGAGCTATTTCCATGAAGAATGACTAGTGCTGATAGCACTTAGTTGTGCTACAGTAATTGCTACAAAAACCTGCTGAAGTACAAAGTGGTTAAGCTATTTGAAGTGCAAGAGAGAAAGAACTAGCAAGATCTAAGGGAAAAACTGAAGAGCAGACTTTCTGGCACCAGTAATAGTTTACCTCAGCTTGGCGCCCCTGCATCGAGCTTAAACAAGCCCAAACCCACACAGACGTGGGTTTTTAAACCAGAAAGTTGAAGGGGATAGAAAAACTGCCCAAAGAAAGTTGAAGGGGATGGAAAAACTGCCCAAACAACCAATAAACTACAATTTCTGGGCCAGAAACCACTCCTCTTGTGGTAGGTAGGCTACCTACTGCTTACCACTCCCAATGATAAGCTAGAAGACTTCCCTCCAACACAGAAAGGCTTGGGAGGGCTCTGAAGGTTGCAAACAATCCTCGATACAGAAAATGTGTATCTGGAGTAAACTAGTTACAGGAAAGGAGGGAAACAAGCTTAAAACTTTTTGTTTTGTTTTTTTTTTTACAGAAAATCAGCTAAAACAGCAGTAAAACAATTCAAATGCAGTGCAAGCTAGCGCACGAGTGTGTAGCAATATTAAAGCAAATACAGTTTAAATAAATGCAATTAAATTTAAAAAATGACCAAAAACAATTATTTATTTTATTTATTTATTTTACATTTGTTAACCAGGAGAGTCTGACTGGATTTTGGTCCATTTTCAGCAGAGGCCTGGGGAGAAAACTCCATAGATACATATATACCAATAGATCTCTGACTGAAAACTTCACTATAAAATCCAATAATGGGACCATCATCTCCCCAGACACCTATACAAAGCTATTAGGAGTAAACATTGACAATAAACTCAGATTTGATATACATATCAACCAAGCCATTAAGTCAGTCAACAAGAAACTTGGGACCCTATATAGAATTAAAGCCTTCCTTACCCCGAATGCCAGGGCAGCCACAGCCCATTCACACCTTCTCTCTACCCTACTATATGCCTCTCCTGTCCTCACTCACCTTAACAAATCTGATCTGGCCAAGCTCTCATCCTGCTATAATCACATTGCCAGGTTCGTTACAGGCCTACCCTACAGAACACACCACTGTACTAACCTGAAAAAGCTTGGATGGATAGAATTCCCACACCTTCTTCACCAGTCCCAACTCATAGAGGCCTTCAAAATCCTTAAACAACCTGAGAATACCCCAGCACTAAAAACTTAATGACTCCCTACTCCAATCTAAGCTGCCTTCGCTCAGCAAACAGACTCCTTGTCCAAACAACTAAATCTCTCAACCTAGGTGGTGACGCTATTTGCCAACACCACTGGTAAAATATGGAACTCTCTCCCAAATAACATCACGCTTGCAACTTCTCTAAGATAGTCTAAAACTCCACTTCAAGTCACACTGGCTATGTCCTTGCTCAAACCCAGACTAGCTCTGTGCCATTAACTAAAACATAAACAACTAGCTAAGATGATAAGTACTTTGTATACTGTGATAAAGAAATATGTATCCTGTCTAACTCTATGTCATTATACTGCCTACTGTCCTTGCTAATATGTTAATAATGTTACATTTGTAGTAATCTCAGAAATAGTAATGGCAGTCTTGTACTTGTATGTAAATAGCCTATGTTTTTGTTAAGTTCTTTCAGCTCATTTACTGTACCTAATTATCAATGTAACTCTGTTGGAGCTTTTCTCCCCGGGCCTCCGCTGAAAAAGGACATGTATCCAGTCGGACCATCCCGGTTAACAAATGTAAAATAAATAAAATAAATAAATATACACAGAGTAACTTGACAATTTTATACATTTGTACAAGACAGTTACATACTTTGAGAATTATATACTTTGTGCAGGACCACTTACAAAAACTATACCAGATATGCCAGAATATATAGCAAATTTAAGAAAGTATAGACTTTTATCCACAAACACAGTAATTTTAGTAATACACAGCTGTGCAAGTTCACCTTTAGCTCAGCAATACAATCACTAATTTATCAACTGGAACAGCTGAAGTATCAGAGTTATGGTAAAGATAGTTTCAATAAGGGGCCAGGTTTTAGAGATTCATAGTAAATAGAGAGAGGGTTAGTCAGGATTTATACAGGGGCATAGCCAATGTATTTTTAAATGTTTTTTAAGAGATGTTTTAAATTGAGTTAAAGAGGGGACTGCAGTGAGTTCAGCAGGAAGTAAGTTGCAGATTTTGCCCAAAGAGTCAGTAAATAGAGAGTCACCAGCTAAGTTGTTGGTTTTAACAGTTTGAACTAGCATTCTATTGGAGGAGCAGAGCGTTTTTAAGTTACTGTATGGGATGATGATATTTTTAAGTATGGGTGTGTTTTCTGGTTGACAGAGAACTTTGTGTGCCACGATTAATTGATTATACTGAAATTGACAGGGTAGTTCGTGCCTGCCTAGAGCTTGAAGGTTAAGACAATGGTGTTGTCTATGTGGTGAACCTGTGGCAAATTGGGCAATATTATTGTAGCATCTAGTGAGTTTATTTAGGTCAGATTTACTTAGATTTGTAAAAATAGGAGAAGCATATAGCAGGGTTAAAAGTAAATGTGTTCGGACAATCATGGTCTTATCAGATGGGGTAAGAAATTGTTTAATTTTATATAAAGAGCCAAGTTTCTTATTTACTGTCTTAATGGTACGGTCAATGTGAGCATTGAACTTGAGATTGTTGTCGATTAACACACCTAGTAGCTTAGTAGTTGGTTTTGGGGAAATTATAGCTCCATTGTTGGATTTTATGGTAAGTAAGGGCAATGGAACTTTACTAGTGGGGGTAAAGGGTAACAGCTTTGTTTTATTTGGATTTAATAGAAGACACTGGTGAGTGAGCCAGTTTTCTACCTTATTAAAGGTACTTTGGGATAGATTCTGTAAATCTGTCAGAGAGGTAGCAGAGCAGATTAAGGTAGAGTCATCCACATACTGAGTACGCGTTGCTTTTGGGATGACTGTATTCAAATCATTAATGAAGATGGAGAATAGAAGCGAGCCTAATAGAGAACCCTGAGGGACTCCAAGGGTGATTGGTAATAGGGTGGATAGGTTCCCCTTCCATAATACAGCTTGTTGTCTGCCACTTAGATAAGACTGAAACCAGAGAATTGCTTGGTTATGTAGTGAGAGTGTTTTTAGTGTACTTATTAGTAGGTGGTGATTTACCATGTTGAATGCCTTGGATAGGTCTAAGAAAAGGGCAGAGGAAAGTTGTTGTTATGGTTTTGATTTATTGTATGAGAGAATGATAGGAGGGCTGAGGTTGTACTATGGTATGGTCTAAAACCATGCTGGGAGGAGGTTAAAAGTTTTTTTCAGATTGAGATAGGGTAGGAGTTGTTTGTGGATACATTTTTCCATGATTTTTGCCAAGGTTGACAGGATGGCTATAGGTCTATAGTTTGATAATTCAGTGGAGCTACCTCCTTTATGAAGAGGAATAATATGAAAGATCTTCCATATGGAAGGGATGTAGGCTTTGAGAATGGTTCTATTGATTAGTATTGAAATGGGGTATACTAATTCATCTGTAGCTTTTTGTAGATAGACTGCTGGGAGGAGATCTGTGATAGGGTGGTGGGTTTTAGTTTCTTGATCAGTGACCTGATAAGTGATGTTGGTACTGGTTGAAAACTGAAGGACAGATGCATTTTGTGTGTGCGGTTCATAGTACTTGGGCTATTGGGGAGCTAGATTGTTGGTGAAGGATTGAATAGTTTCCGTAAAGAAGGTGTTGAAAGTAGTGAATTAGGAAAAAAATCAAAATGGAGGCACTTAGAGTTTCTCTTTCTCCTTACTGGTACTCTTGGAGTCTGCAGGACACCAAAACTGGATCTGTGGAGCTTAAACAATCACAAACCCATGCAAACGTGGGCTTTTAAATCAGAAAGTTGAAACAGATGGAAAAACTGGCCAAATGACCAATAAACCTACAATTTCTGGGCCAGAAACCACTCATCTTGTGATAGATAGGCTACCTAGTGCTTACCACTCCCACTGATAAGCTAGAAGGCTTCCCTCCAACACAGAAAGACTTTGGAGGCTCAGAAGCTTATAGTCTTGGTTACAGCCAATCTGTATCTTGACTAGACTAGTTATAGGAAAGGCGGGAAATGAGCTTAGGATTTTTTTTTTACAGAAAAGCAGCTAAAACAGCAGTAAAAATAATTCAAATGCAGTGCAAGGTAGCACGTTTGAGTGTGTAGCAATATTAAAGCAAATACAACTTAAATAAATGCAATTAAAGTACAAAATGACTAAAAACAAGTGCAGAAAGCATTAAATAGGACAAAATCAAAATGGAGGCACTTAGAGTATCTCTTTTCCCTTCCTGATGCTCTTGCAGTCTGCAGGATGCCAAAACTGGATCTGCAGAGCTTAAACAAGCAGAAACCCATGCAAATGCGAGCTTTTAATCCAGAAAGTTGAAAGGGATGGAAAAACTGTCCAAACGGCCAGTAAACCACAATTTCTAGGCCAGAAAGCACTCCTCTTGTGGTAGATAGGCTACCTAGTACTTGCTACTCCAACTGATACGCTAGAAGGCTTCCCTTCAACACAGAAAGGCCTGGGGGGCTCAGAAGCTTACTAACAGTCCTGGATACAGCAAATCTGTATCTG
Source organism: Protopterus annectens (assembly GCF_019279795.1). Lineage (NCBI taxonomy): Eukaryota > Metazoa > Chordata > Ceratodontiformes > Protopteridae > Protopterus > Protopterus annectens. The sequence continues at coordinate 1,354,766,185 of NC_056728.1, forward strand.
GACTAGACTAGTTACAGGAAAGGTGGGACACAAGCTTAAAACTTGTTTGTTTTTGTACAGAAAAGCAGCTAATACAGCACTAAAAACAGTTCAAATGCTGTGCAAGCTAGCACACGAGTGTGTAGCAATATTAAAGCAAATACAGTTTAAATAAATGCAATTAAATTACAAAAATGACTAAAAACAAATGCAGAAAGCAGTAAATTAGGAAAAAAATCAAAATGGGGGCATTTAGACTATCAGAAAACAATGCCAGCAAATATTAAAATAATTTAGTCTAGCAAAAATTAAAACAATGCAGAACTCTGAACAGTTAAAAAGAGCCAAAAAATATACTAATAAGCTCTATATTTCCAGATTGTTTGAGAAGCACACTCAGTCAGAACACAAGAAGATTCTGGCAATGGTATGCAGGAATTTATGGAGAGAAGGTTTTCTTAAGGGTTTGTCCAGAAGAGTGTAGACCACAAGAACCTTCTTAAATGTAAAGTAACTCACCTGAAGCACAAGTTCTAAGACCAAAGCTTAAAATGCTTACAATAACAGATAAATTCAATTAGGCTACTAACAAGCAGTATTAAATGCAGCAGAATAAAAGCACTCCAAAACTCAAGAGCACACAGCAAAAATAAGGTAAAAATGTATGAAAAATACAATTACAGTAAAAGCAGATGAATAAAGTGTACATTTTTTTAAAGTGGAGAAGGAGGAAACAGAAGTGTTAAAAGTCAAAGAAGCTAGTGGTAGTCCTGCCCAAATAATTCTCACTGCACTATGTTGAGTGATTAAATGAGATTGGAAAGGGAGCAGTGACCAATATCAGATTTTAGAGCAGGGGTGGGCAAATCCAAAGCCACCAAGTTTAAGACTACAACAACACTTGGAAGGAAGGGTGGGGTAAAAAAACAGTGCAGATAAGAACATAGGACAGAAACAATACAGCAAATATATAAATAATAAAGCAAATCAATAAATACAGCACAGTGCAAACTGAGTTGCAAAAAGTGTATTTATCAGTTTGGAATATCAGACTGCTCATGGTCAAGAGAATTCAGCTCTCTGCTATATCAGCTCTGCACAGATTCACAGAAATGCAGTTTATAATGGAAGTTCCTCTACTCTAATGAAACATTGTTATAGTCGCTGCAAATATTTGTGCTTTCAACACATTTTTGTTTAACTTATGAAGTTGTTGCTACTAAAGTAAAGGGCAGTACATTTAATACAGTTAAAGATCGAAGTTGAGCACGTTACCGTGAACTGAAATCCCTCGATCATAAACAAGTACCCCCTCCCTCCTCTTACCAGTGCGTTTGCTAAATTAAACCTTCTGACTTCTCAAGTAGTGTTTTTCCCTCCCCCATACCTTACACTCCCTACTTAGTGACGTAGTGTGCAAACCCTCACTCTTACCCTTCCTCTGAGACCTTCCCTCACCCAGCCTGTATTGTGTACTGATTTACTACTTCATTTTTCTTTTTTAACCATAGTAGTATTGTAAATCTTTTCTAAGTTACACTACCTGTTGGAGATTTATGTTTGTATCTGGTGGAATTCTCCTGCCTCAGGTGTAGCCCTGCTCTGTTCGCCCTTACTACAGTTGGGCTCACTTTACTCTCCACCCACCCCCCATATAATTTCCTTTATAGCGAGCCACTTAGTCCCACCCTACTCCAAAATCCCTCCTCTTCCTCCCTAGCATTTCCAACTACTTCCTCTCTTACTCACTAATCTTAACTATCATACTTCACCTTCTTCCCCTATTTACCTTACCTAGTCTATACTATATCACCTATTACATTAATACAACACTGCCCACACCCTAATTTCCCATATCCAGCAAATATCACTAAATACTACTTCACTAAAATGTCTAGCCAATGCTTCTCAACCCTCTCACTTCTACTTCTACTCCCTGTATTCCTTCTTCTTATACTCACATCACCCTACAACCATTTATACCCTATGAGCCCCCCCACACAAATCCAGTTAATAATAACTCCTTAAGCAATCATCTGTCCTTCTATATCTCATCATCTATCTTGACCTCAAATATCCCCATGCTTATGGTCCAAATACCTCCCACAAACTCCATATTATCTGAACCAAAAGGTAACCCCTATACACTTAATTATGCCAAACTCAAATTTATCTACTTTAACCTTAACATTCTCCTAGATGGTGACATGCATCCTAATCCTGGCCCCACACCCCACACACATAACCCCTCAAACACTAACTCCAGTTCTCCAAACAAATACATCTCCTTCTACTCTATGACTATTAGGAGCATTTTAAACAAATTAAGTGAATTACATACTTGGATCTCCCAACAAACTCCTGATATCCTAGTACTTATTGAAACCTGGCTAAAATCCCATCACCTAGCTAGAGACTTCCTACCTTTCAGTTATAGTGTACATCGCCTAGATAGACAAAAGAAGAAAGGGGGTAGCATTACCAAATTACATAACAACCTCCTATTTCAAACACTAAATCACCTTTTCCAGCCTTCCCCCCAGCCGAAATCTTATCAGTAAATCTAATACTAAATGAATACTCCACCATTACTATAGTGGAAGTATACATACCTCCAGGAAATAACATTCCCCGCCTAGAAAATAAACTTGCCTACATCTCCAATCACATTTCCAATTAACTATTATACTTGGAGACATCAACATAAACTGGCTATCCGTCTGCTCTCCTAACCCATCCTAACACATAAATCTCTGTGGATTTACCCTCCTTATCACTGACCCTACCCATACCAATAACTCTCATTCAACCATAAGTCTCATTGACTGGATACTAGTCTCTCACCCTTCAAAATACCACAACTCTGAAACCCTCTCAAACTCCTTAAGTGATCACTGTCCAATAAAAGTTCTCAGATACATACCCCAACATATTAAACCCCATAGGTTCATAAAATGACACAAATTAACAAACTCTTAACCTGAAGTCTTCAGATCTCTCCTCTCTGAAGTAAACTGGACCACCCTACAATAACTCCCCTTAGATGACGCAGTTCAGTTCTTTAACTCCACATTCCTAAATATTCTTAATTCTCTTGCACCTCTCTGAACAGTTCTAATTAAATCAAACCCAGCTCCATGGTTAATTAAAATACACGAACATTACTAAAAATAGGGATAGGGCATGGAAAACCTGGACAAAAAACAAACTCCAACTGGACCTGCAAAAATAAAAAGAATTAAGAAATTTGGCCAAAAGACAAATAAATAAAACTTCTATTCTAATCCATCCTCCACCTTTAAACCAAATGCCAGCAAGTTCTGGAACTCAGTTAACCAAATATTACACCCAGGCTCCCCAAGCTCACCAAATCTTTGTCCTCACAAAACACATGAGGAAACTGCCACTATTTTTAACTCTTACTTTATTGATTCAATAGCAAAACTGATTAACCCCATTCTCAACCAAGCTATCCATAATAACAATATGAATGTCATAGACCAATCACCAAAAGGCAGCTCTACAAATACTTTCTCCTTAAAACCAGTCTCCACCAACTTTATCAAATCACTACTATCCAAATTAAAACAATGTTCCACATCTGATGACAATATCCCCTCTTCTTTCCTACAGATCACTGCTGATCCCCTTGCTCTTCCAGTTTCCATACTAATTAATCACTCCATCTCTGAATCAACTGTTCCTACTATCTGAAAACAATTCTAAACCCTTCCTATTCATAAAGGAGGTAATTCCACAGATACATCCAACTTTAGATCCATTGCTATACTCTCACCTCTTTCCAAACTTCTACAAAAATGTATACACAAACAAACAATTCAATAACTACTTCTAGAGAATCTACTCACATCTACTCAACATGGCTTTCATTCCAACCATAGTACCACTACAGCCCTTCTGTCCTTCCTTAATAATGTATCATTTGCCAGAGACAACAATAAACTTATCTGCTGTCTGTTCTTAGACCTCTCAAAAGCGTTCAACACAGTTTCTCATCCACTCCTTCTGCAAAATCTGACAGACCTTAATTTCTCACCTCCTACTGTATCCTGGTTTAAACGTTCTCTCTCTGATTGCTATCAGTCAGTAAAATGGCATTCAGCCCACTCCCCCTTGCTCACCATTAAAACAGGTGTTCCACAAGGTTCCATCCTTGGTCCACTGCTTTTCAATATCTTTACCAATCTTCTCTCCTCTTCTATCCTGACTCATCTATTATACAGTATGCTGATGACTCTACAATCATCTCAGTTGCTGACGCTATAACTCAACTTACATCAATTACTCAGATTTCCTTCAACTCAGTAGAAAAATGGCTATCCAATAACCAACTTAATCTCAATCCAAACAAGACTAAACTACTACTCTTTCTTCCAAAAAACTTCACTACATCAAATCATCCTTCACAATACTGTCTCTAAATAATACCCCTATACAGGTAGACAACAGCACAAAACTACTAGGAGTCATCATTGACGACCACTTAAAGTTTGATTTACATATCAACAATTGCATTAAGAAAATGCATCAGAAGTTAGGATTACTGTACTGTAACAGGAAATTTCTTAATAAGGAAGCTAAGTTAACTCTATCTAACTCTTACCTCTTACCCACCTTACTATATAGTTCTCAAATTCTAACTAACTGCAACACTGGACTATTAGCCAAGCTAGAATCAACTTACAACAAGATTGCCAGATTTGCTGCATAGAGTACATATAGGTACCCTCACTGTCTCTCTGAAAGAACTACACTGGCATGAACTAAAAAATAAATTTTAAACTTAATGAGGGCAGACACAATACATTTTAACAAACAATAAAGAAGATGACACCAACTTGTGAATTGTGCAGTGCTTACATACACTTTTACACTTCACAGACCTACATATACACCTCTGTAAGTATAACCTGACACACACCTATGATATCATAATTTGCTGATGCCATGCATTCAACGCAAACACTGTGGAAGTGCCTACATGAAGTGAACATCCCTACATGGTTACAAATTTCTGGGATTCAGCAATTCTAAAGGGTTTTTGACCTTATTTGCATCTTCACTGTGCTGACAACCCTGAACCTACAAGGTTGGTAACCTTGTAGACAGGGGAAAGTGAAGGGGAGCCCAATGTTGTATAGTCAAGGGAGGGTATTACTCAGGTATATATCTGCACAGAGGAATGCAAGTTTTGGATTCTATGTTTCATGGGGTTTAAACTTTTAGCTGTCTACATTAGTTACAAGTACATTGTTCATTTTGTGGGTGGGGGTGCAAAGCTGCATTTACATCTTGGCACTTAATAAGGAGTTATTGCTATTGTAAGTATAATTTTCAATCATCCAACATGTCTGAGAATGTCATAATGTTTGTGGGATTGCATGTTATGGTTTGTTCTGTTCTATACAAATGTATGGACATTTACTTGCTCTTGTTTCTGTGTAGACTTCTTTGTGTGGCTGTATTCAAAAAACGTTCGAATACATGGCCAACATGAGCACAGAGTCTACACGGTTGCTTTACAGCTAGTTGAATCGCTCCAGTGTGTTGATTTCCATCATTAGCAAACAATTCAGATACTTATGCTATAATTTGCATGCTACAGAAGCTTTCGTGTTTGTTTGTGAGTATGCACCATTATGCAGAGTTTACTGAATCTAAAACATTTTGCTGCAGTGCATAATGCATACATGGTCAAAATTATTGTGCAGGCTTTATTGAATCCCCTCCCAATCTAGGTCTAAAGAAATTATCATTCCTCTCTTCTCACCTGTCATAAGCAAAATTCTGTAATACAAAGCTCCTTTTACCATGCATCTATTCCAACCCATCAGACAACTAGAAAGACCCCAAAACAAAAATAACTGGTCTAAAACTCCCATGCTACAAAGACAGGCTTAAAACACTATCACTGTATTCTCAGTTTTATAGAGTCCTACATAGTGACCTACATTTGGCTTTTTTTTGTCATGATGGACCCTATCTTCTTCAATCTCCTATACCTCCACAAAGTAAATGACTCTTCCAACACTCATAGAAAAGATCAAAATGTCCTTCAACAGATAAATTGAACACACTGTTGGGATATGTCTCCCAGTGCCAAGTATTGTCATCTCACCCTAAAGCGAGAATGTTTGTGCTCATATATGACTCCAACTGATGGAAGGATAGAAGGATAGTTGAAATCACATATGACCAAGGTGTCAGGCTGTATAGTAAGTGACTAAAGTATGTCCATGTAGGCAGACTGGTTCTTGTGATTTATGGTGGGGGACCTATAGCTAACAGTGATATGGAAGGCAGGTTTACTACAGTTAGTTGGAATTGGAGAAGCACTACAGAGTTGTACTGTTTGACCAGTCTTGATCTGTATTTGTCATTAACAAAGATATAGACTCCTCCACCTTTGGTGCTTTCATGCTCGTTTTGATGTCTGAACATGTGAAGGCATTCTAGCTTTCCATGGCCGGGGGTGTCTGTGGTCTTGAGCCATGTCTCTGCAACTGCACAGACATGGGCATCTTCTAAGGTAGCAGTGTTTCCAGTGAGTTCAGTTTCTGATATGCCCTCAATGCATTAAGCAGCAAAACCATCAGTTTGTCTCTAGTGGCTTTTTTTACATTGTGAATTTAGTTGTTCTTACATTGCCTAAAAAGGCCACTATGGGAGAGGCAAGTACCTTTGCCAGTAACTGAAAGCCAAGAGGTGACAGGTGAAGACCATCTGTGCCAAAGCAGTGTAGTCTGTTGACCCTATCTTCCTAGGCTGACAGATACTGAATCACCCTGGACTGACAACAGAAGCTAAGCCAATTGTTGAAGCCAATCATGTTTTGTTCTTTGGTTTTTGGTATCCACAGTCTGTACTTAGGTTTGGAGTTTTTCGATGTTTTGTTTATAATGAAGCATCATCCTGGGTTAAGGTGTAATGCTGCTGTTGAGAGACTTGAATGCATGCATAATCTGATGGACCCTGGCACCTGACAGGTAGCTGACCATGACCTTCTCCTTATCCAGCCTGGCAAGGGGGACATCTGTGTGTCTCACTATGGAGTAGCTTATGACCAAGACATTTGGTTTTGAGGTATTTTGCCTTAGGGGCTTATTGGCTGAGACACTGCTGTGTGTATTATTATGTGTAGTGGATTCTTTTGGGTCTGCATTGTGTGCACTAGGTTTATGCTTGGGAGGTCTCTGATCATTAAGTAGATTTCTAGACAGTACCTCCATGTATGTGGGTTTATGTGTTGTGAGCTTGTTGTGTGCAAGACGTGATATGTGTGTGTGCTGACAACATGTTTAATATCTGGTTTTATCATTATGTCAGAGAATAGATTCCAAATTCATAGTAAAGATACAGCTCTCACATGTTGTATTAGTTTGTTTTAGCAGTAACTGCTTACCAATAAACATGAGGCAATTGCTATATTGCCTCAGTATGCCCATGTCAATCAGGCTGGGAAACTGCCCAGCCATTAAAGAAGGTCTATACTGTAGTAATTAGTGGGAAGTGGGCTAGATGGATCAGGTTTTGCTGTAAGACTAACAAAAAGTGTCTGTTCTATGGAGGGCTAGGGGTAGAGAAATGTGTCAGTGTTTCACAATGCACAATTGAATTGCTCTCAGGGCAGCAGTGCAAGCTCCGAGCAGCTCTGGTAAACTGAGTGCAAACCTGGCCAAATATGATGCTGGAATACAAGTGAAGTTAAATAATTTAAAAAAGCAAACAAAGGGAAATGCCAAGATTGATCCAGGAATCCCAAACGTAGATGGGTCCTTGGCTGCACACTTCTGCCACAAGGGTGCAGGGGCCTTTTTAATGTAAGAGAGATAGTTTTAGTGCTCAAATGATACCAAACAGTATAGATTCAGCAAGCCTGAATCGAGCTTATAGTATAAAATGCAGAAATACTAGAAATTCAAAGAGCAGATAATCGCAATCACAACAGCAGAAAAAAAAAACAGTTTAAATAAAGCAGCAATTCAGTAGAATACTTCAGCAAGAGTGTAGACAACAAACCTTCCTAGTGTGAAATAAGTGGTCTGGAACCCAAGTGCTTAAACTAGAACTAAAACACTTTCAGAGTAACAGACACAATAAGCCTTCAATCAACAATTCCCAGCTTAGAAGGGTGTAGGCTATCCTCTTCTGCCTCAAGAGTCTACACCACAAACCTTCCTAATGTAAAATACCTGTTTTGGAGGCCAAGGGCTTAAACCATAACAAAGATAGTTAGAAAAACAGTCACAATAAGCATTGAACCAGTGAATCCCAGCTCAGAAGCGTAGATGCTACCGTTTCCTCCCACAAGAGTGTAGACTATAAATTTTCTTAATGTAAGACAACTGGCCTGATGCCCAAGTGCTTAGACCAAAAGTAAGAGGCTTAGAATAACAATTACAATTTAATTTTTATACCAGACAAATGACAATGAAATGTCTTTTAATATACCCACATACAGCATGTCATGGTTAGTAGGCCTTGTGTTACCTTGATGAAAAAGCCCTCTGATGTGTCCAGCTGCTGCATTTGTCTGATGAGGTTCATGCAAAAGAGAACATTATACTGTATAACTGTTCTGATGGGTTTGACCACAGTGCTATCATACAATCATGAGATCTGAATGTGATGGTATGTCTTATAATGTGCATCATACGTATGTACTGGAAAACATTTAGGAGAAATTTATAAAGTAAGGAGGCACATTGCAGTTCCTGACTTCACAACCCTTGTAACAGAATACACTAGAAAGTACTGACATGATGATGCTGTCAACTGTATAATTTGGCACGGCAAATATAAGTGACAGGTGCAATTACAGTTCAACAACACAAATGCAGATACACTAGGCTGACACAGAAGGTCAGTGAGTATGTGTGAGGGAGAAAGGGAAGCAGGCTGGCTGCGTGTATGTAGGGCTCCTGCATGAGAAAGTAGTGTTAAGAGTCTTCATGAGCACAGCCAAGCTCAGTTCTAGCTCTACATCTTCATATGTCAGACAGGTGTGAGCAGTGCAGGTCAGAGGTGGCAGTTCATTGTTCTCACCCCTGACCATGAGAACTGGCTGTGCTAGGAGTTTCACTGGCACCTCCAATCTCAAGATCAAATGCAGTGCTGCTATCTGAGCATGACTGATGTCTGCTGGATGTGCTCCTTTCACAAGAATGCCTTGGACCATGACTCTATGGTCTCCCATGTGTAGGTGTGGACAGCGCAGTCACCAGTGGACCAACAGAACTACTAACACTATGGGAGCTTGAGCAGCCATGGCCACATTGGCTATCAGCCAATATTGCAGCTGAGTACACCCACAGGGATGCCTTTCCCCTCCTAGCAGATGCTTCATCACAGACACTGCTCGTTTGATGACAGTCACCCCCTCAGTCCATCACAGACACTCCTCATTCCAATGTGTTATTCATGCCATACAGTGAAGTGGTGACACATTGGAGGCAGTCACACATGTCAGACTGCCCAGCATCCAGAACCCTGAGTCTTTGTCTGGACCACCTTCATGAATGTGCTTGTGCCTCCATGTTGGCCCTAAACATACATTGAGTGACACAGGAAGAGACACCTGCACCAGGTGGAAGAGGGATAGAAGGCCCCCTCTGAGCACCCCTATCAACCCTCCTGTATGGCACCTCACCAACTTTTTGAATATGACCAGATTCAATGGACACTGAAGCCACAGCAGCCACACTTTCCTGCTCATTGTCCTCACTATCTGCCTGTCCTATATCTGTAGACTCAGTGGACTGGGTAGGCATAGGCCTACTGGCTGTGTCTGGGGAAAAAGAAGGGGATGGCTGGATGTCAACCTCTGTGCCAGATTTAATCTCTGTATCACAGACTGTGCCTCAGTTTCACCACCATCATCAGATACTGACATCAGGTGGCACAGGGCCCACATTCCCCCTGTCATGATCATGTGTGATAAAAAGGGAGAAACACAGACATACATTAATACCTGCACTACTATCATGCAATACATGCTAAACAACTAACAGTGCTGCCACTATTACAGACAGTACAGCAATACACACAACAGGCAAGAAATGGGACATTATGATATTTCTATAAACTGATCTACAGTACTGACATAACATTTTTTTGGCTTACCATCTGCCGGAGGCATATGTTGTTGGATTCCTGACAGTCTTGAAATAAGTTAACCAAGAGGTAAGGGCAACATCATCACATTTAACAGTAAGACAGGGGGTACTACATGTATTATAACTGCATAGTGTTTACATTCAACAAGAACATGGCTGACAACTCCAAACTGATTTTATCACTGTATCAATCTTTAACCCCCCCCCCAAAAAAAAGACATGTGACACAGAATTAACTTTTATTTCAATTGCTTTACTATACAACAGTATTCAACTGGTCATATAACAAAGCCTACCTAGAAGCTCTTCCTGGACTGAAAAGGAGTGGTACCCATGCCAATCACATGTTGTCGGCCACTCTACTGTGAGTTTCCCTGCTGTAGAAGATTTGCCAGGAATTCCTCATTGGGGGAGAGAGGTAGTTCTGCAGTAGGTCCACCCCAGTTGCCTTTTGGTCTCTGGCAACAGCAGCTGCATGCTTCCATGCAGAGTTAATCATGTTAGTGGCCCTGTGTCACACCTGCTCATAAGTCTGGCTGTGGCCACCCATGGAATTAATGTAACAATCTGATGCCATAGTCTTAGCCACTATGGCATATTGTTATGACCACTTCCAAGAAGAAAAGCCCCATGTTGACAGAGTGCTTCAATAATTATAGTGTTCTCTGCCTCACTGAAGGGTGGTCTGCACCTCTGTAACATTTTCTGTCCTAAAAGACTACAGAATGACAACACACATAAGTATCACATAACTACAAAGTAAGTGTTACCACATAAAACAGTTAAGGTAGGCAGTCAGTTGTACCCACTGGAAAAACTTAAAACATGCTACAGATATGAAATACTAACAACAGGCAAGATGCAAAACAAGGAAAGTAGCAAGATCAACATGCCTTGTATGTGTCATAGCAGTAACTCAACTGTGCTTCCTTTCAAACTAACAGTCCATTTTAGTTTATGATATAACAGTAACATTTCTTTGCTCTCCCACCCAAAAAAGAACAGGCACATGAACCATCTTGCTAGTAAAACACATTTGAAATACTAAATATGCATTCTAAATACTAAATATACTAAATATGCAGGCCTGCTGAATCTAGCTTTGTTTGTATGCTTGTTTGCTTGTTATTTCCCTGAAACGCTAATTCCACCTAAAACGCGGCTTTTCAGCACTTCTGTAGATTCCTAGTGACATCTGCATTGCTTACTGTACTTATTTCCTTGTTTCACTTGAAAGAAAGTTACTGTTTGTCATTTTTGCATTTAAGTTACCTGTAACACATTGTATTTAAGTTACCTGGCACTTGCTCACTAAAGCAATTATATAAATCAGCACTAAAAAATTAAAAGCACTACACCCTCACAAACTCCCCTTGAGTACCTTGTTCCCCATTGGCCCTTTTTTTTTCAATTATAAAGGAATTCCCAGTACTATTTTAGCATGCCCAAAGGTCAGTTGTCAATCTCCTCTCCGGTCCAGCTGGTGAATCTGGGAATCTTGAGGCAATGTTACAACTGCCTCATGTACACAGACAACCCTCTCCTCCTCCCAACAAATTCCAACACATGTGAGAGATGCAACCATATAGCCAAAATGGAGGCTAAGCTCTCTCAACTCAGTACTGGCGAAACCTGTCAGGAGGAGAAGGAATCCACACTCACTACAATTCCAGTCTCACATAGACCTACCACGACAGCAAACCAAACACATAAACACACAGAAACATACTCGGAGGCTCTAAATAAAAATCTGCCTAAGCAGCAGAGACCTCCAAAGCAGACACCCAAGCAACCGCTACCCCAAAACAAAACACGTGCAACACATAGCTCACAAAGCCAGTGTGCCGAACAATCACAGCCCTTAAGGCTAAACAACACACCTGATACACTTGTAATAGGTGACTCTATCGTCAGGCACACTGACGTCCCGCTCACCAGGCTGAACAAGGAGAAGGTCACGGTGAGCTGCTTGTCGGGTGCTAGGATCCGCCACATAACACAAGCACTCAGGTCACTCCAGGGCAAGTACAAATATGACTCAGTCATTGTCCATGCTGGTGTGAATGACCTGAGACGTACCTCCCTGGACTACATGAAAAGAGACATAGAGGAGCTCTCTGAGCATGTGGCTCAGGCCGGTATGACCCTGACCTTGAGTAGCATCTTACCCTCACCAAGAATGATGCCACAATATGAAGACAAGATGATCAATTTCAACAATTGGCTTAAGTACCGGTGTCATTCAAAGGGGATCCAATGCCTGTCAGCCTGGGATGACATGCTCGACAAGCCACGATGCTTCGCTAGGGACGGCTTGCACCTGTCACCCCTGGGCTTTCGGATATTGGCAAAGGCTCTTGCTACCCCCATAGTGCCTTTTTTAGGCAAGGCTCAAAAGACAAACCCACCTCCATAGGTATCACAAGGGATAAGAAACTAAGAGTAATGCTACTCAACACCAGACGTCTAAACCTCAAGATGCATGCACTCGAAACTCTCCTTAGCATGGAGAACATCGATATATGTGCAGTAACAGAAACCTGGTTCAAGGCTCCTGAGAGCAGCCCAGCACTACCAGGTTATACCTCATACCATGCTTTTTGGCCCCAAAACTTGGACCGAACCAGAAAAGAAGGGGGAATATCAATATTCGTCAAAGATACCCACACCTCCAGGTTGGTGGCACAGCACGAAGCATCAGAGACTATCCATGTGCAACTAACAGTGGGTAAAACTGCCTTCCAGTTTATAGCCTGCTACAGACCACCCTCCCAAATCCAGGAACCCCACTCGGCCTTCCTGAGAACACTGGAAAATATGAAGGTCTCTCCAAACACCATTATATTGGGCGACTTCAACTACCCACACATAGACTGGGAGCATTACTCTAGCTCCAACACCCTGGCTCAAAGGTTCCTAGAATTTATAAACTCAAATGCTATGGAACAACTTGTTACCACTCCCACAAGAGGGGAAAACATACTGGACCTGATCATCACCAACATGGGGACTCTATGCTCCAGACCAGAAGTGTATCCCTCACTGGTAAGATCAGACCATAAACTAATCTCACTGGATATTCACATCCCGACCCCACCCCTTGCCCAGAAAACCACAGTGAAAAACTTATCTAAAGCAAATTTCATACTCCTCAAAACCAAGGTGGAATCCTTCAAAGCCCCCGGGCCTGTGGAAAATACGGCCCAGACCGCAGAATCCTTTATAAACGCATTCTATGAACACCTTCAGGAATGCATGGATCATGCAATCCCAAATAAAACCAAGAACCAATCCTCCAAAGGCAGACGCCCTGTCTGGTGGACCCCAGCCATAAACAAATTATACAATAGAAGGAGGAAGCTACTACATGATAGAGCAAAATCCCAAAAAGGAAAGGCATCTCTGATCAGTGTTAGCAAAAAACTATGGGCACTCATAAAATCATCTAAGGCTAGCTTCAAGAGAAAAATTGCACAGGACACTAAGGATAATCACAAGGCTTTCTTTAGTTATGTTAGGAACCTGGGTGGGAATTCCCAGATATGCTCAGAATTAGTCCAAAATGAGAAAAAATACACCGAACCCACAGACATTGCCAACATCCTAGCTGACAGGTTCAGAGCAAACTTCTCCCCCCCCCTCCCCACCAAAAGGGCAAATATCTATCCCAGCAGAGTGCTGCCCCCCTGACATCTCAGATGCTCAGGTAAGAGCCGCCCTCTCCAAAACAAAAAACACAGCATGAATGGGACCAGACGGTGTTCCGGGCAGTGTCCTACATGAACTCCAAGAAGAGCTAAACCCAAACATAAAACTACTGTTCAATCTCAGCCTTACCACAGGATATGTACCCAAAGAGTGGCGTATAGCAACAGTGGTCCCTCTCCACAAAGGTGGTGCCTCAATGGATCCTGGAAACTATCGCCCTATAAGCCTGACTAGCTTGGTCTGCAAAGCTATGGAAAGGATTATCATGGACCTCATAAAAAAAGATATTGGGGACCTACAGACACTGGATCCTACCCCGTTCGGCTTTGTTAAAGGCAGATCCTGCCTCTTAAACCTGGTCAATTTCTTTGAAACAGTCACCAAGGCCATTGACGAGGGGAAGATGGTCCACACAGCCTACCTGGACCTCGCAAAAGCCTTCAATACAATACCCCACTCGGGCATTATAGATAAGCTCACCAGCTTAAATATAAACCCCATGTCACTAGATGGGTTGCAAACTGGCTCAAGGACAGAATCCACATGGTTAGAATTGCTGGAGCCATGTCAGACTCCAAGCCAGTTACAAGTGGCGTCCCACAAGGCTCAGTCCTTGGACCTCTCCTGTTCGGTATATATTTCTCGGAGGTACAGGCAAACACGGAAGGACTGTGGCTGACCAAGTTCGCAGATGACTGCAAACTGGGCACTATAATCGACTCTCCAGCCGACACAAGCATCCTCCAAAAGGGCCTCATAGAAACAGACAACTGGTGCCAGAGCCATGGCCTCAAGCTAAATGCCAAAAAGTGTATAGTCATCCCCTTTGGCAAAAACAAAGTGCCCACAAATTACAACATAGGTGGTAATCCATTAAGTACGGAAGAAGTAATTAGGGACCTGGGGACCCAAGTTGATAGCAATCTCTCATTTGGCAACCACGTGGCCAAAGTGGTTAGAAAAACATTTTATATAGCCCACCTAATCATGAGGGGATTCACATCTAGATCAGGGGAGGTCATCATGCCTCTTTACTCATCCCTCATCAGGCCCATAATTGAGTACAATGCTCCTTTTGGGATGTACCTTACCAGACACCTGCAGCAACTGGAAAGACCCCAAAAGTACCTCACCAAGAGGATCAAAGGGCTCAAACAGATGACATATGCTGCCCGGTTAAAGAAACTCCAGCTCTACTCAGTGGCATACCACCTGCTCAGAGGCGATCTGTGCCTGATGTATAAAGCCATGTCCAACCAGGAATTAATGGACATGCTGCACCTCAGAAAATCCAAATCCCATCGAGCTACGTGCTCGAGAGACTTGAACCTCAGCACTGAAATCAATAGGACATGCTGGAGGGACAGATTCATAACCCAGAGGCTCCCTTCACTCTGGAATAAAATCTCAGTCCAGGTTAGGCAGAGTCCCTCATTGACTCTCATCAAGAGGAATCTTGATGAGTGGATGGGAGATCGTAGGTTTACCCCGGGTATCACTTCTGTGTCACTGTTAGACAGAGGCACAGTATACTAATCTCGAAAAAGGGCATAGCAAAATTAATTTTAAAATGGGTGGCGAAAGCCAAACACACTCTGGCTAGGCTTATAAATGCCCTAGGGCAGATAGCCTAGTATGAACCTATGAACCTATGAACCTAAAAGACCTGTTCCTGAAACTTTTATACATATGAATCACACAGCTTAGTATTTTCATGTATTGTCAATCATTTGTACCTTTGAAATGGATTGACAAATATGGCCATGCCATCAGTACACCTCTAACTATTGCATACAGGTAACAGAGTAAATAGCTTTGCTTCACATAATTCATCAATATGTTCAACAAATCACTGAAGCCTCCACGATAGCAGCAAATATTATTTTATTGGAATAAAACAAGCGCTTTCACGCATCTAACAATGCGCTTCATCAGGTTACAAATTTTAAACAACAGGAATTCATTTTATATAGTAAAATATACACCCAATTAACTAAAATTCAGGCGGGAAAAATAACAATTAAACAATTATAAATCCTTGATTACCACTTGTGATTAGATTCATGCCCATATATGGAAAGCATTTCCTGTAGTAACACTTCTTTGAAACATCATGTGAAAATTTTTATAGAAATGCGTTAGATAAATGTAAGTGTAAAACAAAAATGTTCCTCATCCTTTAATCTTCTATCCGTCTGCATAAACATTATAGTAGATTTGAATATGTTGTAATAACTTCTTAGCTACAAAGAATTTAATCTACGACGAGTATCATATACTGCGTTCATTCTGTTGTTAGCTACAAATTAAAATACTACACCATATCCATTTATACTAGCACTGTATGAGCCTTTACACTAAAATAAACAGCATATATGTTGATACATTCATGGTACAAAGGGTTATCATAGATCTAAAATAATATATATATCTATGCAGAAACTATGTATTATATGAAATAAATAAAACCATCAACTATTGTACAATAAAAATATATATGTTATAAGAATGTATAATTAAATTAACACCATGATTCCATGTCAAATAGAAGCATATAGAATTGATATAGAATTAATATAAAAATTATTTACATAGCTTTGTAAGTCCCTGTCTATATATATAACCAATTATTCATCTATTCCTGATACTAAAATCAATTTGCAATTACATTTATAATAGTGCTGGTCTAATATTAATCGCTGTATTTAGACCTGGCTCTATATGTGCCCTGAGCAATAATATCCATTTTAGCTCATAAAATTCTAAAGTGTCATGTGCATTACCTTCCCTTCTACTTGGATAAAGTATCTGTAAGACTCTGAATTTAAACAAATGCGATGTAAACATTTGACAATGTCTGGCTAGAGCATTATTGACATTCATTTTTTGTATGTCATATAGGTGGTTATAGGCTCGATCTTTGAGCCTGCGTGTTGTCATGCCCACATAATATACATTACAAGAGTCACATGTCGCCAGATATATAATATTTGTAGTATCACAAGTAGCATAAAAGTTAGGTATAAAATTATATCCTGTCTGCATGTTTTCATATGATTGTTGGACACTAATGTGCTTACAGACACAATATTTATTACATGGATAGGTTCCTTGCCTATATTTCATCCTAATGTCCAAAGGAATATGTAGTGTTTTCTCTTTACACAATAATCTTTTCAAATTAGGACAGTTACTGTATCTGAAGGTGGGGTGTGCACCCACCACATTCTTCAGATCTTTGTTCATATAAAGTAATTTCCAGTTCTTCTGGATAATCTCTTTTATGTATTGAATATCATTAGTGAATTTAATATCATATTGTATCTTGCCCCTATTCGATCTAACATGATACCTATATCCACTTGACTTGTATTTAGTACTACAAGTCATATTTATTTTATCTTCAGATATCAGTTGCAGATGGTCAGAATATCCCCTATTCATAAAACATTCATTTTGAAAACTCAAAAACATTTCTCTGTCCTTAATATCACTACATATTCTAGTTATTCTATCCATTTGATTTTTCACAATGTTAGGAAAGATATGGCGTGGATGCATGCTCTCATGGTGCAATATGGCATTTTTCCAGCATGGTTTTCTGAATAATGATGTAGTAAATCTATTCAGATTATTTTTTATTATTACTACATCTAGGTAGTTCACCTTGTGTAAAGAGGCTTCATAAGTGAATCTAAGGAAAGAGGTGGTAGATTCCATATACTTAATGAATTCTTCTAAGGACTCCTTACTCCCATTCCAAAAGAGTAGGATGTCATCCACAAATCTCCTGTAATATATTGCATTTATAGCAAAAACCTCATTATTTAGGATATAGGTTCTCTCCCACTCAAATACAGCTATATTAGCATAGACATTTGCACAGGGGGTACCCATGGCTACCCCCCATGTCTGTCTATAGATCTTATCCTGATACATGAAAATGTTGTTGTTAAGTATAAGCTCTAGCAGAGCACATATTACAAACTGTTCACTCTGACTGCCCATTTTAAATTCATTCAAACAGCTTCTAACCGCCTCTACACCAAAGTCATTGGGTATACTTGTGAACAAGTTCTTTATGTCTAAGGTGACTAATAATGTCTCTTGATTTATTTTTTCAATCCATGGTGAGTTTTCAAGATCTTCCAACAATTTGTATGAATTTTTTAATATGGTAGGAATTTTGTCTATCAAAGGAGCTAGTTTATATTGCACATATTGTGATGCATTCTCGGTCACCCATGATTGGCCTGATACTATAGGCCGTATTGGTGAGGGATATATCCCTTTATGCATTTTAGGGAGTCCCTTTATGATGGGAATTAAAGGGGCTTCTATTTCTAAATAATCATATAGTTGTTTATCATAATTCATCAATATATTTCAGCATATGCATTATGTAGGTAACAAAATAAGAGCATACCTGCTGGATTTCAGTATTCTTCTGTAATGATAGTTTTGGAAATATTTAGTTTTTCTGAACATGTATCAAGTATCCTCACTATCAGTTTGGCTAGCTACACATTTGCCTTTTTATAATGGAGTAGATTATTAATAGATTCCATCTGTCTAGGCTGTGTTTCAGAGATTGTAATTACAGCATAAGCAGCTGAATTGCATGCTAATCAACCAATCTGGTTTAGCTATTTAACAAGTTATAAAGCAACCATGTCGACTCCGTTTTGGTTTTTCCTAAGGATTTTAAAAGTAGTGGAGTACAGTCACAGAAAGTGTACACAGACAAACCATTAAGAGATACTGCTGCTGCTTAACTCCTTTTGGATGTGCTACAGGCAGCAGGCAATGCTGCTGCTGCTGCCAATAGGCCTAGGCCAAGACAGAGAAGAGTTTTCAGGCCACATTTAACTTATCACAGCATACACAACATTGACATTGTAGAGTGCTGCAGGGTGGACAGGGATACAATACAGGAACCCTGTGACCTCTGCTGGCCTCATCTCAGAACCATAGCCTTTACCTCCACATGTATTGGCTGTGTACTGCTTGCATCACAATCAGCCCTGAACTAACACTCTGGCAACTGCTGCATTTACAAGGTAAGTCCTGCTGTATAATAATATTACAACATGTCCTTGTATTTCATCACTTGGTACAGTATGCAACTATAAGTTGGGAGATTTGTACAGAAATTAATGTAACATCTGAATGTGACGGTAGAGAGTTGTTTAACTTGTATGTGTCCATTAGCAAGTAGTAGTCCTCTGGCCTCACAGATTCAGGCATTGATACCTTCCCAAAATACTGATGATCACTGCATGCCCTCAGTTTAGAACTACATATTTGTAATGAGAAATCATAACATAGAGGAGTTAGAAAGTAATAAGACACATAGCACTTAAAGGCTTCACCAACTTCACAAGATCAAACAGGTATGATGAAAAACAAAGAGAGTAACAAGAGCAACATATCTTTGTTTGTGCCATAACAGTAGCTCAGCCTGAGTCAACCCTGCTTGTAAGAAAATTATACCCTTGCATGGGCTATGACAGGAACCCACCTTTATTCCCCACCCCCAAAACAGCAGTCTATGTTTGTTTGTGACATTCAACCTTCCCTTAATTCGATGGCAACTGCATATCATAGTATTCCCAATTAATATCCTCACACATTTAAGGTAAATTATATAGACTGGCTTACAGACTGCATGTCTCTGATTACTGGTCAAATAGCTGATGAATGACCAAGAAACACAGAACAGTAGGACACAGCTGTATATCTGCAAGGAAAAATCATAACAGGTTGTGTGATCACTAAGTACACTACATCCAAATATATTAAATAGAATACTTTTACAAATAACAGGTCATGCCTTGACATCAGTATACATTCAGTTGCACTTAGTTTTATGAGGAATTACATCATGTATTTGCTGCAAAGCTATTTGTTGGGCAAAGATGGCTAAGTCCCCTCTCCTGTTTTCTGACAGTGTATTGCAGTGAGAGTTGGGATCCAGACCTATGTAGTCATATCTCATGTGTACTAACATTTTCTACTGTGCATGTCATGGCTTGATTTTCCACATTTCAACTAATTCTCAATTTTTATACTTTTTTTGTTGTTGTTGTTTCTGGAGGGAGGGGGAGGCCACTGTTTGCATGATGCGCTGCTTAGCCCAAATGGCTTTGGCTATACACATCTCATTTGCATGTAGAGCATCAGTGCACAAACTGGATGCATTGGCCAGCCAGGTAGCATGCAGGACCCAGACACCCACAGACATACACTGGATGCATTCAATGAATACTATTGGCCATTGTGCAAACACATTTCCTGGCAGTGTACACTCTCACTCAATGTGTTTGAGTGATGGTAAATAATGTGCAACACTTTCAAATGCTGCAAAACCAGAATGTGTGCATTCCCAGTAAGCATGATACCTGCAATTGGTGGGAAAACATCATTTTACATTGGTCCTGATCTGTGTTAGGCATAGCAGGTGTTTCTAGAGAGGTTTTGAGATTCTGTGCTCAAAGTTCAGCTGTCCAGGACTCCAAAGTGTTTATTGGACTTCTAGTGATTACACATGGGCCCAGGTTTTTGCAGAGGGATTATCATGGCTTGGATTACAAGAGAGAGGCATGGAATAGTCTGGCCCAAGTGCTATCAGTATCCCCTGTATTGGTGAACTATGTAGGAACCACTACAGAGATCTCAGGATGAGGAAGAGGGATAGTCTCGACCATTGAATAGAGGAATGTAGGATTGTGTGCACCCCATAGATGTGTAAGTGTCACTTACAGAGACTGCTTGTAAGAGTTAAAGGCTGTACATAGGACTGGTATGCTTAATGATATTCTGTTCTGTTCAGTTTTTTCTTCGGGAGTCACAGATCGAGAACTGAATCTGAATCCTCTAGATTGGCATGTATACGAGAAGCATGTGATATATGTGCATCCAAACAGTACTGGTATTATAGCATTGAATGTAAAGACGTGTTTATTTGTTTATTAAGCAGTTGTATTAAAATGAGCAATCATTTCTCAGCTGCAATAGGCAAGTATGTAAAGTATGTATGCATTAGTCTGAAGGCCAAAACAGCAGTCTACTATTACAGAATAGTCATCGTTTGTGCTTTAAAAGACCACACTGCCCAAATATATAAGACTGTTAAGTTTTCATCAGTATTGCAATGTAACATCAGATCTCTAAAGCAGTGGCCCCACTGGCCTGCTGTAAACTGCAATCAGTATAAATGGAGCATGCATATGTGCAATATATGCACACATCAAAGATTGCTTTCTGCAATCTGTAGTATATTATTCATCTGTTAGGAGCTGGGTAGTCTTAACAGTAAGCTAGGTATCTGTTAAGAGTTGGTAGTCTTAAACACAAAGGTAACAGAAAAGAGTCAAATAATTGTATCAATGCTTTGTATGTCATATATGAAGTTACTAATGCTCTCCCTTTTTTCTGTCACCCCAACCCTTTTCCCCGTTTCTCTCTCTCTTTTTTTTTTTTTTAATTTTTTTTTTATTTTCCCACAGCACAGTGGGGTAGGCCTGGTCCATGGGATCCTCCTGCCTGTACTCCACTGGCTACAGCACTGCTGCCTAGCACATCTGCTGCATGACTTGGTAGCAACTCCTCTGCTGCCCCTGCACTACCTGATCCTCCAGTACGTCTGCCCCATAAGATAGGCCAGTTACTCCCTCAGGGAGCAGTGGCAGAGGTGGTGAATTTATCACCCGCAGTGAACTGCCAGGGTTGGTGTGTAGGACTGTGCATCACATGGTTGGTGTACACCTATGCCAGATAGAGGCACTACTCTTCATCATTTTATTAAATAACACAAGGAAAAGCAGACATCAGGCACTGCAGCCACTGGCATAGTGATTTGACAGTGATGACAGTCCAGTGGGTGATGACTTGATTCCCACTGTCACCCAGAATGATATCCATGGGTTTGCAATGTCCCCACCCTCATCCCAACCATGGTTTTCACCCACCTCTTGTGTTCTTCACTGTCCCTGTCTCTTGCCTTGTTTGTAAGTTCATGTTTTATTCTTGAAGAAATTAATAGTTATGATTCTTTTCTACATTGTTCCTGCACATTCCTGCTTCCTTTCACTTTGTTCTTACCCCTGCTTGCTCCCCATTTCACTATTTTCATGTCTTTCCCATTTCTTTTCTTTAAAACAGAGTCGGGCGGTGGTGTTTATTGCACACTAACGTGTGGCTATGGCAAAAAACAATAATAAGTGATATATACAGTTGTACTGGAAACAATTTATTTTAGAGACTCCATACCAACTATCACACTTTATAATTTGGATTTACATGTAAGAGTATTTGAAACTGTTGCATACACCTGGATTTGAACCCAGTACCATCTGAACACAAAAATGTATATAGCACTGCATTAACAGATGGTGATACAGACTCAGTTGAGTAGCAGGTGTACTTTACAGACTGAATAGCAAATGGCAGACTTAAGTGTACTTAATCTCTGGCTGCAAGTATTAATTAACAATGCAGTGATAAGTTCCTTTTAGGGTCCAGAAGGTACAGGTTCCAAATACAGCTGTAGCTAATAAATTGAACTACTCTTCTAGTAGCTTTACTTATCAATAGTGCATATTGTGCACTACTGTTGTATAAAACAAAAGAGATATCACACAATAATGCTTTATAAAACATTATAAGGGATTGTGCAATGTTGCTTCATGCACATATTTATGAGGAAGCTATGACATTAGTGATATGGTGAGCAAGCATGGTGGAGTAGAAAGGAAAATCTTTGCTAAACTGTGTCAGTTATTATTGAATGTATTAAATACATATGTTAGCTAACTCACATTGTGGCAGCAAGTTGTTGGTGGCAGCTGTTACTGGGTTTGGATACAAGTGGAAGTAGTAATTTTACAAGTGTGAATGATACTTTAAATATATCTACTTATATTGCTGCCATTTACTGTTCTTCATGTTGGTGTGCAGTGTGCACCATCTCACAATAATTCTTTAAAGAAAAGAAATGGGGAAGACAGGAACAAGGTGAAATGTGGAGCAAGCAGGGGTAAGAACAAAGTGAAAAGAGGGAAGGAATGTGCAGGAAGGATGCAGGAAAGAACCATAGCTATCCATTTATCCAAGAATAAAACATGAGCATCTATGCAAACCTTTTTCTGAATTTGGACTGTTACCTCCAGAGAAAGGAGTGACAACAACACAATCAGTTGTATAGGGAATTGGACTGAATCAAGTGTGTCATGAAGACACGTGTAGGAAATACAGAGCTATGTATCGGCCAATTTTTTTTTTTTTTGGGACAAGTGCCTTTTTTTTTTTTTTGCAAGAGAGAGAGAGAGAGGAATGCTGGGAAAAGGATGTAGGAATGTCTGGGTGAGGTAAGTTGGGCAGGTGAGGAAGCAATTGCAGACAGACAAGACAAACAAGACAAAAGATGGGGATGGTGAAGGACACAAGAGGTGGGTGTACACCACAGTTGAGAAGAAGGTGGGAAATTGAAGTCTCATGCACATTGAGGTAGTTGACAGTGAGAATCTAGTCCTCACCCACTGGACTATCATCACTGTCACCTCACTGCGCTGCCGGCTGCAGTATCCAATGTCTGCAGCTTCTACTAGTACACTGAATGAGTATGGAGGGCAGGCAGTCCATCTGTTCTAAGTCTGCACCCGCAGTGAAGTGCACAATCCTATGCATCATCACTGGCAGTTCCTGTCTGGTGATAAACTCACAACCTCTGCCATTACTCCTGGCCAATCCTCAGGGGCAGAACTACCTGAGGGGCCGAGTAGTGCAGCGGCAGCCAGAGGGGTCACAACCAGATTGTGGACAAGATGTGCTAGGCAGCAGTGCTGTAGCCAGTAGAGTGGGGGCAGTTGAATACCATGGGACAGGCCCACCCCGCTGTGCTGTGGGAAAAACAAAAAAATAAATAAAAAAATAAAAAAGAGAGAGAGAGAGAAAAGGGTTGGGGTGAGTGAAAATAGGGAGAGTATGAGTAACTTCATATGTGACATAAAAAGCATTGATACAATTATTTCACTCTTTTCTGTTACCTTTATGTTTAACACTACAAACTCCTAACAAGTTTCTTCCCTACTTTTAAGACTAGCCAGTTATAACAGAGGCACACTATAGTACAGATTGCAGCCACCAATCCTTAATGTGTGCATTTATTGCACATATGTACGTTCCAATTATACTGATTACAGTTTACAGATGACCATTTGTGCCACTGGTATAGAGATATGAAGTTACATTGCAATAATGATGAAAACCTAACAGTATTGTATATTTCGGAAGTCTGGAGTTTGCTCGCACAACCAATCAGTACTCTCTAATACTGTACTGTTATTTGTCCTACAGACTACTGCATGCATACTTTCCTTTTACAGTTTATAGATGCATTCTCACTGTTATTTGAGAATATGGCATCATTGCTTTGGGCTACAGACAAAGGCATGCATACTTTCTTTTTACAGTTGAACTATGCATGCTAAATTTGATGCAACTATTTTAAATACAAGCTAAGCAGTCCTTAACTTTTATAGGTTCATAGGTAGGTGCTAGGTTATTGGTCCTAAAGCCTATATAAGCCTAGCCAAAAGGTACCCTGGCTTTTCACACCCAAGAAAAGTATTTTCCAGTGCCACTGACAAGCAGAGCCACAGAAGTGATCTCCGGGGTAAATTTCCTATCTCCCATTCAATCATCAAGATTTTTCTTGAAGAGTGCTAATGAGGAGCTTTGTTTGATATACATAGGCAGTTTGTTCCAGAGTATGGGAAGCCTCTGGGACAGGAATCTATCTCTCCAGCATGTTCTGTTTATTGTGGTGACAATGTTTAGGTCCCTAGAGCATGTAGCTCATAGGGATTGGGATTTCTTTAGGTGGAGCATATCCAAAAGCTCTGAGTTTGACATAGCTTTGTGTGTTAGGCAGAGATCGCCTCTGAGTAGGCGATATGTGATGGAGTAAAGCTGCAGTTTTTTGAGACGGTCTGTGTAGGGCATCTGTTTGAGGCCGGTAATCCTCTTTGTGAGGTATTTTTGTGGCCTTTCCAGTTGTTGTAGATGTCTTGTGAGGTACATACCAAAAGGAGTGTTGTACCCTATAATGCGTCTAATGAGTGACGATTAGAGGGGAACAATGACCTCTTTTTTCCTGGATGAGAAACCTTTTGTGATGAGGTGTGCCACATAGAAAGATTTCCGGACTATTGTGGTGATGCTATTATCAAAGGAGAGACTACTGTCCACCTGTGTCCCAAGGTCTCTTATCACACTTTTGGTGTTAAATAGACTACCGCCTATGCGGTAGTTCATGGGTACAGAGTTTTTACCAAAAGGGATGACAATGCACTTTTTGGCATTGAGCTTAAGGCCATGGCTTTGACACCAGGCATCTGTCTCAGTGAGGCCCTTTTGTAGGATTTCCACATCTTTTGGAGTTTTGATTATGGCTCTTAGTTTGCAGTCATCTGCCAACTTCATTAGCCAACGACCTTCTCTGTTAGCCTGTACTTCAGAGAAGTAGATACCAAACAGGAGAGGACTTAGGACTGAACCGTGTGGTACTCCACTTGTCACTGGTCTGAAGTTGGATTTGGAGTCTGCTACTGTCGCAGTGTGGGTTCTGTCAGTGATCCAGTTGGCAACCCATCTTGTGACCTAGGGATTTATACATAGTTTAGTGAGTTTATCTATAATTCCAGAGTGGAGGATGGTGTTGAAAACCTTTGCGAGATCTAGATAGACTGTGTGAACCACCTTACCCTCATCAATGGCTTTGGTGACTGCTTCAAAGAAGTCTATCAGGTTTAGGAGACATGATCTGCCTTTTACAAACCCGAACTGGGTGGTGTTATGAATTTGGAGATTACTAATGTTATTGTTTATAAGTTCCATGATGATAAGTTCCATAGCCTTGCAGACCAGGCTTGTCAGGCTAATGGGGTGGTAGTTTCTGGGGTCCATGTTGGCTCCCCCTTTGTGGAGTGGGATAACCATCACTGTGCGCCATTCAGTGGGCACATAGCCTGAGGTGAGGCTATGATTGAACATGGTACTTAGGTGGGGTGCCTGTTGGTTCTGTAGTTAATGCTACTAAATTACTATACACATTATTATTATTATTATTATTATTATTATTATTATTATTATTATTATTATTAAAATATACTATTTAGACAGTATTGTTCTGATTCATACAACCACATGCTTCTTGCATCCTTAACAAATGTGCTGAATGCGACTTGACATTTGAGGCTCACTCTGCAGCAGCTGTGGAAAAAACAGAGCAGGACACCATTATGAATACCAGTCTTGACTATATTCAGCTTTTAACTCTTAGAATTTCTCACTAAAATTGATATTTAGACATCTGTGGGGTGTCCCCTATACTAAATTCCCCAATCCAGTCATTGAGGGTATCCTGCTTCCTCTAGAGGTCATCAAAGTGATGTCTGCATTGCTCACCAGTGTGGGGGATACCTGTAGCACTGGTTAAAGCCCTGGAAATACTGTTTCAGGCTTCAGACTTGTATTCTGAGTCTGAATAGTCCTGCTGTAGCAACTGGGACCCATGCTCCTTAACTAGGAGTCCAACAAAACTTTGGACTCCTGGACACTCCACCTCTGCACCCGAAAGCACACCCTCACCAGCAACTCCTGACATGCCTGCCATAGCTCAGACTCAATGTCTAATGAACTTTGCCCACTAATTGCATTTTATATGCTGATGTTTTCCCACCTATTGCTTACTGAGAGTGCGCACATGCTGGTCTTGCAAAATTTGAAAATATTGCACATCGCTTACAAGCACGCAAACATGGTAGGCGAGGGTGCGCACTGCCAGGCATCATGTTTGCACTATGTTAAGTGATGCACAACAGTGGCAAGCACTGCAACTTCAAGGGTATTTGATATACAGGCACTTGTGTAAATGTGCTAGTCAAATGTACCATGTCGACAGTTCTCCTACCCTTACAGCTATTACCACAAGAAAGTTGAGGAAACAGTTGTGTATGTTGCACTTCATTCCTATAATCTGCAATATTACAACAATAAAACAAAATTTGCAGACCCTGTACTATAACCCCAGACCATCTGCACTACACACCTACACTTAACACCTGCTGCCACAGGATAAGTGACATGATATCCCTTAATAGTTATTGTAAGTTTCTCACTGTTAATTGTAGTGCATTGCCACTTAACATGTTTGCGTGATGCACAATATTATTAATTGAATGCATCTGGTGTATGTTTGTGCATGTCTGGGTCCTTTCTACAACCTGGGTGGTCTTTGTTCCTGTTTCTGTACAAACCAGGTAAGCATAGCTAAACACATTTGTGTGAAGGGGGCATCGCACAAACACTCAAAAAAAAATTAATAAATAAAAAATAAAAATAGAAAAAAAGGCAAACTGTCCAGATGTTTGCAGAATGCCCAGATGTTTGTATTATATTTTTGGGCTGTTCCTTGTAAGACTGAATTAATACATAATGACGTACTTTTCAGTTTCATACTTCATATCCTTCAGGACATGCATGCTAACACAAATCCTATTATTCTACCTATTTTCTACAGTTATTAGACCAATATAGTAATTCTATCCCTATTTTTGGCCCTTTGTCCCCCCATTAGTTTAGTGTTTGTCCAGATCTTTTGCACTAAAAGGTTCGGTGGCATGATCCACATTCATGCTATTGCAGCCAGCAACACTAGTGCACACTGAGAAAACTTGCTTACATCATTAATATTCATGGTGAGATGCCGTGCGGTGAGCAGTATCACATACGCAAAAACACTCCATGTAGGCTCAGGGTGGAACCTACAAGGAGTTTATTGAATCCCACAGGAGATGCCTTTGGACATTAGTTGTAACAGACAGAAAGATTTCCTCACCATGCTGTGACATCATGGTAAAATAATAGGGAGTTATCTATGAAGGAATCAAGATGTGACAATACTGCACCTTTTCCATTTAATTTAAAGCCATTATCTGAGCTGAGCAAACTGCAGCATTCAATTTGCAGTCAGCAGCAAACATAATTAGCTGAATGCTTGTAGCCTGATGCTTGGAGAGATACATATAAAGCAACAGCAGTGCTAGCATGGAGCTCTGAGGTACACCATTAGTCAACATTTTGTTTTCTAATGTAACTCCTGTTACTTTAAATATGGTAAAAGAAAAATGTAGCTGGAACCACAAGCAAGGATAAAACAACAGTTGTTTGTTCATAAAGTCCATAACTTACTTGAAAAGTTGCTTTTGTAAAAAGTAAGAGATGTTTATTCCAAAAGTTTAAAATCCACAGCATACTTTAAAGAGTTTGCCTATTTGTCTTTCCTATGTAATAAGCTTTGCACTTGGTGTAGTTTGCTATGTATATTAAGTGTTGCATTTTATAGTTGCCAAATGCTCTTAGTTCAAAAGCAGTGTCTTTGATTGGATATCTAACAAACTTGTCAGTATTAATATATTTGCAGAAAGTACATTCAGTGCATTTGTTCCTTGCCTACTAATATAAAAATAAGAAAATTTTTTTGGTTGTTCTTTATAGCAAAGAAGGTTCTTTAAGTTACTAGCTCTTCTATAACTAAAATTCGGTAAATAAGATACAATGTTCCTTAGCTCAGGAATCTCAGTTAAAATAGACCAGTATTTTTCATAATATTCTTTACGGCTGGTGTACTTCTATCATGTGTAAGAGCATATCTTAGTTTGATATGATTATGACTAGTGGATGATCTTGCACCTCGGTTAGTGGTTAACAGGGGTGCGTGTTCTGTGGCTCTTTTGTTCATAATGTTTTGTTTGATTGCCTTAACATGTTGTTGACTATAACCTCTCCGTATGAATTTTAAAGTGGTCATTTTAAGTTGCTGTTCCATTAATGTATCATTTGTATTCAGCTGAGCTATCCTCACAAGTTGATCTTTAACAATGTTTGGATAGACATGTGGATGTAAATTGGTTCTATGCCGATATGTAATTTTTCTGGATGGTTTTCTATACATGGTGGTGTCTATATCTCTATATCACCAGTATGAGCTTTATTTAAAGTTATGTTAAGGAAATCAATTGTATGAAAGGATACTTCACATTTAAATCTTAAAAATTCAGTAGTTGTAGAGATGTATGACTCAATTTCACAAATTTCAAATGTACCTTCTCATAATAAAAAAGGTTATCCACAAACCTTTTATAAAATTTAACATTTCTGAGATAGTGGTTATCTTCACTGATTAGGTGTTGTTTCTCCCACTGGTACATTACAATGTTGGCATAGGTGTTGGCGACTGGGCTACCCATCACCACAATTCTTACCTGCTTATACAATTTCTTTTGATACAAAAGTATGTTATTGAAGAGTATAATGTTGAGTAGTTCACCAATAATATTAATGTGATACTGTGTATAATCAGAGAATTCAAAAAATGTTGTTTAATAAACTGAATATCTATCTCATTGGGAATAAAATGTGTTCTGGTAAATGGGGGCACTGAATATCTGCCCTTCTGAACAGTCCACAGAACAAAAAAAATAAAGAAACCAGGCAATAAATGAAACAGAAGTATTAAAGTATGATACATATGATTTCATCCTTGCTGTGTTATAATGGGCTGTTGTAATGTTAAATACAAATAATTGAGGGGACTATGGAGCATATATTAAAAATAATTGTACTGAATCTTACAATCCTCTGAAAATGTTTTCTTTGTTTATTTATTTATTATTTGTTGACTGGGAAAGTCCGACTAGGTTCCACAGATCCTGTTTTCAGCAGAGGCCTGGGGAGAAATGCTCCAGAAGCATGTCTTTAGAAAGTGGGAGGAAACTGGAGTACCCGGAGGAAACCCACGCAAATGCAGGGAGAACATGCAAACTCCACACAGAAAGCACCCCAGCCGAGAATCGAACTGGTGAGCCTCTTGCTGTGAGGCGACAGTATTAACTGCTGCACCACTGCGCCGCCCTTAAAAGAAAGCATTATTTTCACTAAAAGCAGAGAACATTCTTTTTATACAGGTGTCTAAGAGAATTATATTCCCACCCATTAATATTTTAATTTATTTAATAAATGCAAGATTTGCATGCATATTGTATGTGAGCCTGTCTGTGTGTGTGTGTGTGTGTGTGTGTGTGTGTGTGTGTGTGTGTGTGTGTGTGTGACGCCATGTGTGTGTGTGTGTGTGTGTGTGTGTGTGTGTGTGTGCAATTGTTTTCAGAAAATTTTGAAATAAAGGTACATTTTTCATTAACAACAGCAAAATAAAGAAGCCCTTTCCCTGTTTTGAATCAGTTTAGATGAGAGCATGTTATTCAGGAAGTTTATTTTTGAAAAGAAAATGTCCAAATATTAGAAGCAGGTAGAAAGCAAATTGAATAGCTGAAAGGTAGTAATAAAGCTCTTTGTGATATTGTTTAGATATATATGTGGAACACTTAATTTGAGAAACAGAGGTTCTGATAAATGTATTGCAAATACGAATCAGAAATGAGATCAAATGTTAATTGTGTGAATATAAGCAACTGTACATATACAAAAGCGTTCTATTCATATGATCTAAGTTTATTTCAAACAAACTGTCAACATATTTGAAACAATAATCCAAAAAAGAAAGCTGAGGTAAGGCTCCAGTGTCCGAATAAATGCAGAAACCAGTCTTTAGACGTTGTATAGAATGAAGTCTTCTTTAATGTCACACAAGCGCTTTCACACAATGCTTTTTCAGGTGTATGAGTAACATAATTAACTACACCTATTTTAGTCACAAGACCTAACAATCTATTAAAATTAAAGTTATACAGTCACACAATAGATTAAAAATATATTAAAAATAAATTAATGTGTACGAAAGTGCACAAAGTCTATAATTGGTTTTAACTTTTTATCTAAATATATGGATAGTGCATCTGTGCACCACCCACTACTTGAGACTATGGGTCTCATAGGAGGTTTGACAGGGTTCTTGTGAATCTTAGGCAAACCTTGTATGTGGGGAATAGTTTATTTGGTGCTAGTAAAATATTCAATTAGTTCTTTGCTAATAAGATGTGTTTGTTCTAGTTGCCTAATTTTATTATTAACTGATATAACCATTTCTCTAACATCAGAGTATCAAATCTTCTGATAAAAATCAGTATTGTCAAGCATCTCATACATCAGAACATCATAGAACTCACTATCCAAAACAACTATATGCCCACCCTTATCAGCTGGTCTAATGACCAAGTCAGCATCATTTTCAAGTTTATATAAGGCTTCAAATTCACTTTTACTAAGGTTATGCCAATTATTTCTACATTTCTTATCATTATAGGTTTTATATATATCATCTATAACAATCTGTTCAAATGCATTAATCAATGCTGTTTGTTTGGGGACAAAAGTGCTAGGTCTGTTAAAAACAAATCCATCATTTACTGCATTCTGTTGAAATAAGTATTTCAACATCAAATTTCTTGTGAACATCTTAACATCGAAAATTATGTCTGTGATACTCATATCACTGGACGATATAAACGATAAGCCTTTCAACAGTACATTAATTTCTGAGTTTGTCAAAACACGCTTAGAAAGATTTGTTATATGTGTCTTACTTGTTGGAAAACTTTCTTTATGGTGTAGGTATTGTCCTTCACTTCTTCGTACTTCCTTTTGTACTGGGTGTTGCTCCTGCCCCTGGGTTGGTATTTCCACCCCTGAGAGTCTCTCCGATTCCCTGAGGTATCCCTTATAGGAAGCGGAAAATTTAAACAATGATTAACTGCACCAACAGCTTCTTTCAACACAGACGGTTGCTCACGTTGAAGAGTACTCAATACTTCATCCTCCGCTCCCCTATGCACTTCTGCAGTAGTCAGGATAACCTTTCTCCTCGCACCCAACACATCGCTAGAATTCACTACTGGCGAATTTGTCTGGACGCGTATAGCGTCATTCACCATGCCTTCCGAATGCAATGTAGCTCCACACTGTTGTACTGATAAACCGCCATTTTGGATCTCAACGGCTCCTATGCTGACATCATTACGTCGTTCATCATCCAGCCTGGGTTGCCTGGTTTCACTAAATGTTGTGTCACGTGGCCAAGTGAAGATATTGCCTAAGGCAAAGTCCTGGCGATCTCTTCTTAGTTTCTTCAGTTTAATTTGTAGAAGTTTACGCTTATACGTATTCACATTATCTACAGTTTCTGATAGCAGTCTTGCGAACACATCTCCATTATATTTAGTGCATAGTTGCGAGTAGTTGGTCTTCACCTCTCCTACAAGGATCAGTTCTTTTCTTTCTGCAGCACTAATTAACAATTTAATATAACTCATGCTGGTCGCAATATTTAATTTCTGCCATTCACTAACAAGTACAGAGTCTCGGTCAGCCTGAGCTGGCATTTTCAATATTCTCAGGCCCCGCGGTATCAAATATTCAGCCAGACAAACTTGCAGATGAAATTTCTCATACTGCAGCCTAGCTAATTTCGACATATTTTTCTCTAATGTCAATAAATCAGTACGAAGTAGTAAAAAGTCAAATTCAGATTCACTGTCACCATCAATAGTTAAATCTCTATTTAAAAGAGGGTTCTCTCGATCAGTAACTTTAGAAATAAACAGTTCAGCACTCAAATCAGGTTGTTGAGCATTAGAAATGCTATTTGAAGGATTAGTTATGGGTGAATAGTCAAGCTCAATTTCTTCCATACCACTGGCCATAGCTTTGGTGTTATCAGGCATAGAAAGAAGTAATAAGACAATACAAAAAGTGCCCAATAACCACCAAATACCTCTGCAAAAAAGCTTGATACAGACAAAAATCCAAAAAAGAAAGCTGAGGTAAGGCTCCAGTGTCCAAATAAATGCAGAAACCAGTCTTTAGACATGTATAGAATGAAGTATTCTTTAATGTCACACAAGCGCTTTCACACAATGCTTCTTCAGGTGTATGAGTAACATAATTAACTACACCTATTTATATACTTAATTTAGTCACAAGACTTAACAATCTATTAAAATTAAAGTTATACAGTCACACAATAGATTAAAAATATATTAAAAATAAATTAATGTGTACGAAAGTGCTAGCATCAACTATCTTATTAGTTTATTAAAAATATATATATATATATATATATATATATATATATATATATATATATATATATATATATATATATACACATAAAATATTCACATAAAAATATATTTAAAATAAAATAAAACATTTAAATGCTCATATATATACGAATCTTACTTATTAAATAAAAATACATATATAAATATATATATAAAATCATAGCAAACCTAGTATCATATCTATCTACGTAACCCCCTTTTTCTCAAAATGGGTTTGATGGGCATGCTGTCATTAAGCCCATGGCCAAAATTAGCTCTCAACATAACTATCCATTTGGCCTCTATCTCTTCAGTTCTATCTCTAATGTCCACACATTTCAGATTTTCATATGTTCTTGCAACTATCATAAACTTGAATGTATGCTGTTTTGTATTGTCATATTTGAAACAATGGCAGAAGCAATTTGAGTAGCTGTAATTGGGAAAGAAAATTCATTGTGATACTGCTTTCTTTACAGATCAGTGGTGCACTTTGAAACCTACAAATTCTGAGTGATACATTCCAAACACAAATCATATTTATTGTGAACAGATTTGCCTTTGTGAAAGAAAAAATAAAACATGCATATATGAAAACCGCATATTAATATGATCACCCGTCAGTGACAGCCACAGTAGTTATGATTCTTTTATATGTGCATATGTCATCACATTTTGGCAACAGCACTGATATAATAAATACTTTATGAAAAATATGCCTTAGAAATATAAGGTTATTGTTCTGACTTACTGAGATCCCCATTTAGCTTGCATCAGTATACAGTTCGGATGTATTTTTTTATCTCATTTTTTTCTGTTTCATTTACCAGAGAGTATGTGTCAGATACCAACAAAAATGTCAGGGATACTGCAGAGGTTAACTAATTAAAAATAATAATAAAACAAAAAAAAAAAAAACATGTAACCTTTAGGTAGCAGTTGAGTGTTCTACAGTTCTAGAAAACTAAATAAAAGACTGCATATCTTCAAGCATAAATGCTGCCAGGAAATTAGTTTATGGAAATTGCAACACTTTCAAATGAACAAAAACAAATCATTTTATAATTTTAAATATACATTGTATATACATTTACAGTTAGTGAAACAGCAGATATTAAATCTATGAAATGGTGTGTGTTTTTTTTTTTGTATTTGTAGTATATGTGTTCGAATGTCAAAAGTGTACATTTTTGCAGAGTATGTGATCTTTGCTTGCATGTGGATAAGTGGGGCTGTTTACTAATACCAAAACCTTTGGCTGACCCAAAGCCCTTTTCTCCACTGTACTGATGTATGCTGAGCATAACCATATTCTTGCTATTGCCTTTAACCCCAACCATCCACAGTGCCTTATCACTATTCAGGCAAAGCACGTCTGAAGGTTCTTTTTTTTTTTTTTTTTTTTTTTTTTTTTTTGCTGTTTTAAAAGAATGGAAAATTAAATTGCTTTACTTTTTCAATCAATGATGTGTGCAACAGGATTTATAAATTAAATTTATGGATATAATCACACACACACACACACACACACACACACACACACACACACATATATATATATATATATATATATATATATAGGTTAGACATGAATTGTCAATTTCATTGAAGTACTTTGACTGTAGTGTTAGTTGAGCAGTGTAATTGCTCATGTAGTATTCCATAACGACTGTCTTTATTTAGAACAGTGCAGTTCTCTTAATTTATTGTGTTCTGTTCTGTTATGATGTTATAATGTTACAGGGCTGTTGTGTTTTGGGACACTGATATATTATCATGCTGTTTTCTAGAGTGCTGTATCAGGCAGCTGTGGTGTGTGTTTCTGTAAAATGGAGAAACCACATCAGTAGAAACTTTCTTCTTGTCTCCATTGTTATGCAACCTCATAATGAAGTATTAGATCTATAGATTCTGTTTCTGTTTCTCTGAAATATTTATAAATAATCTATTCCTTAAATATAATACTATCTAGGCTATTCCAAAATGGCAGTTTTTAAATTAATTCTTTTTATCTTGTCATATGAATGTGTTGGCATTTGTTTTCACGTCTGTCCAATTCTATGAGAGCAAACAGATTTGTTGTATTCCTGTCATGATAAATTTTTGTCTTTAATTTTTTTTGATGACTCTTTTTTACCAACTCAAGAGAATTATATCTTTTATTTGGCTGAATTAACAAATATGGTGTAATTGGTTTTGATTTCAACCTTCTAACCATAAGAAGTTAAGAATGAGAAATCTGTTCCTTGCAAAGGTGAATTTCTATATACAATGATAGAATGCAAATCATTCCATCATGAGTTTTTTTTTAAATAATTTGTACTGATCTTTCCACTTGTCCACTACTTTGTGGATAATAAGAACTTGAGACTGTGGTCGGTATTCACAGTCTGGGACGTCACATGCTTATAGGGGTGATCTGCAAAGAGTGGTGCTACAAGGTTATGCAAATCCTGGACTGTCAGGGTGAGTAAGGAAATGCAGAGGATTTTGTGAACATGCCCCTCTATCAGAAACACATAATGTGATTAATGCATATGTGACAGGGGACATCTACTATGTTGTTAAGGGATTTTACACATATGTGCATGAGCTCAGTTCATAGGCATGAATTTGTAATGAACTCATTTGCATGCATAGTGTGTAAACAGCCCTGAAGTTACACCAGAAAGCAACAGGTTTCGGTTAGAATACTGAGATGCAAGGTGGAACTAATCTAGTGCTTCTTCATTCCTGGACATATTTACGGGAAGGATAAATTTTTAATTTTGGTGCTTGTGCATACCTGGACATATTACTGAAGGGGTCTCTTGGGTGAATTTTGTATTATGTTGATTGTGTATATAGGGGTATGATACTGAACGGGTTGCTTGGGTGAATGTTTTTTTTTGGTTCTTGTGCATACTTTATTCATTTTGGTGCTTGTGCATACTGGGGCATGCTATTGAAGGGGTTGCTTGGGTGAATATTCTATTTTAGTGATTGTGCATACTAGCAGATGTTACTGAAGGGGTCACTGGGTGAAATAATTAATTTGTTTGACCGGGAATTGCTTATGCATACATGGTCAGACTGCTGAAGTGATTGCTAGGCAAAATAATTTATTGTGTCATTTTAGTGCATGTGCAGAAAAACTAATGAATGGGTTGTTGGGGGAAACAATTAATTTGTGTGTCAGGGCAGTACTTTTCCATACTTGGACAAACACGTTCATGGACTGCAGCCCCCAATATCAAAAGCGAAGCAATGCATTTAGCAGTGGATGTGACTATTGCAGGGATGTTGGACTATGAAATGCAAAACTACCCCATCATAATACTACACTTTACAAAACTTCTCATTTACATCTCATTATGTTTCAGGCTTTGTGCATTAGTATAAATGGCCTCTATGAATCACACCTTTGCTACGCTCTTTCGTAAACATCAGTCATTCCCCTACCACATTTGCACGACTTACTATGAATACCCTGTATGTCTAAATTATCATCTACTAGCAAAGTTATGAAATTCTGTACTTGAAATTTCTGGAAATTGGTCTGCTGCAACTCTGGTAAGAAAAATACGTTAGGGACCATTTATAACACTAATACTTATTGAAACATTTAGCTGTAGAATTTCTGGTTATTTTCTTAGTATCCTGTATACAATAAATACTAATGCTCCTTGTTCTGGATGAAACTGATTGTAATCCTTGGTAGCCGTGATATTTTGTACAGAATTATCTCTGTTCTGATACTATGGAAAGTAACACAAATTTTAGTTTTCAATGATCTTTCCAATATAGTCTGATATTTAGACCAGGAGACAATATCCAATGTCATTTTTTAAACCATACCAATATACTTTTTATGAAGCACTTCCTATCTCATTTGACATAAAGAAATGATTCTGTCTACTAAGAACTTTTTTGTAAATGTGATAATGCGACTCTATACAGATCTAATAATGAAATGCTTTGAAGTAAATGCATTTGTATTTGGGAGATATTCACAGATGCACATCATTAAATCATTGTTGCAATAGAAATTGGCCTTAATTAGCTTAGATATTGAGAGAGCGCTTGATTCTGTATATTGGAGCTACTTGTTTAAAACTTTTGAAGCATTTATATTTCCAGAGCAATTAATTACAGTATTAAAAAAAACTGTATAGAGACTCCAAAGCATGTATTAAAACTGGATCTTACATTTTCAAGGATCCACTTTAAACAAAGGTGTAAAGCAAGGATGGCCTTGTCCAGTCTCCTATTTGCATTAGTTATCAACCCCTTAGCTAACAGTATAAGAAACAATGAAGAATTGGTGGATTCTCAAATAATGATTGTCATTCTAAAATACAGATTTTTGCAGGTGATAGTTTACTAACAGGAAATTTAAATTATCCAATTGAAGAGATAGATTAGGAAACTAAAATGTTTCAAGTATCACTGCTGAAATTTAATAACAAAACTGAAACTTTAGTGTTAAATCAATTACAAGATAACAAGTTTAATGATAAATATAAATATAATTGGGAAAGTGCTAAAATATTTTGTAATACAACTATCAATATGTCAGCAAGATTATTAACAATAATTTTGAAAAAAATAATTGAATGAGTGTTACTTCTTATTAAAAATGGAATGATTTTTTTTTCTTTTTTTACTTTCGAGGATAGTTAGCACTTATTAGAATGATTATATTACTCAAGATTTTATATGTGTATGTATGTATGTGTATATATATATATATATATATATATATATATATATATACATATATATATATATATATATATATATATATATATATATATATATATATATTAAATATGTGTGTGTGTGGGTGTGTATTGCATTCAATAGCTTTAATACCTGACAAAAACTTTTAAAGAAAATGGAACAAAAAATGTTAACTTCATTCTTATGGTATCTTAAAAAAGGCGAGAATTGCTTTAGAAATCATATAAGATTATGGGAGTATGGTGGTATTAGTATCCCAGATGTAGAATCTTATTCTATTACTGCAAATTTTAACTATTATACTCTAGATAGACTCAGCTTACACTACTCAATGAAAAAAATTCAGGAGCAAATTGTACTAAATTCTTATAAGTTTATCAAATATGATAAATTAGAAATATGTAACAATCCTTTCATTTCAATCTTTAGACACTTCATATACGATATCAATTCTTAAGAGAGTTAAAAAATATGTCTTTAAAACTTAATTAATATCAAAATGTTAATTGTATGCTTTCCCTTGCACACACACCTCTAAATTTAAGGAAACGCAGAACAATGTTAAAATGAAGTTACTAAAAAGGAATCCATTAGTACTTAAGTCGGATTGCTTTGAAAAAGGAAAAGCTAAGTTGTCAGAATATTTAATGAAAGATTATAAATTGGATAAATCTGTTAACCAGTTAACATTATCTGTCAGTAAGAAATTAAATGATTTTTTAGATAATGTGAGTGAAGAGGAACAGAATACTATTTCCCCATTATATGAATGTATGAATGTTATCATCAAATGTAAATTGACCTACCAAAGAAGCCTGTCCAACTTATAAGAGTTATTTATAAATAATAATAATTTGATACAAAAGTCTAGAACTTTTTAGATAGTAGTTGATTGAGTGACTCAGTAGATTGTAAGAATAAAATGTTACTAAAATCAGTAAGTCAAACATCTTTAAGTTTATACTGGAACGTTTTTATGTGGAAATATATATATATATATATATATATATATATATATATATATATATATATATATATACAGAATGTTTCTTAGTCCCTATAAAATCTCTAAGTTTCATAAAATGGCTTCTTCAATTTGTTGGAGACATAGTAAAGATGTAAAAGCTGAATGGGCACACATTCATGGATTGTGAAAAATTAAATTTATATTGGGAAGAGATAAATATGTTTTTAAGGGTTATGGTCTGAAAACTGTTCTTTAACTAGATCAATAATACTAATCAATGCTCTACTCCCTGTATCTGTAAAAGCACTCTTTTGGCAGTTGCTAGAGAAGTTACTACACAACTTGGAAATTGAACTCCATTCCTACATGCAAAGAATTTTTAAATTTAACAGCAATACTATGTAAAACTGAAAAAGATGTGACCATAATAAGATCTATAAAGACTTTTAGTGGCTAGAATTACTTTGAACTGTTGCTATTGAAATACCAAGACTCTTAATGTGCTAATTGTATAAGATTACCTTGATGATTCAATAGATTTCTAACATTGCATAACTGTATGTGATGTTGAATTTCTTCCTTTCGGTGTATATACTGTAAATATGTTAAATTAATAATTTTCTTTAAAACATCATTGTTGCAGTAGCCTAATCTAAATGTCATGTATCCTAACAAGGATCAGACCAGATGTCCACATTTGAAAGCTTTAGGCACCTTCCACACACTGTAGTTCAAGCAGAGTGCATAAAATTTGTGGCTATGGCACAAATACTTCAGAATCTTCTTGCTGTCAAAGTGTCTTCATCCCCCCAGTTATATAGTGATCAATGGTCAGCTATCCCTCCTCCAAGGATGAGCAGATAAGTTTCCCTTTGGGAAATATCTTTTAAATCACTTTTTTTTTTTTTTTTTTTTTGCTGGCGGTCAAAACTGGTGCTTTTAGTGATTATCACTAACATTTTATGTCAAAACTTAACATGTTTTGCTCATGGTTCACAGTGAGAACTGCCTTTCAAAAAAACTAATTTTTTGAGTTTTACTTTTCTGTCAAAACTCGAGGCTATGGAATAGGATTTATGGTCTACTTGTTGCCATTAAAGATTTTTTTACCTCAAAACTGATTTTTCCATTTAGGCTGTTTTGTCAGCTTTACTAAGCTTCACTCCCTGCTTATCATACACCTTTAATAATTTTCAGATTGACAGATTGACATGGTTACTTGTGGGTATTGCCTTCTATTTTATATATATATATATATATATATATATATATATATATATATATATATATATATCAAGGAAAACTTACTTTTCTGTCAAAAAAGTATTAGGGACTAGGGCTACTGTTTGATGGTTGTCACTAAGAACTTTTACTTCAAAACTTAAATTTTCTATAAGGAGGTAAGACTGACTCTTCTTGGCTTTACTGGCCACTTATCAAACTCCTTTTGCAGAAAGAACATGGATCTAAATCCTGATAACTTGATCATTCTGTCTTGACTCCAGATTCCCCTTTGCCTTAACCGCTGATGGTGGACTCTGCTGTGGCCATCTCAGGTTCTTCAGACCACTTAGCACTTTCTATTGGTCCTGCTGGTGCTGCTCTGTGGGAAGCCTCTAAAGACCGGAGGGGAGGTATGTCTTCTGTGGCTGTTCAGAAGCCTTTTTTGGGTAATGGAGAACCACTCTTACTGGGATTGGTAAAGGGACCAGGCAATGCTCTTCTGCTAAACTGTTACGAGGAGCTTCATCTCCGACAAAGGACCATCCTGCAAGCTACTCATTTTCTGAGTAACCTCCCATAGAAACATAAAGCTAGATGTTTATTTTCACCTGAAACAGATAATGAGGACTAACTGGGCTTTGCTAATGGTTTATTTAGAGGCTTCCCGTCTTTAATTGATGACCCCTCATTTACAAAGAAAAAGATTTTCCTCTCTCCAAATTTTAATTCCAAGTTTGAGGGACAAGAATCAAACTTAGACTCTCTGAAGTTCCCACTCCCTCTAAATGGGGAGAAATATATTCTTCAGATTCCTCTCCTGAAGCGTTGTGTTTGTTCTGATACTATTCTCAGAATGAAGGGCTTGTTTTAGTGGGAACAAAAAGAAAACCAGAATCCCACAAAAACTATGATTTGTTACAGTTTCCTACTGAAGGATCCAGAATATGTTCATGTGACAACTGATCAGATGCTCTCAGTTCTACCTGTTTCTCCTTAATTTGGGGACTCACTATTCCATCATGCTTGATGTTACCTGAATTAGATTTTCTGCACAAAATTCTTCACAATACAGGTAATCCATAACCTCAGTTTCTATTTCTTTAACTTCTCCATTACTAATCCTCTTTTCTACTTTTTCTCTTTGGTTTCTTATTTTTTATTTTATTTTTTGTTATTGTATAATGTTCTATATCTAGATGCCTTTGCCTGTGTTTTTCTTCAAATATCTTTGGTGCTGCTTTATTAGTTTTGCTTTCTCCTTTGCATAAATATTGCACCATATTAAATCTATTTTTCTTTCTCGTGTCAATATTTCTTCTTCAGAAGTTTCCACTTGTTTCTCCTTCATAACTTCCAGAA
This sequence comes from Protopterus annectens, assembly GCF_019279795.1. Classification (NCBI taxonomy): domain Eukaryota; kingdom Metazoa; phylum Chordata; order Ceratodontiformes; family Protopteridae; genus Protopterus; species Protopterus annectens. The sequence continues at coordinate 1,354,807,398 of NC_056728.1, forward strand.
TCCATAACTTCAGCTTCTACTTCTTTAATTTATATTTTACTAATCTGTTCTACATACCTCCTTTGTGATCTTATTTTTTGTATTGTGAAATTTTTCATATCTGGGTGCCTTTGCCTGTATTTCTTTTCAAATATCTTTGTAGTTGCTTTTTGTTTTGTATTTGTTTTTTGGTGTTTTCTTTTGCACAAAAATTATACCATATCAGATTTATCTTTCTTATCTATGTCCATATTTCATTTTATACCTTTCAAAAATCTCTAACTTCTGTTATTTATAGTTTAACACTTCCTTAGTTGCTTATTTTTCCAAACAGCCCAAGGCTTCTTGATATATATAATGCTTTTCATAAATTTGTTGTATTAATAAACACAAATTTTCATTTGAAGCTTTTGAGAGATTTTCTTGCGCAAGTATTTTCTTTCTTCTAATTTCTCTCAGTGTTTTGGATATCTTATATCTGGAAATTCTGGTCTTCTTACATAATAGTAACAATACATATTTTCTTTCTTATCCCCTGTAGTCCATGCTATCACCTTTATGGCTGTTTTTCAGCCAGTCAGTTTTTGTGATTTTTGTAGACTGTTACTTACTTCTACAATGGGGTGGAGGGCATCCTCCCCTGAGCCTGACTTAACTCCATTATAGGAATGTTTCCATGTTTTGAAGATTCTACACTATCATTTTTTTCCAGTCCTGGCACCAGTGCAACTACCAGGACTGGGTACCTTTTTATCCTGGGACTCATGCACTCAGCTGTCTTTTTTTATTTTTTAACCTACTTCTGTCCATGATAAATGCTATGGAAAATACAGTCTATTTTTCAATGTCAAATTGGTGAGATTTTGTAAAAACAGGGTCCACCTTGTTAAGCTACACACCAAGACTTGAAAATGAATTCAATTCCAGCAATACTACTCTCCCTTGCTGGTTGTATAGAGTGGGAGATGATTGCTGTAGACAGTAAACATTGTACTTGAGGCTGTGTATTTGCTAGGGTCTGATACTAGGATCCAGTCTAATTGAGCATTTGATGTCTTGCTATAATGTGTGGTGCTATTAATTAGTTGTGTGAAACCATATGAGTTCATGCTAGATGTAGGGGAGATAGAGTTTATGTCCAACCAATTAATATTCACATCACCCAGTAGTATTATTTCTTGTGTAATTGTTATGTAGGATATCTTCCAGTATAGCTGTATTGTTGCCAGGAGGGATGTAAAGAATAGTAATACATATTTGTTTATCACTGTTTAATATCAGAACAGTAATAAGACACTCTGCCGAATTGAATTTTGGTATTGGTTTGTTGTAAGGGGAAATGTGGTATTTTTTGGGAAATATTAAATGCAATGCTACCACCTTTGTTGTTTATATGGCCATTACGGATTATGATATAGCTAGGCTGTGCCCTTTCTGAGTTGTTTATTCTGGGTTAAAGCCAAGTTTCAGTTACAGTGAGAACATCAAGCTTATGTTGAGTAATCCAGGCATATAGTTCAGCAATTTTATTTCTTATGCTTCTAACATTTATGGCAGCAAAATTTAGATTACTGGGGTTGGTGGTTGACTGTTGTAAGATAAGAGTGGTGTATGAAAGTGAATTGTTTTGATGTTTATTGTGATAGGTGGGGCAGGTAACAGGGTAACTATCTTCTCCTAGAAGGATTTAAGTATATTAGGGAATTACCAATACTTTTTTTTTGGAGAGTATTTTTCCATTTAATTTTGTTTTGTTTTGAGCTGAAATGGAGTTAATCAGCCTATATTTGGAATAAAGGTGAGAGCAGAATTAAATAGGTTTGGTGCGATGTGTGGACAGTGTAGGGAGAAAGTATGAATAGGTGGTCAGGAGAGAGCTGCAGATGTGTTGAGAACTACTTTAGAGTTGCGGTAGGATGGGAGATGGCCCAGTAGCAGGAGAAGAATGGAGGATAAGCTGAGTAATAGCATGACTAAGTAAAGAGACCTGTATGTTATAGTTGGCAGGTAGTGGGGAAGTAAAGAACAAGAAGGACAAAGAAGTTACAGGGTAGAAGGGTATTTAGTGGTGGTGGAGTCTGAAAGCTGATGGTGGGTAAATAGGAAAGAAGTATTTTTCTATGAAGGAAGAGAGATAGATTTCCCTAATATCTTCTCTGGAATGTGAGAAATGGGGGGGGGGGGTAAAATAAGAAGTGAGGATTTATTTGGGAAAAGTAGAAGATTCAATGAAGAATAGATATTATAACAGAGACTAATCAGTTTGTAGCCAGTACAAAGCAATTAACAGAGAGGTACAAAGTAGAGAAGTTTTTCTTTCATTTCCTGAATGCAAAAGCCTGTCAGCCAGGAAGACTAAGTACCTGGTATATACAATGTAATCTGTTGGTCAAGAGAAAGGACAGTTGCCAAGTCAGTAAGTGGCCCTTAGAATGCAAGGACCACTCTGCTGGAGGAGGAAATATTAAAAACAAATTTTCATCATAGGCGGGTACGTATTTGACTAGATGATGATAATACACAGTAAGATTCTTCAATGTGCAAATATTGGAAAAGGGCATTGTAGATGGGTGGATGAATGAATGGATGGATGGATACAAAGACAAAATTCTCAGTGAAAATGTTTGGGAGTTGGCAGCTGAAGTCTTTCCTTTGAAATACCCACACCCCTACCACAGAAAGGAAGTGTCTGCGGTTACTGTAGCTATTAGGGGTGGTATGGAAAACAATCCTCCCCTGACACTATGGGGGAGGTCCACCACCAACTGGTATGTTCCTGCATATAAGTGTGAGATGTATGAGTACATGAAGAGGGTGAGAAATCAAGGACCATTAAAGAGAGAGGGCACATTGCAAAACTCTCTTATAGTACCTTGTTTGAGAAACTAGATTGATTGAGGCAGCCATCAAGCCCAAAAGTCAGAGGATTAGACTCTCTTATGGACAATGCAGATGAAGTACCTCTGAAGTTGCCTGATGTAGGGACATTACCCTGGATTGTGGACATTTGGCTGGCTGAGTAATTGTGTCCAAGTAACATCCAATAAACTATTATTTGCTGTGTTGGTGTGAGTTGACTCTTGGCAGGATTGACTGTAATTCTCAGTTGCAGGGCAAGCTGGAGAAAGAAGACCCTGCATTGAATTACTAGATCCTTGGCTGATGAGGTGAGAAGCCAATCGGCAAAATACCGGCACACCTGGAACCTTTGTAGCATGAAATATGCTGCTACCACTGTCATGCATTTGGTGAACACCCCTGGGGCTGTGGTGAGACCAACAGGCAATGCTCTGAACTGAAAGTGATTGGCTCACAGCCAGAAATGGCCAACTCTCCTAGACTGCTTTGCAATCTTTATGTGACAGTACACTCCTGGAGATTTCTAGAACATACCCGTCATCCTTATTCAAAAGAGGCAGAATAACTGTACCATGATCATCTGGAATTTTGTCTGTTTCACAAACGGTTTAAGGTGGCTCAGGTCCAGAATTAGCCTCAGGTGCTCTATTTTCTTCAGAACTAAAAAGAACCTGGAATAGACTCCAGATCCTAACTGGTTAAGGGAGGCCTGCTGGATGACTCTTTTCTTGCCAGCTTTTTTACATATGCCATTGCAGCTTCCTTCCATCTGAATAGGTGGTACATCAGGAATTTACCTCTTCTTCCTAGGAGGGGAAACAAAGGGTATAATGTAGCCACTGGCATCCATGAATCTCAGGTGATGTCCTGCCAGGCTTGTGAGTGAAGTAATAAGAACTGCCCGACTGCCTCCAGAATGTGGCAGTCGGACAATCATTCAGGAGCACTGGTGGAGTTTCTCCATGAAATGACCACAAAACCCTTGTTGCTGTAGTCTGCCTCTGCCTTTGGGACAACTTCCATTATAATTATTCTCCCTTCTGCCCTGGTGGGGTCTATCTGAATGGGGGTCCTAACCAAAGCCTTGGGATTTTCAGAACCACAGTTACCTCTTCTGATTCTGGGAAAATGTACTTTGTAAAGTGGAAAAACGGGTTCCAACTGCAGATGGTTTTACCCATTGTCAGCATTTCCTTCACTCTAAGTCTGAACAGGGTTAAACTATCAAAGGGGGTATTAATGAAAGATGTCTTTAAGCCTTCCATGAAATCACAGTCACATTCAGGTGTGCTGGTGAATAGTAATGATGGTGCCTGCCACCCAAGCTGCCCCATCATCTACACCGGAGAGCAGACACATTGAGACATTAGAAATTGAATCAACAGTAAACAACTGGAACTCCACTGACTTCTGAATGTCTGCAAGCAAGTTGCCTGAAAGGGGCTTGGTTAGCTCCTTTGTTAAGTCCCTCTGGAAACATGTCATATGAGTAAGGTGATTCAGCATTCTAAGTGTAAAAGTGGCTGAAGCATATGTCTGTTTCCTGAATCTGTTCAGAACCTTAGATTCCCTATTAGGGGGATGGACAGATGTGCTCTCTTCATAGCTCTTTTCTTATGGCTGTCATAACAATCAAAATTCCAGTGTGACCTAGTTGTGGGGACTAGTAAAATTTTCTCTAGTTTATGCAGTATTGGCCCAACCACATCAGGTGCCATCCATGTCCCCTGAGAAACTAGATCTATGAGTTCATCAGCAGACAGCACCACCTAAGAAGTAGAACAGCCAGCCCTGAATGCCTCATGGAACAGTGACTGCACAGGAGAGGACACTTTGGAGGACTAACCTCTCATTATTTCATTAATTTTAGAATGTCTCCAAAAGAGTCATCCTCAAGAAAGGCTTATGAGGATCCCTCCCTCTCATCAAAGTCTGTGTCTTCAGTTACTTACTCTGGTGATGAGTCCAAATGCCTTCTCTTACATGTCACTTTCCTTGGCATCTCTCTGTATGTGATTCTGGGGAAGGCTTGAAATCAGAAGAGGAGCACTTATGTTGAAAATCCCCTAAGGCAGAGAGAGGCTGACTGTCCCTGTCTATCAGGATGAGTGGATATGGAGACAAGATATACCACAGGTCAGGACAGAACCAGCTGTAGTAGAGACACCTCATTTCTAGAATTGGAGAGAACCCTTTCTAAGGCCCCAAATGCAGAAGATGCAATTAAGGATGAAGAAGCATCTCTCTGATCTGGAGGAGGAAAGGGAGGATTCTCATGGGAGCCAATCCACCCCTCCTCTGAGATTGACAATGGTATTGAGCTGTTGAGCTTTGAAGCACCAAGAGGAAGGGATGGATCCTAAAACTTCAGAGTTGACCATGAACCCCAAGCCACAATTCCAAGTATGCTAGGTTTGAGAGAGTAAGGGAAACTATCAAAGATGAAAAGACTACTAACTCCAATGTTGGTGCTCTACTGGGAAGGCCCAGATCCAAGGACATTAAATCCAAGGGTTGGACAGGAACATGAGAAACCAATGGGGGATAGTTAGGGTCATACCTGGCACTCTGAAGAGGTTGGCATTAGGATGACCCTCTGAGGAATTTGCTTCTGAAGGAAATTCTGTATTATCCTGTTGACATCCACTTCACAGTGAACAGAAGGACCTACAGGATGAAGCCACCAAAGTGGCCAAGAAGATTGCTTCTCTTGTAAAAATGCAGAATGAGGTCTCAGACTCACTGGGTCTGGTGAGAGGTGTGGAGGAGGAGTTGCAGATCAGATATTTTGAGATTCTGGATCTGAACACTCCAGTGCCTTTGGTACAACACTAAAGGCTCCACAGTATCTAGCCACTTTTTCCTGGGCTTTTCTACCTTCTTCTTTGATTCCTTTTTTTTCTTTCTTTGATCTATCGCTCTGTTTTTCCTTCTATTTCTCTTTATAGGGTTAAACTCTTTCAGGCTTCTTAGCAGGAAAAGACACTTCTGGTATAGAAGGCACTGACCGCCCCCCTGCTTGGGCAGGAAGAAGCAATTCAGAATGAGTTTATCCCTGCAGCCTTACAACACACTGGGACCAAAGGAGGCACATGCCTCACAGTCCGTATTCAGGTGTGTAACCCCTAAGTAATATATGCAAAAGGATTGTGGATCCTGTTGTGGTACTTTGTGGCCACAGGCCGAACACTTCTGAAACCCAGTGGCCTTGTGTGGCATACTGGGGAAGAAAAAATAATACCTGCTGCTAGTAAAAGGTTTATCAAAAACCCAGTGAGCAATGCAACAACAGTAAAATTTCTTAGGAATAAGCACATTAGTTACAGCTACCAGTAGTAAGAAAAGACAACTGTCAACATGTTAGGTGAATATACCCTACAGGCAAAGAAGAAAATGTCTTTATTTTTTTTTCTTAAGGGGAGGACGTAAGAGAAAGAAGAAGAACTAGAAGTATAAAGGCAACAAGTGTGAAAACCTAGATAAATAATCACCAAAAAAGGCTACTTTCTTCTGGATCAAGGGGCAAATGAGATCTAAGGTATTTAGAGGAACTGAGGGAACTATGGGTAGGGGTAGAGTCACAGTCCTGGATCAAAGCTTCTGAAAAAGCAATGAGGTCAGATCCAGATAGATATGATAACCCAAAGGTTGAATATGATGAAAACAGATGACATCGGATCATATGCTATATAGTTTAGTCAAATCATAATGCTTTCCAATGTATTTCATTATTTAATCCACAAACATTTTTACTATGGTCTATCCTCTCCATAGCAAGGAAAATGGTTACTAAAAATTGGAAATCTCAATTTACTTCTGTCTTTAAAGTTGAGTTTATTCATTTTATGAAATACATTTGTAAGAATGAGATTGCTACTATAAAAGTAAGGACTAACGACAGAACTCATCATTTAATTGCTTGGACAAAATTGTCTAATTTGTTAGAGAAATATTAAGTGTTCTCCTATATATATTGCTTTTTAGTTGTTATGGACATTGTATATAGTTTTTTTTGTTACTATACTAAGTTATTGTGTTATAAAATGAATAAAAGCATTTTGGAAAAAAATGCTATTTCAGCAAATTCTACTCCGGCAAAGCATAATCCATCTTCAGATTTTAGCATTCTGGAATACCATGTGTGCTAAAAGAAAATAAGTGGTTGGTCATTTTTCAGGCCATATCTGCCAAACTGACTGAAGCTAGCTTGCTGAAAATGTCTTGTGTATCTCACCACACATACCACAGCCTTTATGCTATGGATTAGTTGAAAGTAGCATATAGTGGATGGTAGCAAGTTAATATGAATGCAAGAGGCATATGCTTTGGGACGGAATGTGCACAGCAGTGTGAAACTCTGAGTCAGGAATGTGTGGGTATAAGAATAATATGGTGGGGGGTGCACATGGTACACAAGGGAACTGTGTAGCACTGAGTGATGATTGTAACTGCAATATTCTAAATAGTTGACATACAAATAATGAATGTGATGGATTATATACTATGTATGCAGTTGTTATACATCATAGTATTCTCTGTCCTCCATAGCATGGTGATCTTAAGAGTCTTTACACGTAAGTAGCAGGAATGTCGGGGTACAGACCCCTTTTATCAGGGAAGCAAGGGAGATTGGACTCATCTTAAACACTTTAATAACATTTATTGCTTGATGTTGAAACTGCAGTTCATTTTTTTGAGACTAGGAATCTGCATTTCCCATCTTGCCCTTGTTACTGGGAGCCTGCTGGGTGATCCTCTAAAGTGTGACAATTGTGAGAATGACACTGTCCCTAAACATACAAACACTTTACAAACCATTAATCTTTCATTCTTTTATTTATTTTTTTACTATTTTAGCACCTTTCTTAATGCTACTTACCCAGCATTAGCTCAGTGCATCTCATAATTCTACAGATCTTCCTGCTTAGTGCAGCTCCCATCAAACCACTGACTACCAGCCATCCAAGATACCTGGGGCATGGAAGGTGGAGGTTAGCTGAGCTCCTGCAGTGTCCTATTTTCTGTTCATGAAGAGATTTTTTGTTATGCATCCTAACCCCTCTGATATGCTGGGTAGTGTTATACAAAGGTGTGTGCTTGCCTACCTCACATTGCTAAAGTCATCCCTGCCAATGACTGCAGTCTCCATCAGAGCTCATATGCTTTGGGTGCTCCCCCAGTATGCCTTCATCTTCCTGCCTTCTAAGAAAAAACAGCAGGCAGTGACCCATGATTCCCCTCTCCCTAATCATCAGGTCCTTAAGTGCCAAGAGAGACAGTTCTATCCAAGTTATCTGGGTCATAGGCAGTGCTCCAGCATTCTGAGCTCAGGATCCAATCAAATCATTAACCTTTCTGAAACACACTAATAAGTTAACATATCAACCATACAGAATGTAAATGTTTTCTGAAAACTTCTACTCATCAGTTGTAGTAGTCTTAAACTAAATGCCATCACATTTCTGTTCAGGAAACTGTTACTGATACAGTCATGATGTGAAACATTCCAGTAATCAGTCTGTAGATTTATTTTAATTTTACAAGGCTTCTCATATCATTACATGATCCATACATATATACACCATTTCCTAACCATATCATCCAAATTCCATATTCGTATTCTCATTTCCAAACCATATCAGGGGAAATCTAAATAATTTTCTTCCTGATTGATTTCATCTGACAAGTGGATTGTGAAAATGTCATTGAGAGTTCAAGAGTATTGTGTTGGGAGACTGGCCTGATAAAGTTGTAGCTGCATGGCTACTTGTGCTTGCAACAGCTAGATGTGGCCATGTATCCTTTTT
>NC_056728.1:1354821042-1354823542 GCF_019279795.1 Protopterus annectens
GGCAAATGGGTGAAAGAGTGATTTGAGAGAAGAAAGTAGAAGGTTGTAAAGGGGATCACTGTCAGAGAAAAGCATGGTTAACAATGAAGTACATTAGGGACTAAGCTTCTGCCTTATTCTCTCATTGTAAATATTCCACTGTGTTGTATCTGTAGCTTACATTATTAAAGTCAGAAATGACATGATGGTCAGCCTTGTAAATAAAATCAGAGATGGGATAATAATGGGGTATGAAGATAGCAGTATTAAGATATTTGGTGAGATTATTTTCCTTTTCTTTATGTTTTAATACCATGACTGGGATGGATCTCATTCCTAAATCAGTGTATTATCAATCTCCCTGAAATTAGTATTACTTCAGTCTTTGATGTTTGCCAAAAATGCTCTTCTCAGCATTTGTAGTGTATCTATACTAGCCTCCTTCTGCAGTTCATTTATATGTACCTATACTGCTGACATATTTAAATCTGCTTAAATAATTTTTTTATTAGTTTTGCTACTCCTACTGCTGTTGGAACAATCTGGGTGTTTTTACACCACACTGCTATAGTTTCTGTGTGTATATTGTGATATTTTATAATTTTATGTCTCTCAGTATGCAGGACACTGTAGTCAACAAATTTCAGTAACTGATGCTACCTTCTTTCAATACAATATGTTTTTCTTGCATGTACGTTCTTGACTGTTAGCACTGGATGACATTACGTGATCAGTACTTCTTCATTTTCAGTAATTGTCTGTGGTTCATATTGCTGGGATTTCTCAGCCACCTGTCTGTTGTGCTGTTCCCACAATCCTCAATGCGACAATCTGACTCCATCATTCTGCCTTTCAGTGTCCAGACCACGAGGACCATGATCCATAAGTATATCATAACTAGCAACAAGATTTGCAGCTCTTTCTAGTTCTGGGTGCAGAGCCCACATTTCTCGGTATCACATTCTTTCATATCGACTATACCAACATGTACACAATCCGTTTTCTTGACCTGCCGTTATTCGTTTTTCAACTTTTCATTGAAATTCACCACTCCTTAGCCATTCACTGACCAAATCTTGATCAACTTGTGATTGCTCCAGCAGTTCTCTGTGCTTGCAACTATAACTGTAAGCTTTCCAGTTTTCTTTCCTTTCTTTTTTTTTCTAGTTATAATCTTTTTTGGTCACTTTCTGCTGCTACATGTTTTATTTATTATTCTTGTTTGATTTCCATATGCTGATGACCTGAAATTGGGTAAACTGATTACAAGTGTTACAGATAAGGCATGTCTGCAAAATAATTTGACTAAATTGACCATTTGGGCACAGGAGAATAATATGTTGATAAATACATCAAAAACTAAGCATATGAGATTTGGGAGACATAAACTGAAAGGTGAATATTTAATACAGCACACAGTGATTGAAACTGTACACTCATTTAAGGACATGGGTATATGGGTAGATCCAGCTATGAGTTGTTCTAATCATATCAACCAACTGGCTAATGATAGTTATAGAACTATAGGTTGTATTAAATGATTTATAAAGTCAAGGAAATCAAACATAATGAAGCCATTGTTTATTAGTTACATTAGACCCAAACTTGAGTATGGAATAACAATATGAAACCCCTACAGGAAAACAAGCAGGAATAAACTGGAAAGAGTACAGTGGAAATATACCAAGGGCATCCATGGATGTGAAAATCTAAGTTATTATGAAAGACTAAAATATCTGAACTTGTACAGTGTTTCTTACAGATATTTAAGAGGAGATCTTATTCAGGTATATAGGGCATTTAGGGATAACTACCGCTGGGAATGTTTGGAGTTATCAAAAAGTACTAGAGAATCATCATATAACCTATGTAGAAGATTCTATAGGAATGAGAAGTGTACTAATTGCTTCTCTGACGGAGTAGCTGATGCTTGGAACAGACTACCAAATTACATTAAAGGGGTCTATATTAGTAGTTCAAATGCACAATTGTCCAAACGCCATAACATCGAACTGGGAAGTTTGAAATGTCAAAACAGCGAAGCTGCGGAACACCAAATTTTTTCCAAGGGAAAGAATTCGGTGGGCCATTCCCACGGCTTTGCTATTTCCTCCACTGTGGTGCGATCTTGAAGTTGGTATATTTAAGTAGGGGGTGTGGGGGCAGCCCCCACATTGGGGGGTGTGAGGGGCAAAGCCCCCCCCCCCCACATTAGGAACAGTTTTAAGTGTATGTGTGTTTTTTTGGATTTGTACTGGAAAAGTGAATTTTTCCCTGGGAAAAAAAATCACTGTTCTGAGTGTTTGAAGTTATGGCATTTTGAACTTCCAGGTTCAACATTTTCATAGTCACACATATTGCAGTTTGACTATGTGATATAGACCCCATTAAAGCAAGTACTAGTTTATATATTTTTAAGAACAGCCTGAACACTTATTATGTGAACAAGTGTTTTGGTATATTGGCAAGCTGGAAGGGCATTAATGCCCGTGCTTGAAACATTTGTATGTATGTATGTATG
>NC_056728.1:1354828542-1354918542 GCF_019279795.1 Protopterus annectens
TCACACTGAATATGTGCCAAATGTGTGTTAAAATCCTTTTAATATTGTAGAACTGGTTGTTAAATCTAAATATACCTGATTTGTTGAAGTATTTCCCTTCATTATGTACAACCACTTCTTCGCTACTCTGTGCTTTCCCTAACAGAGGAATAAAATGTCCATTCTCTCCCTTTGTTGTAACTTCCTTCAGTATCCCATCCACAAATGTTTCTGGGTATCCTCTCTTTGTCAGTATATTTTTTAATATATTCAGCTGATGTACAAATTCATCATAGTCTGATACCATTCTTGCTATCCTAACCCTTTGCCCTTTTTCTAGGGATTTTTTCTGTGTTAGTAGATGGCAACTATTGAAGTGCAGGAAGGTGTTGGAATATGTAGGTTTTCTGAAAATATTGGATGTAAATTGTTTGATGTTTCTATTTTTTTTGTAGTGTGATGTCCAAGTAATGGGTGGTATCCCATGTAATAGTACTCGTGAATTCCAGAAATTCAGTGTTCTGCTCTATAATTTTTATTTTATCTATTTTAACTTGTTTTAGTTTATGTTGCTTTACTGCCTTTTATTCCTGTTACATTAGTTTAATTTTGGAGGTTTTCTCCCTGGGCCTCTACTGAAAATGGACATGTATCTAGTTAGACTAGCCTGGTCAACAAGTGTAAAATAAAAAATAAAAAATAAATTCCAGGAAATTATGCAATTCCCCCTCACTTCCTTTCCAGAAAACAATAATGTCATCCAAGAAACGACCATAAAATGTCCAATAATCAGCAAATACACTTTTAAACACAATCTTCTTCTCCCAAAATGCCAAGACAATGTTGGCGAATATGGGGGCACACACTGCCCCCATTGCTACCCCCCCTGCACGGTCGAAAAAGTTGGCCTTTAAAAATAATAATGTTCTTATCTAAGACCAACTCCATCAAGGTCCTAATAGTGAGAATGCGTTCATGGCTAATATTAGTATGTTGGCACAGGAAGCTATAAAACCACTCAATACACATGTCATGTGGAATAGCTGAAAATACATCTCTTATATCAATAGTGGCGAAGATTAAATCGTCACAGTATTTATCATTGGTTATTTTACCTAAGCAGTCCCAAGAATCCTTTAAAATCCATGGGCAGTCATTGAGTTCATTTTTTAGCTGACTATCAATAAACCTAGCTATAGGATATGTTTTTGAAGCTCTTGCATCCACTATAGGTCTAAGAGAGGGGTCCCGAAGGTCCTTGTGGATCTTTGGGACTCCAAAAATTGTGAGTATTTTTGGATGTTTTACCACCATATATGAATGTTCCTCGTGTAATCTCATGGTTCATTACCAAATCTTCCAAAGTCAAATCAACTTTCCTATAAAAGATGTTTTTCTCATTAACACTTATTTCATCATACGTATCAGTGTATAGTATGGTTAGCATCTTATTTACATAGCTATTTTGGTTCATGCTGACTAGGCCCCCTCCCTTATCTGGCTTCATTGCCCTGATGTCAGTGTTACCACAAATGTCTTTTAACATATTCATTTCTTCCTTTGTGATGTTATATATCTCCTCTCTACCATTTCTCTTAACATTCATCACGTTCCTAATATCATTCTCACACATTTGTTTGAATATTTGAATAGTGGGGTGTAATGGGGGGGTTAAATACACTTGTTTTCTTATATATATTTCTTCCTTCTGTTGTCACTTTTGTGCCTTTAAAATAAAAATCCAAGTTAAGCTTCCTAGTATAAAGCTTTAAATCAATAAGAGCGTTATCTAAAGTGCCATTTTTGTTAGGCACAAAGGACAGGGCTTTTTCAAACACATCTGCTAATTGCTCACTTATATCTACATTGCTGTAATTGTAAATGTTAAAGTCACAGTTTCTGTTACAAATAATCTTATAAGGTATCACTTCATCTGTCTGATCCTGTTCCGTGTGTAATTCGTTCTTGAACCCCCCCCCCCAAGCCCTCTTGTTGGTGTTGTATTGGTTCTGGTTGTATGGGTAATACCCTTCTCCCCCTCCCCAGTTCCTCAGTCGCTTGGACCTCTTCAGGGGGGTATTCTAATGGGTCTCGTGTATAAGCACCATCTTGTATTTCTACTTCCTGGTGTTCAAATACCTCCAGGCTAGTACTTATAACATCTCTCCCATTTCTTATCTGTCCTAAAGGGGGTAAAGGGTATGCTTTTCCTTCACTATACTCCGTTTCATCCCTTGCCAGTTTATGGTTCTTACAGTCTTTAATATCATTCACAGTGCAATCAATTCTGTTAAATATTTTAAAATAATCAATTTTTTTGAATTCAAACAATAAATCTTTGTGCATGTTATTGTTAACAATTTTAATCTGGTCGACTAGCTCGGCCATTTTTCTGTTATTGTCCTTGATTAAACAGTTGAGCAGCTCACAACCCTGTTTGTTAAACAGTTCAATAAGTTCTTTATGTAAGAGAGAATCCCTTACCAGTCCTGAGGGAAATTTCCACATCCTGAGCCCCTTTGGAACTCGTTCTGTCCTAGTACATTCCCCTAAATATGCATTTTCAACCTGCAACTTGCGGTACCTTAAAGTAAGGTCTTCCAAAATATTAAGCTGTTCAGCTATTGTCCCATTGTTGTGCCAGTTTCCTTGTTCACTGCCATTTAAACTAAACCACCATTCTTTCTCATCTTCCAGCCATTGTAAAAGGGAGGTCCTGCCATTGTAAGAGGTGCCGCCACTTTCAGCTCTTCCATATGTAGTGCTCTGCAAATCTGTGTCCTTCAATTGGTTGTTGTTGGGTGAGCCGGAGTAACCCCACTGAAGCTGTTACTATCATCAAACACACTCATACCAGTTCTATTGTAGCAAGCCTGGTCACCCAGTGCTCTAGAGTTAGTCTGTTGTTGTAGTTTTTCCACAATACTGGTGAGGTTTGCAACTGTGGTGTTTAATACACCCAGAGATTTAGCCAAGTCCGATATACTCGGTGGATCTGCCACCTCCATATCCATCTCAACACCAAACTGTATGAAAAGCACACACTAACCACAAACTGATATAAAAAGCCAGATAGAAGCCAGTAAAATCCACAACCGATTTATTGATTTAGCGCTTTCGTCTCACAATAGAAACTTCATCAGAATACCATTGTAACAAAAACCTCACCTTTTATACATTGTCTTAATCAGCAATTAGCCCCATATTCCAATACTATCTACTAAACCATCCCCTTCAGTCAAATGATAAACATCTGTTTACCTTCTATAAACCACAAAAGGCTGTTGGGGCAGTTTGTATTCTGGTAATGTAGCTAGAACTTAAATAAAATTCCCGTATAAATCAGGTCTATCTCATATCTCCATATTTTCAAACCATTACTAAAAGACTTCCTCTCTGCCTCCTGGGTTTTCCCCTGTTCCTCACCTGGGACATAGTTTTCCTAATACCCTTCATCATCTTCTTATATATCCCTTTAAAGCAGTAAAACACTTTACATGCTTATCCCCTTCTAATACTTCACTTTATTATAGTATGTAACTACTTCTAACATCCAAATTTCTATTCCATCGCTACTTTATTATAAACACTTAAACCTGACTATCTCCTCTAATACCTCACTCTAATGCATTTCTTAAAATACTCCTTCATATCTTATACACCATTCTTCTATCTGTAAATTCTCAGTACAATGTTGTATATTAATGTTTGCGAGTATCAATATAAATGTTATTATATTGACTACTATGCTATGTATACTGCAACTGTATTATAAAATGTGTTATTGTAAATACTAATTGGATTACATTTCTTATCTTGAAGTTTTTCTCCCCAAGCTTCCATGAAAAAGGATACCTGTGCCCAGTCAGACTTTCTCAGTAAACAAATCTCAATAAATAAATAAATGGAATAACTATACGCAATGCCAGCACCACCACAAAAATGCACAGAATTGCTAAGTAAACTCTCTGTATATAAATGTATGAAACATGTCTATAATATGTAACAAAATGAAACAATTAAAAAACAAAATCAAGCAAATGAACTGAGAAACAGTGACTCAGTGTTGCAGAAATGCAGAGAGAGAAATTCATGACTGCAGCCCTGGATCAGGTAGTGACCTAGCCAGGCACAGACAGTGTGGATTGGGAGTGAGTGGCTGCCATGGACTTGTTTATACCGAGTGAAGCAGTTTGGACTGCTACAGTGCTGGTACCTACTGCAGAAGGAAGGAATTGTCATGCAAAACATGGGCCAAGAATGTGTACTTGGATCTACCAAACAATGTCATTGTTGTAGGCTTCATGGGACAGAATGGTAACATGCTTTTTCACAGAGAGTGAGGTAAGGGCACAAAAATTCCCTCATGGGTTACTGGATGACATCTGTACCACTATGCTCATGCTGGTGATGTGGAAAAATGGTCAATTGCAGCATAGGGTAGATGGCTGCTAGGCACAAGAGACAACAAAAGATTCAGTGAGAAAAATAAATGAGAACCATGTAGATAATAAAAAAGTCATAAAACTCATACAGAAAAAAATGTAAAACAAACATATGGAATTAAAAACATACCAAACAATAGGTCCCTAGTAAAACTGAAAGAACAACACTAGTAAATCTTAAAATACTAAAACTGGAAATGTAAAGCCAAGCATGCATACTAACTCCAAGATTGAAAGAATGCCAGAGTATACTCCAGACTGAAAATACAGCAAGTTCAAACTGAATAATTATATATACCAATCTTTGGAGGGCACACCTCCACACATAAGATGAAACAACTCCCAAAAGTATATCAGTGCATTCATAATGATTATGAACATTTGTTAAAAATTACAAATTTAATTATATACTTTTTTGAGTCTATTATTCAAAATATGAATTACATAATTATGGCAAATAGCTTGAAACATAAAAGTTTAAAAAAAATCTGAAACAAACACCTGACTTTAAAAATAAAAGACAAAAGACAAAACCTAAATTACAAAAAAAAAATAAAAAAATAAAAACAAAAATAAAAACACAGGCAGGAATTGAGAAAGCATGTCTTTGTTCATAGGTTCATAGGTTCATAGGCTGGTACTAGGCTATCAGCCCTAGGGCCTATACAAGCCTAGCCATAACAATTCCCTGGTGCGTGGACAGCACTGCAGTACTCCAAAGAGTGACTGTGATACAATATAGTTTAGAGACTTGATAAAGATACAAGGAGCAACCACTCAATAGAATCTCATTATAATGTCTCTGAATCAAAGACTGTGCTCTTACAGATAACCAAGCTAGTGTTCCCAATACCAACCCATGCAACACAGTTGTACAGTCCCCAATAAACACACACACACACACACACACACACACACACACACACACACACACACACACACACACACACACACACACCAACACTCACATACAGACACATACACTGCCACTCACACACAGTCATCCACATACACACACTCACATATAAATACATACATTCACACATACATACAGACAGCTTCAGTTATGCTCCAGTACATATACGTGTGTGTGTGTGTGTGTGTGTGTGTGTGTGTGTGTGTGTGTGCGCGTGTGTATGCATGTGTGAATGAGCACATGTGCTCTTGTACGTGTGTGTGTGTGTGTGTGTGTGTGTGTGTGTGTGTGTGTGTGCATGTGTGTGTGTGTATGTATGCATGCATGAATGAGCACATGTGCTCATGTACATGTGTGTGTGTGTGTGTGTGTGTGTGTGTGTGTGTGTGTGTGTGTGTGTGTGTGTGTGTGTGTCCACATGAGCACTTGCATGATTGTCCTTGGCTAACTATTATGTATGACTACTGGACCCATCCTCCATTTGTTGGTGAGATACCTACCTGCTGTTGTGCTGTGGCCATTAGATACCTACCTGCTGTTGTGCTGTGACCATTAGATACCTACCTGCTGTTGTGCTGTGACCATTAGATACCTACCTGCTGTTGTGCTGTGACCATTAGATACCTACCTGCTGTTGTGCTGTGACCATTAGATACCTACCTGCTGTTGTGCTGTGGCCATTAGATACCTACCTGCTGTTGTGCTGTGACCATTAGATACCTACCTGCTGTTGTGCTGTGACCATTAGATACCTACCTGCTGTTGTGCTGTGACCATTAGATACCTACCTGCTGTTGTGCTGTGACCATTAGATACCTACCTGCTGTTGTGCTGTGGCCATTAGATACCTACCTGCTGTTGTGCTGTGACCATTAGATACCTACCTGCTGTTGTGCTGTGACCATTAGATACCTACCTGCTGTTGTGCTGTGACCATTAGATACCTACCTGCTGTTGTGCTGTGGCCATTAGATACCTACCTGCTGTTGTGCTGTGGCCATTAGATACCTACCTGCTGTTGTGCTGTGGCCATTAGATACCTACCTGCTGTTGTGCTGTGACCATTAGATACCTACCTGCTGTTGTGCTGTGGCCATTAGATACCTACCTACTGTTGTGCTGTGGCCATTAGATACCTACCTGCTGTTGTGCTGTGACCATTAGATACCTACCTGCTGTTGTGCTGTGACCATTAGATACCTACCTGCTGTTGTGCTGTGACCATTAGATACCTACCTGCTGTTGTGCTGTGGCCATTAGATACCTACCTGCTGTTGTGCTGTGACCATTAGATACCTACCTGCTGTTGTGCTGTGACCATTAGATACCTACCTGCTGTTGTGCTGTGACCATTAGATACCTACCTGCTGTTGTGCTGTGACCATTAGATACCTACCTGCTGTTGTGCTGTGGCCATTAGATACCTACCTGCTGTTGTGCTGTGACCATTAGATACCTACCTGCTGTTGTGCTGTGACCATTAGATACCTACCTGCTGTTGTGCTGTGACCATTAGATACCTACCTGCTGTTGTGCTGTGACCATTAGATACCTACCTGCTGTTGTGCTGTGACCATTAGATACCTACCTGCTGTTGTGCTGTGACCATTAGATACCTACCTGCTGTTGTGCTGTGACCATTAGATACCTACCTGCTGTTGTGCTGTGGCCATTAGATACCTACCTGCTGTTGTGCTGTGACACGCCTATGCTGTCTTATACTGACAGCAGCGATGGGCATGTTACTACTATCTAGCTTCTGTCACCAATCTGCTGACAGCCAATAGTGCTGAGCACATCCTGTACTTTCCACCTCTGTCTTTACTCACAGCCATGCCTCAATCTATGTTCAGGGGCTATTGTTTCGTCTATAACATGGCTTGGAGTCTGCATGCAGGAGTCACAGAGTGTCTCTCCAAAGAGACATTCCCTGTCATGCTTTTGGGCTATGTTCCTTGTCATTGTGTGCCCCCATCTGGTCATTATCCTGTTGTGTCTTTGTGAGATGTTCTCAGTCATAGTGTACTTGCATCAGATGGACTTTAACTTGTTACCCAGTTGTGCTGTGTTACCTCATCCAGTGTACTTTTTTTTTCTTCCTGTTACCCACATTCACCCTGAGTGTTCAGTACAGTACAGAGGTACATACCAGGAATCTTATCTTCTTTCACTGTGCCTATATTGAAGTATAAAATCTTCCCTATTGAATTCCTGTTACTGAGTTGGGCATCTTAATACCGTCTTCCACAATACGGCAGCTACATTTTTTGTTATGCAACAATAGGCATCACAGATGGAAATTATTGAGCTAATTTAGAGTAATTTCCACTGAAACCATTGCTGTAATTGTCTACATTATCACACCCATACAGCATTACCCAGTTTCTCTCTGGGTGAATTGGAAATATACACACTAGCTGGTATATTGGGACTGCAAAGCTCATAGCAATATCAAACTGTGCAAGTGATACTTTCAGTAGCTCATCATTGCTGTCCAGCAATGCACATTATGTAATGCCTGTAGTCTGCTGCAGTGCACATCAAACTATCATTTTACTCTTCATGAGGACCTAGAGAGCAGATATGCAGATATGTCCTTTTCAACTACTGTGCACAGCAAGGCTCCTGCCTAGTGTAGCAAAGAAAAAAAAAAAAAAAAAAAAAAAATATATATATATATATATATATATATATATATATATATATATTACTTCACTTCAGAATCCTGAAATATCACAATCCTGAACTTCATAATCCGGAAGCCCAAAATTCTGAAAATTCAAAATCCTGAAAACTCAAAATCCTGAATCCCAAAATACTGAAAACACACAGGATACATATACTGACCATAGACAACACAAACCATATGACATTCCACCAAATATAAGCAGGGGGCAAGCCCCCCTGCACCCCCATGTGGGGGGCCCTGCTGCTTAAATATATCAACTCCGAGATTGCAGTTTACTACACTATCATGAGTTATGTTGTAGTATAGCAAGTTAAAAGGGAACATTACTTAGGTTGCAACAGGCAGTCATGAAATGTGATGGTATGTTTGCCATTTTTTTCTGTGGAGTTCAATCTTGGAGTTCATATATTTAATTAGCAGGGGGTAAGGGGGCTTGCCCCCCCTGCCTATACTTGGTGAAATGTGCTATGCTTTGTCTTGCATGTGTTTCTGTGATTCTTTGTACTGGAATATTGTCATTCTTTGTGTCCTGTATATTTTCAGTATTTGGGGATTCAGGATTTCAAGTTTTCAGGATTTTGAATTTTCAGGATTTTGGGCTTCCGGATTATAAAGTTCTGGATTGTGATATTTCAGTATTCTGAACTGAAACCATATACATATACATATATATATATATATATATATATATATATATATATATATGTGTGTGTGTGTGTGTGTGTGTGTGTGTGTGTCTGTGTATGTATATATATATATATATATATATATATATATATATATATATTGTATCTGATAAGTAAGTGGTCATTATTATATAATCTTTATGGCTGGCATTAGATTACAAGGGCAGTGTACACCTGCTACTCTGACTTGCATCATCTGTGGTAGGCAGAGATTAGGGAAGGTGTGTAAAAACTCTATATCAGTCTTGGGTTTTTTCTCTGACTTCTTTGCTAGTTTCCCTGCTTACTGCTGACAAGGTCACTTTATACTGAGCGGCCTCTTTGATTTACAGCAGCTGAGAACAGGATCTTCAGCAGAAAGCCTATCAAAGGAGGTCTGAAAGACTTCCCACTCAATGGGGAATGTATAGTAAATGCATGTCTTTAGTCAGCAATTAAAATTCTATATGTCCATATCTGTAGTGCATGACTGATATTCAGTTTACAATAGGAATGTATCTAATGTGTGATATTTATTCTCCTTCTGTTTTTTCCTTCTCCTTATACAGGTCCACCTGTGGTACTGAATGCGGAGTGGCAATGGTCACCTGAGCTGCTGCAGCTGACATGCCTAGTGTGGGGTTACCAGGTGTTACCAGCTCTGCCTCTCACCAGGAATTCGAGTCACTGTTGAAGGTGACCTGGAACTCAGTGGTGACATTTGTGGTCATGTCTCTGGAGGGAGATGAGACTTCTCTTCTGAAAGTTGTTTAGGGGGTTCCCCCTTAATCACCCAGCATCAGGTGTGATGCTTCTTCATATCTGAGGTGCACCAACAAAGAATGTGGTTGACAGAGCTGTGCAACAGTCTGTCAAGCCACTAGGAACAGAGTCTGCACATGACATTAGCGACAGAGGTAATTGACCTCTGGGTTTGGTCTCCTCTGCCACTCAGACACCCTGCACCCTGCCATATTCCCCATTATAGTGTTTCTCCTCCTTTTGAAGACAATTCTCCTCCAAAATCAGTTGTCCTCCATCTGTATGTCATCATCCTCCTATTTCTGTCTTGGCCATCTGTGTCCATACCTCCCATGTTTGTTTCTGTCTGAATTGTATGTTTCTTGTCTGTCTCTGCTACTCTAAGCCAGTCTACCTTCACTAGTTCACCAATGCTGTTACCATTTGAAAAGGGTTTCTAAGAATGAGGTGGCATGAGTAGTTTGTGTTATTTATGAATGCTAAAAACATGTGAGGTCTAAATACTGATCCAGAGGCACCAGAAGCTGTTGAAGACTGGGGGGGGGGTGCAGAGGGTGAGAGGGGCACAACATAGGTTCACTTGGAGGACTTTTTAAGCTTAGCCAATTCCCTTTTGGTGCTTGATTCTTGAATTTACATTTTCTGATTGTTACCTATCCCATGGCTGATAATTGTATATTAGCCCTAGTGAGAATAACTGTGATCATTCCATAGATAATTTGAGGGGACCTATATAAGGGATGCAGCATTTAGGAACTGCCTCTATCCAGGGGCGGCTCGTGGCATCGGGCTGCCGGACTGCAGCCCCCTCAAATTAAAAAAGAAAACAAAATAAAAAAGAAAACAAAAAAAAAATATTTTTTTAAATTTCGCAGACTTCACGCATGCGCAGTAGTCCCGACTACCGTCGGTCTATGCGCATGCTCAAGGCAGTCCGGCAGGACCCATAGAGGGACACAAGGAGACATCTGTGCACTTTTAAAGTGCACAGAGACACTGGGAGGATATATCGCATCCGGACTGCAACAGCAACAGCCAGAACAGTCTTGGGAGGGAGCTTGGGATCTCGTCGTCGGGAAGGAGCTTTACTGGGATCTCGCGGGTCTTTGTGAGTATTGTGCGGGCAGGATATGGTATGGAGAACAGACAGGTAAGTGTATGGTGCATTTTACTTTATGTGTTGGTACTTTTAACTGGAGTTGTGTATGTGTTAGCTGGTGCTTGTAACTGGAGTTGTGTATGTGTTAGCTGGTGCTTGTAACTGGAGTTGTGTATGTATTAGCTGGTGCTTGTAACTGGAGTTGTGTATGTGTTAGCTGGTGCTTGTAACTGGAGTTGTGTATGTATTAGCTGGTGCTTGTAACTGGAGGTGTGTGTGTGTGTGTGTGTGTGAAAATGCCCCAGGTGCTCATGGTGGTGTGGTAGGGAATACCTCAGGCTTGAACCCTGTACCCTGTATGCAGGTGTTAAAGACTTGAGTTCCCTACCCACCACCATTTGTAAAAAAATTGCAGATTTTTGCCTCATATTTGATCTGATCTGTTCCTCATAATATCTGTGGTTTGTAAATGTTGCAATGCTTGATATTTGATGGTGTAGTAGTAGCATTGTTGCTTCACATCTGCAGGTTCTTAGGTTTGATTCTTGGCTGGGGTTCCTTCTTTGTGGGGTCCGTATCTTCTCCCTGTGTTTGAGTGGGTTTGCTTTTGTGTCCTCCCATGTTACAAAGACATGTCTGCATTATTTCTTCCTGGGCCTCTGCTGAAAATTGTTTTTTTGTTCCAAGTCAGACAGTCCTGATTAACAAATGTTAAATAAAATTGACAGGCATTTGAATTTCAGACTTCAGGTTTCTGAATGCTTAATTCCTCGCAGATTTGATGGTGCAGTGGTAGTATTGTTGCTTCACAGCTATAGGTTTTCTGGTTTTATTCTTGGTTGGGGTGGCTTCTGTGTGGAGTCTGCATCTCCTCCCTGTGTTTGTGTGGATTTGTTCTGGTGCCCTGCCATTTTACAAAGACGTGTCTGCAGTATTAATCCCTGCGTCTCTGCTGAAAATTGTTTTTGTTCTGTCTGCAGTAAAATTGACCGGCATTTGAATTTCAGACTTCAGGTTTCTGAATGTTTAATGCCTTGCAGATTTGATGGTGCAGTGGTAGTATTGCTGCCTCACAGCTATAGGTATTCTGGTTTGATTCTTGGTTGGGGTGGCTTCTGTGTGGAGTCTGCATCTCCTTCCTGTGTTTGTGTGGATTTGCTCTGGTGCCCTGCCATTTTACAAAGACGTGTCTGCAGTATTAATCCCTGCGTCTCTGCTGAAAATTGTTTTTGTTCTGTCCGCAGTATAATTGACCGGCATTTGAATTTCAGACTTCAGGTTTCTGAATGTTTAATTCCTTGCAGATTTAATGGTGCAGTGGTAGTATTGTTGCCTCACAGCTATAGGTTTTCTGGTTTGATTCTTGGTTGGGGTGGCTTCTGTGTGGAGTCTGCATCTCCTCCCTGTGTTTGTGTGGATTTGCTCTGGTGCCCTGCCATTTTACAAAGACGTGTCTGCAGTATTAATTCCTGCGTCTCTGCTGAAAATTGTTTTTGTTCTGTCCGCAGTAAAATTGACCGGCATTTGAATTTCAGACTTCAGGTTTCTGAATGTTTAATTCCTTGTAGATTTGATGGTGCAATGGTAGTATTGTTGCCTCACAGCTATAGGTTTTCTGGTTTGATTCTTGGTTGGGGTGGCTTCTGTGTGGAGTCTGCATCTCTTCCCTGTGTTTGTGTGGATTTGCTCTGGTGCCCTGCCATTTTACATGGCATTTGAATTTCAAACTTCATGTTCTTCAGAATACATAGTAGCACAACCTGTTTTCTAGCAATTTTCTAAGTTTATAAGATGAATATTTTAAATTTGTCCCTATTTTTGGGACTGTATTCCCCCATTATTTGCTTCGTCCAGGTTTTTGTGCTAAGGTTGACAGCTATGGCAAGAACTGAATTCACTGAATATGGACTGTAGAATTGTGCATATTTACTGATAAAGGTGCTCTGTAGAATTGTGCATATTTACTGATAATGGTGGACTGTAGAATTGTGCATATTTACTAATAATGGTGGACTGTGGAATTGTGCATATTTACTAATAATGGTGGACTGTAGAATTGTGTATATTTACTAATAATGGTGGACTGTGGAAGTCTGAGTAGACTTTTTATGATAAATGTTCTCAACTGGGCAGTTTTGCCATTATGGGTGCATATGTTTTGTTTCATTGCTTACTGGAAAAATGTTCAAAACAAATTTAAAACACCCTCTAACAAGTGTACTGTATTGTACAAGGAATATAATTTTTAGTACAATGAGGAAGGTGTATCAAAGAGCACATGTATGTTTCATATGCAAGGGGCCTATGATTCGAAAACAGCCCAAAATTAATCTTTATCTGCCACTGACAAAATGTATTTTCTTTGAATGTGGGTTTCAATGCTGTTTCAATGAATGTGAGTTTCAAGGGCAGAGAAGTTTTAATGCTAAGTTTTCATTGTGAGACTGCATTGCTATGTTTAACAGATGACTTAATGTTTGTGCTGTAAAATACAAAATAAAACTTTCAAATGAAGTCCAATCATTGAAGTAAAGCAGTATGCACATTAGTGTCTATGGTAAATGGAGTGAAATAGCCAAGTAATGGTTAATTGGAATGGCTGCAGAGGCTCCAGTTCAACCATTATTTTGTCAGGGGGGGGGGAAGGGCAGCAAACTCAGACAGGCCCATATGAACTATACCTCCCAACTGTCCAGATTTTCAAAGAATGAATAGATTTTTGCTCCTTATTTTTGGTTTGTTGTTCATAAAATTTGTAGTTTTAATTCCTAAATGATTTGCCAGAAGTCACTAAATAATAAGTTTCAGACTTCATAACCTTCATAAAAATGCATGTTAAAGTAAGAGCCGTTCTATCAACTGTCTCAATTTATACAAGAGCAATTTTTAGTACTGTTTATATGTGCCCCCAATATATTTGGCCTTGTTCAGATTTACTGCATTAACAGGTTGAGAGGTACATGCAAATAAATTGCTTTATAGAATTAGGCATAGCCAACCTCTCAACTGTCCCGAATTTTTGGCTCAAAATGTTGCTCTTCCCCCTAATAATCTCTCCGCAAAATAGCAATTTTGGAAGAAAACATGGAGGGTTTACAATTAAGAAATAACTGTAATAATCAAAGTTATAGATTACTTGAAATGCATGTAGATTCTTTTATTTTGTCAGCTGCTCAAGGTAGCAGTACTAATATTAAAGTGTCCCTTCTTTGACAGGTAGCAGCTGTATTGTGTGTCTGTTTTATATTTTTGCATCACATTTTTGGTCCATTTTTCATAAAATTGTGTTTTTTGGCAAATTAGTGACAAATCACTAAAGACTGAAGTTAGAAAATGACAGACATTTGAGTTTCAGATTTTATACCCTTCAGAAAATTCATACTAATGCAAGACCTATTCTATTATCTTTCTAAGTTTATTAGAGCAATATTTAAAAATTGTCCTTGTTGTTGTGCCTTTGTCCCACTTCTGTGTATGGCTTTGTCCAGATTTCTTGCTCTTGAGGTTGAGAGGTATGACAAATGTGTCAGGGCCATCACAGTCAGCCAGAGAGATTTCAAATTGTGACATGCTTGTTGCACCCCACTCCCCCATGTAGTGACTCTGGATGTGTCCAAGCAAGGCAAGGAGTAGTTGTATCTACCTTGGATGGGGAGGACACACTGTATAAGTACTACAGTGGCTTTTCATCTGTCCTTGATTTTGCAGAATGGTCTGGTTTCTGTCATATTTTTGTACTGTTGATTTATGCTTATTACTCAGATTTATGCTTATTACTCAAAGTGCCTGTTGCTCTGTGTTTAAGTAGCAATGCTTTAATGACCATAAGGTAAGCTTGTCTGACATCGTAAGATGCAAGTAAGCTTTAATAAGCATACTGTTAAAGAATTGCCAACATTGAAAGCCTTTCTGTTGTTGCCATGCAGAGAATACTTGACTAGATAATGTATAAGCCTTGGGTATTAAAGGACAGGATTCCATTATTTTAAAAAGCTCATTACACTTGTTGGAGACTTCCAGTCATCTCTACAGACTTTACCCGTAAACTAAACAGAATGCCAATCATGTGTGGTCCATAACCTGTACAGTAATCCTTTAAGCAATGTATCTTGAGCTTGTTTCTTGTTTGCTTTTCATTTTTACTTTTATCATGTTTTCCCCATGAAACAAGTTGTCAGGCAGCAGGTCTTTTTGGATAAGAAACATTTTTACAAGTGGGGCATCACATGGATTTCTACTTTCAGCATGTTGCTTGGTACTTTAATAAAGCTGAATATATTATAATTAGAACTGCAGTGCAAGGAGAAGTGGTTTGAGTTGAGTGCTTCTGGTTTTTCTTATACTTGATTTTGACTGGCATTCCAGTAATGTATTTAAAAAGTAATTTATTTTTTCATGCCTCACAACCTTTTGTTTCCATCTAGATATTAAGTAAGCTGTCATGCAGCCAATGCATTGAAATATTTTTATTCTTCTACACTTATTTTTGTCTTGATTGGACTTTCATAATGATGGTTTGCCACCCAGGGCAGCGTATTTAATTAAAGTTAGTTTTTTGTGGTTTTGTGCATAGCTCCTCCCCTTTATGGTTGACCACACCCCTTCCCTTTGACCCCACCCATTCAGCGTCTCCTGCAGCCCCCCTGTGATTTGAAGTCACCAGCCGCCACTGCCTCTATCCATTTGTGGCATGCAATCGTGGAGTACATTTTCTACTGCCCATCCTTAAATCCAAGTTGCATTTGAATATGGACGAATGAGCTTTGTTTTATTTTTATGGATAGTTTGTTCTGGAACAGTGGTAGCCTCTGTGGTATATATCCATCTCTCCACAACATTCAGGCCCATGAAAAATAGGTACAAATCTGTACGCTGATTAAGATAAAATTTGCATACATAATTACACAACCCCACCCACTCCAATGGAATTGTGGGATACCAACTTTCAAACGCAAACTGAACAGAACCAAAATATAGCACCAGAGTCCCCCTGCAGCCATTCCAATGCCCCATTACCTGGCTATTTCCCCCCATTTACCATAAGCACTAATGTGTGCATACTGCTTTACTTCTACAATGATTATTTGGATTTTATTTTTTTTTTACATTTTATAGCACAATGCACAAACACTAACAGATATCTGCTAAACAAAGCAAAACTGTCTCACAATGAAAATAGACTTGGCATTAAAACATCTCTGCCCTTGAAACTCACATTCATTGAAATAGCATTAAAACCCACACCACATCCAAAGAAAATGCATCTGGCCAGTGGTGAATAAAGATTACCTTTGGGCTGTTTTCAAATCAGAGGCCCCTTGCGCACAAAACAAGAAACATACATGCATTCTTTGATACACCTTTCTGACTTTATTAAATTATACTCCTCATATAATACAGCACACTTGTTAGACGTAAGTTAGAGAGCATTTTAAATTTATTGTTTGAACATTTTTCAGTAGGCAATGAAGCAAAATGTATGCACCAGTAATGATAAAACTGGCCTAGTCAGAACATTTCCATGACAACAGTCTACTGCTACACACAATATATTATATATATATATATATATATATATATATATATATATATAAATACAAATACAGAATCACTGCAGTGTAAGCCATAGGCATGTTGCACAGCTTCTTGCACTTATTTTCAATGGGGGGGGCAAACATTGTTTGTATAATTTTGGAAAGTTGCTTGCATAAAATGTTGTGTTACCACTCTACATTTAACTGCCAAGTCTTGAACCCAGAATCCTGTGCACTACAGTCAGTGCAACATACCACTAAGCTAAATTAGTCTTCTGAAAGACAGGAAGACAAACTTAAATGGCTATCATTTAGTGAATTCAGTTCTCACTTATCACCATAGCTTTCAAGCTCTTAGCACAAAAATACAGAACAAAGCCAATAATGGGGGAATACAGCCCCAAAATAGGGACACATTTCAAATACTGATCTTATAAACTTAGAAAATTGATAGCATAAACGGTTTTGTTTTACTGCTCCTGAAAAACCAGAGATTTAATGAGGAACAGAAAAAAATTGTGAGGCATAAATTCACAAGTGATGGTGGCTAGGGACTTTTGGCTCTTTTTACCTGCACCCAAGGTACAGGGTTTGAGCCTGTGTACCTCTAGCTGCCAGATGTATCCTGTTGGGGGCATACACACACACACACCTCTGAAGACAGTACCTTAGCTCTGCATACAGTAATCCCGAGGACAGCAGTTAATCCGTGGCTGAATGTCTGCCGAACAGCTGTTATCCTCAGCTCTGCAATAAAGAAATCTGAGACTGAGACTGCAGTTAAAAGAAAAATCTGAGACTGCAGTTAAAAGAAATCTGCCCAAACGGCCATTATCCCCAGCTCTGCAATAAAGAAATCCAAGACTGAGACTGCAGTTAAAAGAAAAATCTGAGACCGCAGTTAAAAGAAATGCGCCCAAACGGCCATTATCTCCAGCTCTGCAATAAAGAAATCTGCCCGAACAGCAAAACTGCAGTTAAAATAAGAAATCCATTCAAACAGGCATGCAATCATTGCGCACATGATGACGAGTCGGGATGGTCGCAAGTGCTGCAAAGTGGGGGTTGTCCCTCCCACCTTGCTCTATGGTTCCGGTGCCCATGTACTGATCCCTGAAGAACACCACAATGTTTGGAAGTAGCAGATGACAGAGGTGCTTTCCATATGACTGATCGGTTTCTGCCAGGCAGGTGGCTGAAAAAGCAGTAAAAAAAATGTGGATTGATACACATGCTTCATAGCTCTTGAGGAAGAACTTTTATTATTAATAGTTACAAATAATTTTGAAAATACAAAAACAGTCTCTCTGAAAAAACAGTTTCTCTGCTACTTAATTAAATCTGTAACTTAATCAGGAGGGCTCTATCACCTCCACAGTTTGACCTTGCTAAATGTAGTTTAGAAAGTTGTTTCTAGTAGGCAAGAGGTAATTTGTGTTTAGATAGGTAGTTCACTAATTTACTGAGAAAAAAAAAACAGGAGAGCAAAATGTTTGCTATTTGGAAAAGAAGAGGAAGAACATAATTTTTTAAGTTTATATGTTTGGGCTGCTGGTTTCCTAAATAGCCTGTGGGTTTTACATATAGCAAAAGTCAACACGTGGTCAATGAAAGTCACTAATCATGCTTACAGAAATATTGTTTGGGTGAATGAAAGGATCAAAGCAATTGAATATTCCTTACTGCAAATTTTACATATTCTGTGAGCAGAGTTATTAGCTGGTCAGAGCCATATACAATTGCGGTGAGGTAAAAAAAAATCAGTTTAAGGTATTACCCAAAATAGTTTTTATCTCTTATAGTATAAACATTTATGAGTTAATACATTGTCACTGTAAGGTTTCTGATTGGGCTGTGGCATATTTGGGTGATGTGTAGATGAGCTATTTTAATTGTTAGGGCTGACTGACACTTAAGATCATGAATGTGTTTGTTTCTTTTCTCATTCAGTTGTTTGCTGTATTTGTTGCCAATCAAAAGTACATTTTATTTATTTATTTTATTTATTTATTTATTTATTTTACATTTGTTGACCGGGTTTGGCTAAATGAACTTAATAGCTCTTTTTCAGCGGAGGCCCAAGGAGAAAAGGTCTGACATTGTTTAATAAAACTTAACATACAGAGTAACAGACAATGAGTTGTCCTGTAATACATACAATAATATAGAAAAACAGCATAACGCAAATACAAAAATTTACAGGAATATTTACAGTGTAATAAGTAGGAGTAAGAAATGGAAAAGTGAAAGTGGTTTATAGGAGGAGAAAAGAGAAAGAGCTAGTGGAGAGAAAGCAGAGATTAGAGGTAGGTTTAAGGGAATGATTACATTGGCAGGTCCATTTATTTTGTAGGTAATGCTTAGTAGCAGTTTTAAATTGTTTTGGTTGTGCAAGTGACCTAATTTCAAGAGGAAGTCTATTTCAAGCCTTGCTGGGATTAAAGCTGTAGAGATTGTGGCCAATTTAAGTTTTGGGTTTGTAGGTTTACAAAAGGCCTTGGCTGAAACTACGGAGGGATCTTGTTGTAGTATAGTGGGAAATTAGGGAAGAGAGAGTTGGGCAGTAGGAGGATTTGTAGATTATAGGTTCATGGGTTCATAGGTAGGTACTAGGCAATCTGCCCAAGGGCATTTATAAGCCTAGCCAGAATGTGTTGGCTTTCACCTCCCTTTTAAATTAGTTTCCTGGGCCTCTGTCTAGCAAGGCCATTGAAGTGATCCCAGGGGTAAATTTATGATATCCCATCCACTTGTCAAGATTTCTCTTGAAGAGAGTCAGTGAGGGGCTTTGCCTAACATAAATTGGGATTCTATTCCAGAGCGAGGGACGTCTCTGAGACAGGAATCTATCTCTCCAGCATGTCCTGTTTATTGTTGTGCTGAGGTTTAACTCACTGGAGCATGTGGCTCTAAGAGATTTGGTTTTCTTGAGGTGGAGCATGTCCATTAATTCCGTGTTGGACATGGCCTTGTACGTCAGGCAGCGATCACCACTGAGCAGGCAGTAAGCAACCGAGTAGAGCTGGAATTTCTTTAGTCGAGCTGCATAGGGCATCTGTTTGAGGCCCATGATCCTCTTGGTGAGGTACTTCTGTGGTCTTTCCGGCTGTTGCAGGTGTCGAGTAAGGTCCATTCCAAATGGGGCATTGTACTCTATTATGGGCCTAATGAGTGATGAGTTGAGGGGCACAATGACCTCTCTAGATCTAGATGTGAACCCTTTCGTGATTAGGTGGGCTACATAGAAGGATCTAACCACTTTGGCAATGTGATTATCAAAGGAGAGGTTGCTATCTACCTGGGTCCCCAGATCCCTAATTACATCTTCCGTACTTAGTGGATTACCACCTATGTGATAATTCATGGGCACTTTGTTTTTCCCAAAGGGTATGACTATGCACTTTTTGGCATTTAGCTTGAGGCCATGGTTATGACACCAGGTATCTGTCCTCTGTGGGACCCTTCTGGAGGATGTCTGTGTCAGCTGGAGAGTCGATTATGGCCCCCAGTTTGCAGTCATCTGTGAACTTGGTCAGCTATAGTCTTCCCATGCTTGCCTGTACCTCAGAGAAGTATATACCGAACAGGAGGGGGTCACAGGACTGAGCCCTGTGGAGTGCCACTTGTAACTGGTTTAGAGTCAGACATGGCACCCGCAACTCTGACCATGTGAGTTCTATCCGTGAGCCAACTGGCAACCCATCTCATGACATAGGGGTTAATGTTTAAGCTGGTGAGCTTATCTATGATGCCATAGTGGGGAATGGTGTCAATGGCCTTAGCGAGGTCCAGGTAGGCTGTGTGAAATACCTTTCCCTCATCTATGGCCTTGGTAACTGTTTCAAAGAAGTCAACTAGGTTTAGGAGGCAGGATCTCCCTTTAACAAAGCCGAATTGGGTAGAGTCCAGTGTCTGGAGGCTCCCAATGTCTCTGTTTATGAGTTCCATGATGATGCCCTCCATAGCTTTGCAGACCAGGCTAGTCAGGCTTATAGGGCAATAGTTACCAGGATCTGTTGTGGCACCACTTTTGTGGATTGGGATGACTGTTGCTGTACGTCATTCTTTGGGTACATAGCCTGTGGTAAGGCTGAGTTTGAACAGTGAATTTAGGTGAGGGTTTAGTTCATTTTGGAGCTCGTGTAAGATGCAGCTTGGGATACCATCCGGTCCCATTGATGCTGTGTTTTTAGCTTTGGAGAGGGCTGTTTTCACCTTAGTGTCTGTGATGTCTGGGGCTCTACATTCTTCTGAGAAGGACACAGGCCCTTTTGGGGGTGAGGTGGGGGGGTAATGTTTGCAATGAACCTGTCAGCCAGGATGTTGGCAATGTCAGTTGGTTCAGTGTATTTTTTGCCATTTTGCACTAGCTCAGAGCATATCTGGGAGTTGCCACCTAGATTCTTGACATAGCTAAAGAAGGCTTTGTGATTATCTTTAGAGTCTTTGGCAATTTTTCTTTTGAAACTGGCCTTGGATGATTTTATGAGGGATCGTAGTTTCTTGCTAATATTGATCAGGGATGCCTTTCCTTTTTGGGATTTTGCTCTATCATGTAATAGTTTCCTCCTTCTGTTGTATAGCTTATTTATGGCTGGGGACCACCAGACTGGTTTCCTCTTTTTGGAGGAGTGAGTCTTGGTTTTACTTGGGATGGCTCAATCCATGCATTCCTGTAGGTGCTCATAGAATGCATTTGTAAAGGATTCTGTGGTTTGGGCAGCATTATGCTTCAGCAAGGGGGCTTTGAAACTTTCCACCTCAGTCTTGAGAAGTGTGAAGTTGGCTTTTGAAAAGTTTTTCACAGTGGTTTCCTTGACTGGGGGTGGGGTCGGGATGTGGATGTCCAGTGTGATTAGTTTATGGTCTGATCTTACCAGTGAGGGGTTTACCTCTGGTGTGGAGCACTGATCCCCCATGTTGGTGATGATCAGGTCCAATATGTTGTCACCTCTTGTGGGCATGGTGACCAGCTGTTCCAGGACATTTGAGTTTATAAACTCTAGGAAGCGTTGGGCAAAAGAGTTTGTACTTGAGTAGTTTTCCCAGTCAATGTTTGGGTAGTTGGAATCACCCAATATCATGGTGTTAGGTAGAACCTTCATATTTTCCAGTGTTCTCTGGAATGCTGAGTGGAGGTCCTGAGACCAGGTGGGTGATCTGTAGCAAGCTACAATCTGAAAAGCAGCTTTGCCCACTGTTAGTTGCACATGGATGGTCTCTCAGGCCTAGTGCTGTGCTACTAACCTGGAGGTGTGGGTATCCTTTATGAAAATGGATACACCCCCTCATTTTGTATTTCGGTCCGGGTTCTGGGGCTGAAAGGTATGGTATGCGTTGTAGCCTGGTAGTGCTAGGGTGCTCTATGGAGCCTTAAACCAAGTTTCTGTTACTGCACAGATATGGATTTTCTCCATGCTGAGGAGTGCCTAGAGTGTGTGCATTTTAGAGGTTTAGACTTCTGGCATTGAGTAGCATTACCCTCAGTTTTTGGTTACTTGTGTTGTTTATGGAGGTGGGTTTGTCTTTTGAGCCTTGCCTAAAAAAGGCACTATGGGGGTGGCAAGAGCCTTGGTCAGTATTCGAAAGCCTAAGGGCGACAGGTGCAAGCCATCTCTGGTGAAGCAGCGTGGCTTGTCAAGCATGTCATCCCAGGCTGACATACACTGGAACCCCTTTGAATGACACCAATAGCTTAGCCAATTGTTAAAACTGATCATTTTTTCTTTGTACTGTGGCATCATTCTTGGTGAGGGCAAGATGCTACTCAGGATCAGGGTCATACCGGCCTGGGCTACATGATCAGAGAGCTCCTCTATGTCTCTTTTCATGTAGTCCAGGGAGGTACATCTCAGGTCATTCACACCAACATGTACAAAGACAGAGTCATATTTGTACTTGTTTTGGAGTGAGCTGAGTGCTTGTGTTATGTGGCAGATCCTGGCACCCGACAGGCAGCTTACAGTAACCTTCTCCTTGTTCAGTCTAGTGAGTGGAATGTCAGTGTGCCTGACAATACAGTCACCTATTACTAGTGCATTGGGTGTGTTGTTAAGCCTTAAGGGCTGTGGTTGCGTGGCACACTGACTTTGTGAATTATGTGATACGTGGTTGTTGTTTGAGGGTGGAGGTTGCTTGGATATCTGCTTTGGAGGTCTCTGCTGCTTAGGCAGATTTTTATTTAGAGCCTCCGAGTATGTTTTTGTGTATTTATGTGTGTTGCTTGCTGGTGCAGATATGACTGGTGTATGTGAGACTGGTAGTGTGGTGCAAGTGTTTCCCTTCTCCTCCTGACTGACTGTTCCAGCCTTTTGTTGAGAGAGCTTGGCCCCCAGTTTGGCTGTATAGTTGCATCTCTCACATAAATTTGTGTTTGTTGGAAGGAGGAGAGGGTTGTCTGTGTACATGAGGCAATTGTAACATTGCCTCAAGATTCCCAGATTCATCAGCTGGACTGGAGAGTACACCTGCAACTGCCCTTTGGACATGCCTGTATGGATAAATGAACTGATTTACTGATTGTCCGGTAGAGACGAATAGGGAGTCTTATACTACTGTATAGTAAAGGGGGGTGTAGTGCTAGCATTTATTAGTGCTTACTGAGAGCTTAGAGCAAGTGCTGGGCTGTAAAAGGAAGGCTAGAGTGCTTTACTTGATAGTTTGATTAATTCCAAGGGAAAAATTGAAGAGCAGACTTCGTGGAGCCTGGAATAGTTTAACCCTAGCTAACTGGCGCTGTGCTCTGCACAAAACCGCAAAAATGCGGGTTTTAAAGCAGGGGGATGAAAGAGATAGAAATTAGCCCAAAACGGCCAATAAACTACTAGTTGCTAGGCTAAGACCACTCCTCCAGGGACAGATAGGCTGCTCAAAGCTCCCCACTCTCACTTTTGAACAGAGAAACTTCCTCCTATCCAAGTAAGGATATGGGCAACACAGGAACTTGTACCACAGCCCTGAATTCAGCAGAACCTGAAAACTGGACTAGACTAGCTTAGAAAAGGCGGGAAACAAGAATTAGTTTTGTTTTTTTTTTTTACAGAAAATACAGTACACTTACACAAATAAACACTTTAACTGCTCAGAACAGGCTAGCACACTTGAGTGGATGATCTGAGACTGATTAAGTAAGAGCAAGTTAGGTAGTTCAAGTCAGTTTATTTCCTTCAGCGACCTACAGTGATGGACTTATATGTATTTTGAGTAGCGAATTTAGCTACTTTGTTGTATGTTGTTTCTAATTTGGCTAGCAGTCCTGTGTTGAGGTTGGTTAGGATTTGAGAACTGTAGGGTAGGGTGCATAAGAAGTAAGAGTTGGATGGGGTTAGCTTACCTTTTTTGGTGAGAAATTTCTTGTTACAATACAGAAGGTCTAGCTTCTGATGTGTTTTCCTGATACAATTATTGATGTGCAGGTCAAACTTTAAGTGGTCATCAATAGTAACACCTAAAAGTTTTGTGCTGGTGTCACCCTGTATTGGGATGTTGTTTAGAGACATTATTGAGAAGGAGGTTTTGATATAGTTAAGGTTTTTGGGGAGAAAGAGTAATAGTTTAGTTTTTTTGGGGTTGAGAATAAGTTGATTACTAGATAGCCAGTTTTCTACCAGGTTGAAGGAGGCCTGTGTAGCTGAGATAAGTTCAATTGGAGAGTCAGCAGTAGTAATAACTGTAGAGTCATCAGCGTATTGTACCAGAGATGATTCAGGACAGGAAGAGGAAAGAAAGTTAGTGAAGATATTGAAGAGTAGTGGGCTAAGGATGGAGCCTTGTGGAACACCCATTTTAATAGGGAGAAGGGGGGAGTGGGCTGTGAGCCATTTAACAGACTGGTAGCGGTCAGAAAGATAACTTTCAAACCATGAAATAGTTGCAGGAGATAAATTTAGGTTTGTAAGTTTATGCAGAAGAAGAGGATGAGAAACAGTATCAAAGGGTTTAGAGAAGTCTAAGAAAAGACAATAAATTAGTTTGTTATCTCTCGCGAGTGAAGCAGAATTTAGAAAGGACAGAAGAGCTGTAGTAGTACTGTGATTAGGATGAAAGCCATGTTGAGTAGGTGTGAGTAGATTTTCATGAAGTAGGTAGTGCATTTTCTGTTTGTGTATACATTTTTCAAGGACTTTGGAGAGAGGTGAAAGAATGGCAATGGGTCTAAAATTAGATATCTCAGAGGAGTCACCTCAGAAGGGTGTAGAAGTGTTTTCAGAGAGTGGGAACTGTAGACTCAGAGATGGAGGGATGTATTAGTATGGAAACAGGGAGAGCAAGGGGTTCAGTGGCGATTTGTAGGAAGGAGGAGGGGATATTGTCTACAGATGTGGAGCATGGTCTTAATTTCCACAGTAGAGATTTAATAAGGTTGGTAGACACAAGCTTCAGTGAGAAATTAGTTTTAGGGTAACTATTTGGAGCAGAGTTTAGGTTGTTCAAGCTATTTTTGTAGTTGGCTCGGTTGGGATTAGGGTTAAGAAGTTTGGCTAGTGAGTCAATAAAATAGGTGTTGAAGATGGTGGCAGTTTCCTCGTATGTTTTGTCAGGGCATGGATTTGGGGAGCTAGGGGTACCTGGGTGTAATATTTGGTTTACTGAGTTCCAGAACTTTTTGGGATTAGATTTGAAGGTAGAGGATGGGTTATTGTAAACATTTTTCTTATCTGTATTTATGTGCCTTTTGGCTAGGTTTCTAAGTTCTCTGTATTTGTGTAGGTCAGGTTGGAGCTTAGTTTTTGTCCTGGTTTTCCATGCTCTATCCCTATGTTTTAGTAAGGTATGAGTTTTTTGTATTAAGCATGGGGGTATGGTGGACAAACAGTTCTGAGATAGACAAGAGAGTTTAGTATATTTAAAAATGTAGAGTTTTGTATGAAAGGTCTATGACCTGTAACATTTATTTGTGCTGCCTAACAATAAAATGTTAAGCTCTGTAGCAATATTCCTGAAAGAGGCTTAAGGCAAGTCTCTGTAACATTGACGGGGGCAAGGGTTTACAAGATATCACTGTAGAATGACAGCTGATTATATCTTTGCTTCTATGGGACTTGAAGATTACTGTAAGACTACAGGCACGTTACATTTAGTTAAATGTGTGCAACCGGATAATTATCAAACTAAGGATATGAAAAATAAATGATAAGACTAAAACATTTAGCAAACATAGGCATGCAGGGGAAACAATCAAGTTCATTCTCATGTCACAAAAACTGTAATATAAAAACAAAACTGAACCATAGACATACCTGCCCATGTATACACATTTATACACACACACACACACACACACACACACACACACACACACACACACACACACACACACACACACACACACGGGCATGCGCACAAGCACACACACGCACACACACACACTCATAAATATGCACACATAACACATAAACAATTGTAAACAATGAAGGATCAACTACACATATATATATATATATATATATATATATATATATATATATATATATATATATAATTTATTTATTTTTGTGTTTAGATATATTTGTCTTT
This sequence comes from Protopterus annectens, assembly GCF_019279795.1. NCBI lineage: Eukaryota > Metazoa > Chordata > Ceratodontiformes > Protopteridae > Protopterus > Protopterus annectens. The sequence continues at coordinate 1,354,854,148 of NC_056728.1, forward strand.
TTTTAACTATTTACATTTCCAGATGAGTAGGATGTTCCCAAACCCTTTTTTACCCATGACCCAGGCTCACTAATGAACATAATTAGAGCTATGTGCAAAAATACCTTCCTTCCTCCACCACTATACATCAAATAATCCAACCTGTTCTTTTGTTAGAACATAAAACAACTATACCATTTTAGAAACTTTTGGAGATAAATGCCCTGGGAAAACAAATCCAGTATAATAGCACTAAAAAAGCATGTGCGTCAACTAGGTTCAATTGTTTGTTGAAGCACACACTTTTCTAGAGTTATGTTCCCTAGACTTTAAACAAAGACATTTTTTTCAAAAGTGTCTAAGCCATCTAGCAGTTTGATTGAATGATGGTTCAAGGAATATGCTCATATATTATTACATGCTCCACTCTTTGTTTTATACACACACACACACACACACACACACACACACACACACACACACACACACACACACACACACACACACACACACAGGCACACATATATGTATACGTATATCTATAGCTATCTATCCATCTATATATATATATATATATATATATATATATATATATACACACACAGACACACACACACGCACACATGCACACAAACACACACAAGTATATATAAATATGGGTGCAAGGAAGTAGTGTGTGTGTGTGTGTGTGTGTGTGTGTGTGTGTGTGTGTGTGTGTGTGTGTGTGTGTACAGATCTATGCAAGTACATATATAAACTCAAAACATTTTTTCAGCTATAAGGGATTAAAAGCAGATTTAATAGAAGCCATGCCCTATTTTTCCTTTCAGTAAAAGCTACCACTTATTCTCAGCTTTCAGAAGTAAATCTGAGTAATTATCTTCTAATGGATTCTTTTAACTATTTGCAGTCCTTGAAATTTAAAGACATGGATATGATCTGTAGTATTTAAATACATATGCAAGGCATGTTTTATAGCATATCTTGACATTGTACGTTGTTCAAATTTCCTAACAATAAGCTTTCCTTTTTTCCCACATAAAATTATGACAATTGCTTACAGACAAATACAATATGCCAGATGTATTACAATAAAAGTGATAGAGGGTATTTGAACATTTTCTCTGTAAGGGTATATCAAAATCTGTACTTAAATGCAGTAAGAGCAGTTTTTTGATGTTTGACAGAACAAATGAAAGTATAGGAGAACATGAAATACATATTGTAAGATGAACATGTCCAATGCTTGTTCTTAAGTAAAATGATGTGTGCTTATTTCTTAATATCTCAGAAACCAATTGAATACTAAGTAATGCATACTGATTGTGAGAAACAGTACTCTAAGCATGTTAACTATTCATAGTGATATAATTTACCAGATAAATTCATTAGCAGTAATTCACTGCTCACAGCTCTATCAGATAAATAAAGTTTCACAGTGCCTTTTGATAATGCAGACTAAATATCAGTCTTAACTTTTAGCAGTACTTGTTCATAACCTACATGGGCAAATCTGCAACACATCTTTGCAAATCAGATTTAATTGTTATCTTTCTAACTGTTCACACATATTTGCTCTTAGAAATATCAAATGTAATAAAATGAGGGCAACAATTATCCATTATGCAAAATAATGCTTATTTATTTAGGATGCAAGTCTGGATGCTAATCTTTATTCACTAAAAGAAAATGGGTTGACCTGGTTGTACCTCCACAAACTTTCTGATGTCAATGTTACTCATCACACTGACCAGCTGCCCCAACTCAGTGACAACAGTTATCAGGAAAAGATGCCATATAAAGTATTTCCACTGGTGGGGAAGCATGCACAGACTGATGTGGAGGCCCGCCTTCCCCACCCCCAATCTCTAAACCTAATATCTTGGGACTACACCGACCTAAAATAAAATACAGTAAAATAAAATAAATATATCTCCTTTCCTTTAAATCATTGCAACCTTGGACGTAGCATATTTAGAGATCAGGGCCAAGAATTACACCCTCCAATACAGATGGTACAGGGTGACACATTCTACCTGCAAAAATGTTTGCATTAATATTTCATTTAGTGTAATATTCCTCAGTGATGTTCCCCATGTTGTGAAGATCATACATGGCAGATGACTGTACATAGTAGGATAGACATCAAGATAAAATTTTAGTCACAAAATTAACATTATTAAATGTCACTAAGAAAAATTGGATGGAAAATACTTTGCATGACTAATGCACATATTGCATCTGCAGGTTTAAATTTCAAGTATTCTGAATAAGTTCAAGAGATCCTTTAGAAGGTAATTGTTGAAATTTACTTCTGAATATTTAATTCTGAATATGCAAACTGAGTGGTAAATTCTGCTGGAGGCAGAATCAGGGTATGATATAAAACAACATTTTTATTATGTGCATTATATCTTTAAGTGGCTCAAAATGGTAGATATTTCAAAGACTTGTGTTTTATATTTTGACCATTGCAATTAATTTGGGTTTTGTTTTCTTTCTTTCTTTCTCTCTGTACAAATATCTACATATATCTATATCTAATATATATCTATATCTAATATATATATATATATATATATATATATATATATATATATATATATATATGTATATATATATTTATACATACACACACACACACACACACACACGTATGTGTGTGTGTGTGTGTGTGAGTGTGTGCACTGAATTTCTGTAATTAATTTAATTATGTTTATGACAACCAGGGGAAAACCGAAATGTTTGAAAATTTGTTGAAGTTTATTAAACATATGGTTTCTTAGTATAGTTATTTTGAAGGGAATGTTTGGCTTAAACCTGGAGTTAGGTGGAGTGATTACTTATTATTTCAAATATATTAAGTTTATAGTTAGTGTTACACAAAGTGTTTAATGGTATGATTTATGTGACATTTCAAATGACCTGAAGCATTAGCAAGGTGCTGCTTTATATAATGAGATGTGTAATATTGTTTGCAAGGAATGGGATAGGGTATATCTGGTTAAAAGCAGTATTTTGAATACTAGTGATTCCACATGGCAATTTGGAGGGGTGCCTGTCGTTTTCCTCTTAATTTTTACATCGGTTTTTAGGGTATTACTGAAGTTTCTGATTGATTACTGATTAATAGGATGGCTGTTTTTGAATTTCCAAGGAACCCATCCCTAGTTGGGTATATTGGTGGAGTGGGTAGGTGGGCACTGATTTGTTCCTTCTTGTCAGAAGGATCTCGGCAAATAGGCTAGTGCACATTTTCTCAACAGCCATTTAGTCAATTTATAAAGATCAACTAAGCAACTGGTCGACAGGTGTCTGAAATCACACATTTCCTGGGGTTAAGGATTATACCTTTACTGTATATCTGTACAATGTCAGAGTTTGTATATATAATTATCATGGAGTGTGTTTTTATTTTTATATTTTTTTACTTTAGATTTTGCATGCATTGAAGCTGGAGCATGCATACGTACGTGTCAACATTGGTGTTGTTGATGTTACTTCATTAATGCATGCCAATGTTGGGTGTATTTGAGCTTTAATAATATACCTATACAATATCTATATCTATATACCTATATATATATATATATATATATATATATATATATATATATATATATACAAACAAGAAAGAAAGAGAGAGTGAGGGAGGGAGAACAAACTGTGATGGTTCCAAGGAACTTAAATTTAAATGGTAAGATATAGCACTCAGTGATTCTACTTATGGATAAATATTCTGCATAAGTGGAAACATGCCATTAATGGTCACTACGAGCTTTTAGAGATTCTCCACAAATGGCAGATGGCATCAATCAGCTTATGGAAATCAAGTGGAATTCACATAAGGGTAAATAATACAGAGAACAAGAAATCTTTAAAGCTGGATAGCTGAAGGAAAAGAATATCATCTGGATACATAAATTAGAACCAGATTTAGTAGTGGGGGAGGCTGCATGTCAAGTCACCATCACCAGTGTCACTAAAGACAGAAAACAAAGTGCAACATTTGGTGAGAAAAAAGATGATCAATGCCATTTGACAGAAATGTTTAACAAATATAGACTGTATGAGGAATACTGGGCTGGCCAGCACACATAGTGTGCACAACCTGTACACATGGAGTCTTGTAAAGGTTTTTTTCTACCCCATTGACTCATTTATTCTTCTTTCAGTATGGCCAGCAGACTTCCATCCCAAATCCTGGAGTCCTAATCCCCATAGCAGGTTCTCTCAGCACCACAATTGCTGCATGCCATAGCAAGTTTGGGTAAAACAACATATGCTCTCCAGCATATGTAGTGCCCTGCTGGTAGTGTGTGCTTTGTAGGCTAATAGTCAAAACTGCAACAGCTAGAGTACTCATTCCTGTAAGGAATCATACATGTGGAAACCAGAGCCACCTCTTTCCCCCAAAGATGGACCAACCAAAACAAGCTGCTAACCAACTTTTTATGTTAAGGAACATTAGTGGTGTTCCACAGGAATATGTACTGGGGTCACTTCTAACTGGAGTATTTTTCCTAGATATAAAAGTGAGAAATTGGGTCTGGTAACTTTAAATGTTGATGATTTCTGTTTCAATGTGAGGTATTGCCAGCTATGCCATGAGAAGTAGGGCAGTGGATGTGTAACATATGTCAGCACAGCTAGTTGGAATTTAGTAAAGAATTATATGTTATTTGAATATCAAACTGATTTGTACACATATTTGTCTTGTATTGAAAATGAATTTGTAAAGTTGCTTGTGTTAAAAAATGTACCAACAGTGGGTCCTGACTCTATTGCAACTGAATTAAATATATATATATATATATATATATATATATATATATATATATATATATATATATATATATATATATGTTAACAGATGATACTGGAAGAGAAGAGGTTAAGCTCAGCTCCAGTTAACTTTGGAAAATAGTAAGAAATTAAATTACTGGTCCTAGGCCATAAAGATGTTATCTCATAGTTTTGAATGAAGCCAGAGCTACAGTGACTGTAAGAAGTATTTTTTTTTAGTCTCTGTAGGAGTAGAAGTTTGTAATTGTTTTATGACTTACAGAAGCTGCACCAGATTTGAGCAATGCTTTTGTGTGTGTATTATTGGCATGTACGTGCTAAACCTGGCAGTTTCTAACAATGGGGGGGGGGGGGCTGGTTGCATGGGAACCAGAAGTCAGACGACCAGATGTATGTGATGTAATTCTGTACAGAAATAATGGTTTAATATTAGGTGAAACAGAATTCTCAGGGCACTTTGTTTCTTGGAACCTGACATAGAAGGATTCTTCCTTACCTACTTCATCTTACCTTACTCTATTAAGTAAGTAGGAACAGTAATCCTCTCGATCGGTCAGGAAAATATAGTGAGAATAGTTAGGTATTGTTTTTCTGTAACTGTGTGAATATTTCCAGCTGCATTATTTTTAATATTTCCTGAGCTGAAACTCTGGTGTTTACAGTAAATAGATATTTCATATTTTCATGCTCTTTTATTATTTATTATTAAATATATTTAAACGTTTATATTTTAACCTTCAAGAATACATATATCTATTGGTGACACTGTGGTCACTGCTGAAGCTTGGCTGTTTGGTCAATATTACCATTTGTATTAATGGTAATTTAACTCAGTTTAATTGGGTACCCTTGTAAGTGCTTAAGGTACCTGGCTTTGTAGTGTCTGATGGCAGTGATAACTACCTTATGGAATGGGTAAAAGGGGGTACAGTGAGCAAATCTGTGCCAGCCTTTCCCAGGTGTGTGTGTGTGTGTGTTTGTGTGTGTGTGTGTGTGTGTGTGTGTGTGTGTGTGTGTGTGTGTGTGTGTGTGTGTGTGTGTGTGTGTGTGTGAAAATCAAATCTCACAGTGTGTGTGTGTGTGTGTGTGTGTGTGTGTGTGTGTGTGTGTGTGTGTGTGTGTGTGTTTGTGTAATCTCTTTGGAGCAGGCACACAAAGCATTGGTTTCACAGAGAGGGTGCTGAAGGACTTGGCTTGGACACTCAGCTGAGGACTTACTACAGCTGTGCTAGTGGGGAACTTTACTGAGACCCTGAAGGGAGACCGATATAAAAGAATCCAGACCCTGGGTTGACTTTGTTCCCTGTGTGCTCTTAAGGGAACTTGTGCTTGATGCAGAGAGGTCTGCATCTGGAAATACTGAGTGTATCCATTTATATTCCAAATGAGCATCTCTCCAGTGTCATTGGTGAGGACTCAGGCTCCTTGATTACTGGCAGAGTGGGGACTTCACAATTTCAAACTGGGCAATATACTTACTTATACAAAAGATGCCATATTTATCCAATATGGTCTGCTAAATACACAACTGGTGCAACAGTAATGATCTCACCTTTAATGGTAGTAAGTGTAGCATAATGAAAGCCTGCAAAAAGGACATACAATTAGATAATTACGATTATAGAATATGGAATAAAATCCTAAAAACTCATATCATTCTTAAAAGCTCCAGTGACAACAGTAAAAAAACAGTTTTGAATACTGTACTAAGTTTTGCAGCATTTTGAGAAAGGCATTTTCAAAGAAAGAAAAAAAATAAAATAATTTAAAAAGAAAGAGATAGCAAAGCAAATCATATGGTTGGGAAACTTTGCTATTCTTTTAAGCAAATATACTTTACTGCAAGCATTCCATAGATACTGAATATTACATTTGTAAAACACAGACAAGCCAAAATTGATTGCATACTACAACATCTAATAAGAATAAACATGAAAGTGAGTCTGAATGTGCTGAATTCGTATCACCATACGTACTTTTAAAATGAGCTAAACAATATTTAATTTGATAAGCAGGCACTACTGAGATTTTAACATAAAATTGGATATTTAACAGTGACTTTCAAGAATCTCAGTAAAAGCTACCATAATTTCAATGCCTGGAAAATTAAAAGCATTGCAGCTTGTTAATTACATATCATATTTGCTTAACCCTTCAGAAACATAGAAGTTACCCCCAGATGATATAGTTTATATATATATATTATATTTCATACAGATATCTTTAAATCAGATGTTTGGAATACAATTAAACCATTCCAGTCTGATTGCGCTACTTCCAATATCTTAGCAGAAGTGAGATTTGTTCAAATAGATTTTATTTTACCATATCCTCACCACTAAATAATAAATAAATCTAAACAAGCAAACAGTTGGTTTCATGCTTGGGCATACTGAAATGAGATATTGGGATTCTCCTTGCTAACTTGAAAGGTGATGTGTATGTTTTCTAATTTATATCACTGTTGGAGATTGAATTTAGACAATGTAAGGCATTTATAAGCAAACATCTGAATATAGTTGCCTGAGGGTAAGCATTCTGTGCTTCTACCTGATAAACATAAATACTTGACCCACTGAACTTACTTAATGCCCCAGCAGATTCTGTCTTTTGTTAACTGGGTAGGTGAATGGGAACCCTTTTCATCCACAAGCTGGGCTGTAGGCAAATTTATAGCAACAGAAAATATGTGAACATTCTGTAGGACAAAGACATAAGCAAAACAAACCACTGGAAACATAAAGTGCGCTTTAAGTAGAAAACAGTTATAGGAAGGTATACCTAAACATATCGGGCATTCTTGGACAACACTGACTAACAGATCTGGAAGGAGTACCAAGTACAAAGAGCCAGAGGATTAGCAAGTGAAAGTTAATATTAAATTGTGTGCAGAGTGAAGAGTATGAGTTAGAATACCTCTATGATTTAAAATATAAATGGTTTTATCGGTGTCATTGCACAGTGGTCTATCTGTTATGTGTCTCTAGCTAATGATGTAAATACAACTCTAAGTCATAATGTCACCAGTATCCCAGGAAGACATTTCTCCTTATTAGCCAGCTCGAGATATGGTAATTAACTTATAGGCTCGTTATTTTCTGTGAAGTAGATTCTGGTGGCCATTTCCAAAAGGCTAGTAATTGATGTTCACAGGTCACTGGCATTGTGAACTGCGGGTCATCTTTCTTTTAAGAGATTTGTCAAGCTTCTCACCCCATAGTAGGATCTACAGTTGTGCACTGAATGACATGCATATCTCTGCTCTTAATATCCACAAACCTGTCATGCCACTCTCATTTGTTTAATTATATTTTTCAACTGAGCATTGAATCTTTGGTTGCAATGGCATTCCATTTAATTATGAAATTTCTACCCCTGGGTAGAATGATTGGGTCATCATGCCTTCATCCTTTTTATCTCATCCAAACTATCTTTAAGTACCTCTTGGGACAGAATGTCTAACCTAAACAGCATAGACTACTTACCCACGTGTTAGTGAGATAGCAGTATGTCTTCAATTTTGGGAAACAAATGAGACTGTACATTTCAGTGTTGGTAGAAACAAATGCAAACAGAAAGCTATATTTACAGCCTTATAATTTTAGGTTTTGTAAAATATGGAAACATTTCTCCAGCATCCTAAGTTGTGGCTAGATCATGCTAAGTCATGCAGAAAAAAATGACATCATAGTACAGCGGTATAATTCATTAAACAACTTTCTCATCCAGCAGTTTATGCTAAACCACACACATTCATCATTCAGAATTACTGAAAATAATGTTGAATACCACTTATATTTTGAGTAACATTATTTATATTAGTTTTCACAAAAGAATGAGTCAGAGATAAATTGCACACAACTAGCTTCATCTGGTTGTATGTTTAGACTGTGACACTGCCCAGAAAGTCAGGCCACATTATACATAATATTTAAATTGATACATTAGTTTAAGGTGCCATGTTCTTAGTCCTATACCACTCTTTTAAGATAATTTCCCTACTTATTCTGTGAGGCAGTACCTTAAATCTATCTGGCTGTAAATGATGGGTATACTTTTCATGAAGAAAAGGAGGGCTTCATCCTCAAGCAACTACTTGAATATCTAAGTTGGAGACTTAAACCATAGATTTTCTGGCTAAAATACAGTTTAATGTTTACAGAAATTGTTGACAGGTAAGTATTCAGAGTATTTCTGCATCCAGTCCATGAAAGGCAACTGTTCAGATAGGATAGTGGACTTTTCCAAGTAAGTACACTCTTAAACATCTGCTTGAATATCTAAAATAAAACCTTGACACATGGATTCTGTGACTGAAATCATTTTTCATGTTTACTGGAGAAGTGGATGACAGACATATATTTATTACATTCCTGTACCCAATTCATGAAGGATTAATCTTAAGTTAGGGGTAAGGAATTTTCCAAGTAAGTCATAGCTGGCAGACCACAGTAGGAAGGGAGAATTAGTTGGACTCACTATAGCGGTACAATTGTGATACTTTGCATCAAAGTATGATTTATTAGTAAGCATGTAATCAGTATGGACTTGAAATATGATGGTAGAATGTTTCAGGAAAGTTACAGAGAGAAAGAAAGCTTCCTATTTCATACCCATGAATGAAACAGGTGATATATACATTTCTTTATGGAAATATATACAATCATGTAATGACTGGATAAAGAATTGTAGCATTAATTAGCAGGATAGTTATCCATTAATGGAGACCAACAAATGATTGTCAGTGGATAGCAGCAAACCTGCCATGTTGACTGATATGAGATTGTTTCAGTGGACAGCTTCACTAAGCTTTTGCCACTATTGTTATCTAAGTGGTAAATTATATTGATCTTTTTGGTAAATTCATAAACCCTACTCTTGTTGGTGAGGTAACCTGTTGCATTTGTTCTTGCATAATGGTACTGTCAGGACATTTTTTAGAAGAGCATAAGACTGTTCTCTGTACAACTAATGGACAGAGGAAGCTCCTAAATGCTTTATCCCATGCATGGGTCCCCTCAAATTATCCATGGTATGACTCCCAGTTTTTCTCACTTGTGGGTAATATATAATTACTGACCATGGAATGAAAAAGGCCAATATAACATCAAATGAGATTAATTAAAGTACCAAAAAGGAAAATAGCTTGCAAGGACACCTGGCCTAGTACTTACCCATGAATCTGTAGTCTCTTATATATGTTTGACACATTTCTATACTTCATATCATGGCATTATTATGAGCTCTGCTTTTCAATATTTCAGTGCAGATACCACCATTTTTCAATGAGATTTTTGTATTTGGTGTTTTCTAGTAGTTTCAGTTACTGTTTCATGTATAAGGCAAAACATTTTATCAACACTATATTTAGCAACATTTTTATCAACCATATGCCAGTAGTTTTCATTCCTGACAACTGCTTGAGTATCTTGTTGGATTTATCAATAAAATGCCATGCTTGAAATCATTGAGAGTGTCTGCTACCTGTACTTCTACTGTTGATTTACTAAGAACAGTTTAATTTATGTTTCCTTCAAACAGTCTCTCAGAATAAAAACTTCAAAATTCCTGGATTCTTGCTCATGTATTCTTGTAACATTTATTAAGCTGATTTGGTACTGTTACTTTGTTTTTTATTTGCTTTAAATATTGAATCATAAATTTCACGTATTTCATCATTAAATGGAATGTGAGGTTGTATTTCTTTGTTTAAATTAATATTTGGTTTGGTCAGCTTTCATTTTTTTATATATATATATATCTATATAGCTATACATCTATAGCTATCTATCTATCTATCTATGTAAGTTTACTATCAAAATGTAAAAGTGCAGTTATGCGAACAAAGGAATGCTTAATGTGTGTTGGCTGATTCCTGTATTGTCGAATTGCAATTCTATGAATTTCCTTTAGCAAATGTCATCATGTATTCACTCATTTGAGGATGATGTTATGAATAGAGATTATGGTACAGTGCAGATTGGGAAATTTACCTTGTTCCTCACTGTAGTGTGATCTTGGGAGTTGGAATATATAATTTGCAGGGGGTGTGGGGAGTGCAGGGGAGCTTGCCTCCTACAGAAATGTGAATTAAAGTGGGTGTCAGTAGGAAAACTTTAGGAAATGTCAAAGCTGTTGGTTCGATCATTTTGAATTGACGTGGTTTCAACATTTTTGCCTAATTAGTATTCAGAATTTCTGAATTTTTTTCAGTGTTTGTATACAAAATGTGTTTTGGCATTCAAGATTTTGATAGTAAACCATATATCTTAAACTATTTTTAACTCTGCCTCACTTTCAGTGCACTCCTAAAAGTGTTGCATGGTCTCTTTAGCCATTGGGCAACTGTAAAATTACTTGTTCTTTTCCATATCTTCCTCAAATAAACCATTTTTTGTTTGTGTTTGCTGTATTTTGTACAACTGACTCAGCACATCTGCTTCAGACATTTTCTTGCCTGGCTTATTCTAGAAACTAAAGTCATAGTTCTGCACTCACTGCAACATTGTTTGCAACCTTGATGGTTCCTTATAGAAATACATCTTAAATATTATCAGTAAAGATTTAAGGTCCACTTCCTCCAGGACACGTGTTCAGATAAGAATATTCATGTAGTTTTTACATCAATGCAGGGACAGTGTCATGAATGCTCCCTTTAAACTCTGATTCACTTTGAGGGTGCTGTTAAAAGTGTTGTGTGGTCTCTTGGTAAAGAGCAACTGTAAATGTATTGACTTCTTTTTCATACCTTCCTCAAGCAAATATATATTTATTATTATTATTATTTTTATTTTTTTTTGCTGTATTTGATGCAATAGACTCAGCATATATGATTTCAATGTTTTCTTGTCTGACTTATTCTCAGCGCTGAAAGTCAACTCTTCTTCTAACCACAGTTATCTTAGTTTGCATTCCAAAAAGGATTTTGATCTAAATGTAACTGCTTTATCTCCCTTCAGAATCATTCCATGAATACCATTCTGAATGCATTGATTTGTAACTAATTTTCCTCATTAAAATATTTCATTTTGAGCACATTGATTGCTAACATGCTAAATATTTTTAAGGTTGTTTTCCTACCTTCCAGTAACATCTCATTTTTCAAAAGTTTAATTTCTGACAAGTTCACAATAAACTTAGAAATATCCTGCAACATTCCTTGAAATGTCAAGGCAGGGTTTTTGTCTCTGTTTGCAGCATCTGCATTATCACTCGTACTTCAGTTTGAAGTGGAAATTTCATCTCTGTAATATTGATTTTACATATACTTTTCCTCATCTTCAACTTATTCTCTCAGCCATTTTTGTAATTCAGTTTGTCTCAAATCATACTTTTTATTGATTTTGCCCCATACCAGGATATCATTAATTATGTTTACAACACCTTCAAATTCCATGATTATCTGTGCAACAGCTCTCTGACACACTTGTGGTACTTTGAAAATATCAACTGAAAGTCCTAGAAACCTGACTCTTCCTATATGTGAATTAAAAGTACAAAGCTTGGAACTTTTCATGTCAACCCCTTTATGCCAACACCCTGATTTACATCAAGCATAGAAAATCCATTTTAATTTTGTACAACATACAATTTTCTTAGATTTGACAAAGCAAATAATGTCATCTTTCTATAACTTTATTTAAATCTTGTGGATCTATGTTTTCACAAATGTTGTCTTTCTGCATGAGACAACTTATGTAGGTGCATTTTTCTGAATGACACACATTCCCTCCAATAGGTTTAAGTCTTTTTCAGTTTTAGGGCATAAACTTTCTGGAAGTATCCTCAAAGCATGCACTAAAGGTTGCACTGCTGGATCTGTATTAATATGAGAACTGCTAGTAATCAGCTCATGCTACTGTTTAGTTTCTTTAAACATTTTGTCAAGCAGACCACTTTTCTTATCTACACTATATCTCTGCATTCACTCTGTGAATTTTTTTTCACCATGCCATACTTCTGGCATTTCAAATAACTCAAAATAGATAAAGAAATCTTGCACTTTTTATTCTTGTTGTCACACAAACAGACATTTTGACCTTTCAATGTCACATGTGGAATAAGTAAGTAGTTTGCACTATAACTGTTCCAAGTTGCACTATTTCTGACCAGTGCTTCAAATGCTTGAACAATCATTGCATTATATTTTGCTCCATGGTCTTATCTGAATGTCATATGTGATTCTTAATTATGAATTTACCTTTCAGACTTCCATCTCATTTGGTGTTTCTTACTATTTTGTACTTTATGTTACAGACTTTTTCATGCAGTAAGAGAGTGTCAGCATAGATTATGACAACGTATAACGGGTCGATATCAGCATTTCAAAAATGCAATAGGTGGAATCACTAAACGTCGAACTGAAATGATCGACCTATTACATTTTCGAATGCTGATAAAAAATAAAAATCCTAAAAAAAAAACCTAAAGGGTGTATGCACCCCCCATACCCCCCACTACTTAAATATACCAACTTCGAGACCACACTACTTTGAGGTAAACAGAAATATCCCCTTATGGAGATTTCCGTTTACCCATTCGACATTCTGCCCTTTCAGCATTCTCGATGCGACAATATCAAATTCAATACTGTCAGCATTCGAGATGCTGATAGGGACCCTGTATAACTCATCTTCTTCTCTCTACTATAATGATTGCATTCTCATCAACAGTGAACATATTTCTTTCATGTTACAGACTTTTCTCATGGTTATAACCAAATGTGCTGCAAAAGACTGTTTCTGTGTTATAACTAGCTTTTTAGTTTGTGTAACTCATTTTTATTCTTTTTTTTTTTGTACATTTTCTGCTTTTTTATCTCTCTTTCCATGTGACACTCCAAATTCTTAATTCAGCACTTTCAGCATTGATAAAGTACATTAAGTTACTCATTACATCCGAGTGATGCCTCCAGGTGCATCTGCAGTTAGCTCCTACTGATGCCTGACAGTGTCAAATATTGCTTATTTATATTTATATCAATAATTACAAAACCATGCTATGTACAAGGCTTTAAAACATTTCATCTTAAAGCTTAAACAACAGCATACTCAACTGCATTAATATTTGACTTCTGTCTAGTGCAGTTAAATAGATATTAACTGTTGACTTTAGGATATTAATATATGTAGATATAATTTTAAAATGTAAAAGATGTAAGCGCTTTCAATTAAAACAGTGTAAACTTCTTGAAGAAGTTTACACTGTTTTAAATGAAAGCGCTTACATCTTTTATATTTTTCTACATTAAAAATCTTTGGTTTACATCATTGTGCTTTGGATTTTGTGCTTGTTGGAACCTGATCTGCCAGGTTTTTCACACATTATGATAATTTCAGTGCAAAGCATATTTTCTCAGTTTACCACCCCTGACCTTTTCCAATACAATCACTTTACACAGTTGCTGAATCTTTTCAACAGATCAGTCTCAGTACTAAAAATTTACTTTTAAAACAAATATTAAGTTTTGCCAGATGGAAGCAGATGGCTTGTTTTCAAAGTTCCTAAATGTCTGCAATACTTTTTTACATACTACTGCCTGTTTTTTACCTTACTTTGATTAATGTTAAATTCCTTCCCTCTGAAAAACAGCTTCAATAACTGCTCTGCACTAAAAGGTTATCTGAAAAAGTTGTTTCTAAGCTTTAACCCATTTCTTTTCTATTCATTCTTGGAAAATCATTTCAAAAGGCAGTTAAATTACCTTTACAGGAAACTCACAAAATTCATTTTTTTGAATATGTAGTTCTCTTTTTTATTCATTCTTGGAAAATCATTTCACAATGTAGTTAAATAATCTTTACAAGAAGAACACTAAATTCCTTAATTTGAATATATATTTGTCAAAACCATAGATGTCCACAAGCATGCGTGCATATGCCTAGAAACACCTTGGTGCATGCAAAAATAAATAAAAAAAAAAAACAAATAAAGCATTGTTTTTTTCTAAGAGTGCAAGCTCCACTGCAATCCCCATTGTGGTGGGGGCTGCATGCCATCACACCCCCTGCTACTTGTATATGCTAACTTCAATATCTCACAAATACAGGGTATGGGTATAGTCTCTAAACTCAGAAATGATTTGATCTTGGACAAATGTTGATCAGCTGTTTAGTTGATTATAAATTATCAACTAAATAGCTGTTACCAAACACACATTTGACTGATGGGATGGAACCCATACATATAAATATAAATATAAAAATATACATACATATATATATATATATATAAAGAGAGAGAGAGAGATACATATAAAAAAGGCAGCCCAGGCAGTCAATAGTAAATCATTTGAAAATCATCAAGTCACATCAGAAAGACTATAAGTTTTATAGTATAAAACTCTTCTGTTATAATGCTATTGATACATTTAGACTGGCAGCTTAAGTGACACAATAGATCATAGGTCTAACAATATTTGTAGAGTCTTTAGAGATGATGTTACAAATGGAATGCAATAAAACACAGACAGATTTGTAGTTGGCAGTCCTGGAGATAATAGAGCAAACAGTGGTAGTGACATAAGAGAATCTATGGACTTCTCAGATGTATTTGTTATTGATAGAGATTCAAGAATAGAAGATTCTTTTTTCACTTTCCCAACCCTTGATATGTCACCACAATCAGGAGAGTGGCCTAATGGTTAAGGTGTTTGCCTTACAAACACAAGGTGCAGGTTTGAGTCTCACAAGGGATAATTGGCTAGGCTTTAAATGTCTCTCAAGGGCAGTTAGCTTAGTACGAACCTATGTTTGTCTGTTGATACATATGAGGTGCAAGAGAAATTAGAAAGACTTATGATAACGTAGACAAATGTTTATTTTAACATCTTAAGCTTAAAATAATATTTGGAGATAAAAATTACGCCATGGGGCTTATGTGCTTTTAAGGGCCCCTCAACCCCTTTTGAGTTAATCAAAGAGGAAGATAAAAGATTTCAGAAACTCTGGAATGCAACACGACACCATTGCACTACTAAACAAGGTTACTATAGCGATTGAATTAAATTTGTCTAAACAAAGAAAAATTAAGGATGAATTTAACTCCTGCTGAAGTAACAAGGATGGTTAGCTCTACAAACATTGTGTAACATCAACTATAAACATAAGACTGTTGAATTAGAAATAACAAATCACAAACAGAATAAAATCTGATATGACTTGAGAGATTATTATAATAATAGGAAGGCATTCCTATGTAAATCTGGATCATTTACCAATGTGATTATGGATTGAGGAAATGGAGAGTGATGCCATTGATTTAATTACATAAATGATGATAATAATACTGATAATAACAATAATAATAATGATTAATCAGTCTAAGTCTGCATTTAGCCTTTTGGATGGTACCCAATGTACTACAGACTGGGAAAGTGAGGAGAATTAATTTCCTCCCTACCAGATCCTAAGGACCCCGAAGATATGATTCAGTGGTTTCACATGAAGAGAAGGACAGCATTACAGCAACAACAAGAAGTAGGGAAGGGATGGAATAAATAATGTCATTGAGAGATAACAGCATCACCAAAATAAAAGACAAAGATGGAAATAAGATAATGTTTTGTGTAGTTATTGATGACTCTACAGTATTACCTTCTTCTCTTACTTATGATGTGACTGACTGTTTAGTGAATGACTTTTTAGTTATTAATATATAGGGGCTGTAATATAACAGACCATCAAATGTTCATTCTAAAATATGGATTAGGTTTATCCCTATTGTGTTGCCATGCCTGTACTGTATTCAAATATGCCTTCTTAAACTAGAACATAACTTACATTTGCATCATTTCTCATATAAGTTTCATAATTACTGTATTCCTGATGACTTAAATAGTGATATAAGCTAGGAACAGGAATCTTAAGGTAATTTTAATAATATATTTCATTCATGTGTTTCTGGTGATGAGGGTCAAGTTAATGCTTACTGTTTGTTAAATACCTTTAAAATCAAAACTGATAGTCAATGTATTCCCCCCACAGTAAACACATTAAAGAATTTTCATGAATATTTAATTTTGCAGTTGATAATGCTTTTTAGAGTTTGTTAAGAATGCCACAAATTATACTTATAATTTGATTAAAGCCATATGGAGTGCCTTAAATGGATTACATAATAACAATTTCCTAATTTTCAAACCATCTGTTAAGGGTAATGCTATTATAACATTACATTTTACACTATTTATATATGTGTTATTCACATTTGGATGATCCTACAGAAAGGCTGATGGGTATAAATATGTTCAAGCGATAAAGAATTTCATGACATTATTAGAAAATAAAACTAAAAGAAAAACAGCCCACGTAGTGCTGTACTTCCCGAAGGAGGCAAAACAGTAAATGTTCAAAAACAAACTCAAAAGTTACCTTCCTTAGTAGGAAGCCTATGTTGCCACGGGTGCATGTTGTGTGCCAATACATGCAAATCTCATGTTATGCAGCTGGGAAAAGAAATTTGTTTTGACCAGCTCTTTCTCTTCCAGATGGCACACTTATCTGAGGTACCTGTATGACATTTTTATTCTATAGAGGGACGGTGACATCGATACTCACACTAATTTTATCATCTTTTTGGAAGAGTCATCCTCCTTTTTGCCATTCCCATTCTATTGATTACCCAGATGTAACTATTTCAATGATTATGCTAGCAACACATTGCTTCTAAAATATTTTGCAAACCTACTTTTTTGAATAGTTACTAAGATTACCATAGTTGTCACCCTCAACATGTTAAATGTAACAGTTTTAAAGGTCAACTGATGAAAACTGCTCAGATCTGTTCCACTCAAGATTTCTTTAATGTTGAAGTTGATACTTTATAAAATATGATTTTGGAAAGGGGTACCCTAGAGATTTTCTCAGTCATATTGTCACTTTTGTCACCCAACTATGGGGTAAAAGATATTTAAGGTGAAAAAATTTAGTTATTAAAGTCTATAGTGGAAAAAACCACAAATATTCAAAGCCGGCTTTTACTCCAAAAAATAGCTTCAGTGATATTTAAAAAAATAAAATACAAACCAAGAGTATCAAAATGCATACATAAAAATGATACATACATAAATAATACAACAAACAATCCACACCAAAACTTTTTATAAATATCATTTCTTATTATTATTGGCTCAGAGTGAGAACAGTATATTCCTTTTTATTTCCTCTTTGCTTGTCAATTACATGCCAATTTTTTTGTCTTTAGTTTGTTTTTCACAACAATACACTTAAATGATGCAAACTTTTAAATGATTTTTGTATATATTATAAAATATTTATATATTTGTGCATTACTTATCGTTTGTTTTTGATGTCACAAATGTATTGTTAGAATGAAGAAGTAAGCTCTGGCCTCTTTTCAGTTTCGCCCATGGGTTGTGGGCTTTTGTTGGATTGCATCCTTTTGTTATGACTCCTTTAGTATTTAGTAGTAAAAGTTACTTTAGATGTTTTGACATTAATTTTTGGGCAAAACTGTTTATTTTCTATTTTAATTTTCTGGCTGGTGTCTGCTTTTTATGTCGGAAAGACTTCTTTACTGTCCTTCTAGAGGGGAGCTTTTTGAGCATTTGAGTGACATCAAAACAAGCAGCATTATATAAACATATAAACACATTCATATAACATCATTTAAAGGCATTGTTCATTTTTGTATTAGTTTTATTAAGTTATGTTGTAGGAAATGTAAAGAGGGAAATTTTTCCACACAAACATTTTGGAAGAAGAAAGAAGGTGGATTATAAAACTTTCAACTTTTACTTTCACTGGATATTAAAAGTTATTATTATGTTTTTTGCAATTTTTGTGTTACTGTTTTTTTGGGTTTATTATAATGCATTTATATTGATGCATTTTTTTTGTATTTTTTGTATTGATTTTTTTGTATCTCACTGAAGAAAGGCCGTTTGAGCGTGAAAATTTTTTTTGTTTTTCCACTATATTATTATAAGGTTTTTTTTTTAATTTTTTTAATAAAAAAAAAAAATCTGTGACTGACTGTACTTGCTGCTTTTTTTTGTTGTTGTCTATACTGCTCTGCTTGGTAAAAGGGTTCCACGGGCAATTGTTTTTTGTTTGTAAAATATATTTGCCAGTGTTGGTTCATGACAAAGTAGCACCTACTAAAATACTTACAGAAGTTGGAACTTTGAACATTATTCCCACAGGTAACCTCAAACACATGCTAGTGGTGACATGCAGTAATTATGTGAAAAACATTCAGGATATTGTTAAATGGAACTGGAGCATTTTTAAGATGGATGAAACTTTAGGTACTATACCCTCATTTGTGTTCAAAATGGGATATCACTTAAAATATATTTTTAAAGACCCATACCATGACCCCCACCCCAATTATAATGACAATAAAGATACTGGGAAATGTGGTGCATGTCACCAATTACTTACATTTTAGACAAGACAGAAGTCTTGAATAGTCACCCACCAATGAAAGTCAGGTTGGCATATGGGAACTTATATATAATTCCATCTGTCAAACTTGATTTAGTTTCTATATTGACAAAACTGAATGTCAATTTTGTAAGAGAATTCATTAGCATATTTATGCAGTCAACAAAATTAAAATGAACAATGCACTGTATAGGCATGCTCAAAGTTGTGAGAGATTTACTAAGTTTTTGTTTGCTATTGTAGAAACAGTACCTTATGATGTTTGTGGGGGAAGTTGGGAGACAAAATTAGGGATGAGAGAACTGTTTTAGCAGCTTAAACTTGATGCTGTAAATGAGAAGGGTCTCAATGAGCATATATCAATAGCACCTGTGTTAAAACTTAAAGCTGCTCAACTACAATGAAATTTTAAAAGCTTTTACAAAGTATATTTTTTATAATTTTTCATACACGTCAAAGTAGTATTTTATCTTAACTGTAATTTGTTTATTATGTAACTGCTCACTTATATTTTGCTTATCAGATATTTTAACATTTTATGGTCTTATTTTAATTTTCTGTCATCACTTCACAACTGTGCTACTTTTCCCATGGTGTGTTTTTACATACTTTTATACATTTTTATACCTTCATTTTTTTCATTTTTTTTTATATTTTCATATACCGTTTTTCAATTCTACACTTATGTAATTCAGACTTCAAAGTTCTATTTTACTTTTGTTCCTATTGCATTTATTTATTGAGTACCTTGCACTTTAAGAAATAACAAGGAGTATTTTTTTACCATTTGAATATGAACATGTGACTCTTAGAGTTTACTTAAGTGTGTGCTCTTCTTGATTCAAATGGTTCTGATGAAGTCCTATAATTAATGGACGAAAACACTCAGCCATTTTAGTGTTTTTAATATTAAAGTGGATTTTGTTATTTACCCCTTTAATTCTTGCTGTTGATCATTCACAGTATTGTTTTACAGCTTGTTCCTAAGGAAGGTGACTTGTGAGCTTGTTTTTGAACATTTACTGTTTTGTCTCCTTCAGGAAGTTCAGCACTACATGGGCTATTTTTTTTTTCTGGCTGGCTGCACATTCACACTCCATTTTATTTGGTTTCATTATTAGAAAATGTTTGGAGATTGGGGATATTTTAGTAGAAGAAATATTGGTAAAACATCTTGTGTTAATGGAGCAAAAATTACTACCTTTTACTGCCTCCCAAACATGCCTAATAATATAAGAGATGCTTCTGGTAGACCCATCATATCTTCCTGTAATTATTTTCTGAATAATATAGGCCTCCTCTTACATGAATATTTATATACATATTTTACCGAGTTGCCTTCTTATATTATAGATACCGAGGATTTTTTTTTAAAAAAATACAAAATATAACTTGGGATGATGATATGTATTAGATACCAATATATGTTAAAGTTTATATGCTAGTATTAGGCATGCACATGATATGTAGTCCTTAAATTATTATTTAGGTAATGGTCTTGCTAGTTTTTATATTATTGATTTAGTTTATTTCTGTTTAAGTAATAACTTTTTTTTACATTTAATTATGAACTTTTGAATCAAGTTAAAGGTACAAGCCATAGGAGCTTCTTTTGCCTCCATGCATGCTAATGTGGTGATGAGTTTATCTGAAGTTGAATACATGTAGGGACATGAATTGATGAATATTTAAGTTATTACAAATTTTAGATAAATATATTATTTGATTTTTTTATATGTTGGGATAGTAGGGATTATATACACCAATTTATTGAACATTTACCAAACAACAGATTTGGCTTTATTTTTAAAGATGACAAGCCAGATGTGTGTCCTGTTTTTTTTTAAGTTGTATACTTTAAATAATGGTAAAATAGCATCCACAGAAAAAGAACAGCAAATGGTCAGTATTTGTATGGTAATTCTTGCCACCCCCTTCATCTACTGTCCTCTCTCCCTTATGGTGATTTATTAAGGCTAAGTTGATTATGTAGAGATAATGTAGATTTTTTAAAAGATGCTAAGGAAACAGCTAAAACTTTATTAATAGGAATTATGATGAAGTACACGTTATTAATTGTTATTATAAAGTTGTAAGGATGCCTAAAAGTGAGACTTCTTTGGCATGTAGAAAAAGGAAGTATAAGAAAAGGTAGGCATTACATTGTATAGATAAACATAAATATATTTTGTTACTGTTTATATTTTATTTTCTGATAAGTTAATTGAATTTGCTATATTTCATTGGAAGTTTTTAACTAAAGAAACTTAAGTTGGGACATACTGTAGGCATATCATATAGTTTATATAAACATACAGAGGTACAAATTGCTATTAATGTAATTAATAATATACCCTTTTGGATTATGTGACATTTGTATGTATATAGTTAATAACTTTAAAAGAATAAATAAAATGAGGTTCATATTTAATGGTAAATAACACTTAAATCTCCAAAGTCACTCAAGGAATAGGAATTCAAATAGGACTGAATATTTAATGACTCAAAAGGCTAGACACATTTCTCCATGGAGGAGTCTGCCAGAGACAGAGAAATGGCTGCCAGTCTCTAGTGATAGCTAAGATTTTTGAGGCCATTGATCTTTTTAGTTATGAATCTCTGATGTCACTCAAGTTGTGTGATACATTTAGACAAATACATGACAAAAAGTGTATTACATTTTGTTTGTTTTTAAATTTCTCATTGTTTTTGGTACGGGCAGGGACTGCCTTATCAATACAACTATTTAAGTGAAAGTACAAATTAGATGCATAGCTTTAGCAATGGAATCATTCAGTGCAGGAGTGTTTATAAACTGCACAAAGTCTGTTGTACTTATTCCATTTGTTGTTTGTACTCTGTAATCATTTCTTTCTCCAACTATTATTTACCACCTTCAAATACATTTATATATCTTCATACAGTGCCTTACTTCCCTCCCCTTACCTCATGGTCTGCATTAGCTGCTTGCTTAGTGCTCAGTTTTCCTATTAAACATAAATACTTATTTCATCTGAAGTAAACTTAAGATTCTAGGATCATAGGGTATATAAGGTACTTTAACCACATGGCATGTTCTTCTCGTCAATAACCACCCTAGAGACCTATTATTTCTTCCAAGGAGGGTAAGGCCTGTTAAGGCCTAGAATACATTTAAGGTGTCCATCCTGTTCTTGAAGTTATATCTGAAGAATGACCTGGAGGTGGAGACTATTCAAGAGCAGAAAGAGGCACTAGGCAATCCATATATCTATTTACATTTATTTCCATATATAGGTTAAGGTCTCTTGTTTTAGGGTTGTCGGTAATATTTGACTTATTGAGGAAAAAAGAGGTCAGGGATAACAGGATCTGTGAGAGTAAAGTAAGACAGGCACAGATTCCCCCATCCAGAGGAGCCTGTAGAGCACTAGTAACAGGGGCAAAGAATATGGTTTCTTTTGATAGCTAAGATTTTTGATACTAGAGATCATTTTTGATATGAGCCTCTGCCCTTGATATACCTGTAATCATGGTTCCTGAGATGCAGATAACTGAAACCAAATCTTTGTCCACCCTGGTGAGTGGAAAGTCTGTGCAGGTTACAAAAGAGTTACCACTTTCTAAGATGTTTCCAGAAGCTGATTTATTCATACTAAACATAGGAGTGGTATGTCGTTGGTGACATGTTGATGAAGGGTGCATATAGTAGGCATATTTGGTATAATTCACTGATAAGTAGCCTTAAGAGTTCTAGGAAGCTTGGATAGAGATATTTTAATGACATCAGAATACAACAGCTTTGTGTGGTATGTATGATGATGTTGTATTCGTATGGATAGGGGTGTGTGTGTAATGCTCACTGCATACCTCAGGATGGAAGAGTGATGTCTACAGATTTACTAGGTACTTATATCACTCACAAACTGAGTCAACTACATTCAGCATAAGGTCATTTTCAGTGAGCATGAAATATTGCCTTAGCATACCAGGTGCTATAAGGTGAGCAATAGAAGGGGTGCTAGTCTGTTGTCTCTGCATGATCTCCAGAGCTATTTTTTAGATCAAACCTTATAGATGGCTGTAGATCTATATGTGTGTACAGCTTTAAGGAGCTTTCTAAGGGCTTGCACAAGTGTATAAATACTGAGCACGTGTGAGCCTGACTGCCATTTTGTAGTAAACTGTTGAGTTGTAAGCATGTATGTCTGTATAGTCTGTCAGTTAATCAGTTTGTTTATATTCTGTAATGCTGCTGTCCATCCTGATGTGTCCCTATGTAATAAAGCATATAAACAAACTACCCCACCTTTTCACCATCTATCATCTATACTAGAGAAGGATGAGTGATATGGTGCCAGAATGCTATCCAGACTCTCCAGATTCAAGACTGGAGGAATATACAGGAATGAATCATCCCTACTGCATGTATAACTCACAAAACAGGTCAGAAACAAATTTCAGGTATTAAAACTTATTCAAATGGTTTCTTATTAGTAAAATATGAAACGAGGCATTCAGAATGCTCTAAATGAATTTCTAAGTAACAAAAATATCCAAAACTGTGACATATTAATAGAAATATTCAAAATAAATATGAAAAATGTTTGAAATAAAGTCTGAGTTGCATAAAATGTATAAAATAATGGAAACAACCACATTTTTTTCACTAAGCACTACTTTTTTTACATTAATTATAGCTATTCAAGTTGTATGAAGAGTATGCCATGTTTGTGCAGTATTACAGTAGTTATTTCAAAAAATACAGCCATTTCAAAGCATATTTTGCAAAGTACAGTATTTCGAAGAGTTTGTTATACATTTGAATGTTATTACAGGTACACATAGCAGCTTGTTCATATATAATTACAAGGGCCATTTTCTCAGTGTGTTTGGGCATAATTTGTTGGCATGGCAGACAGATTTCGAAAACCAGACCCTGTTGTGTTTGACAATAATATTGAAGAGAACTGGAGAGGGTTTGAGCAAGAGTATGACATTTTCATACAGGCTGCATTTTCTGATAAAGATGACCATACAAAGGCATTTATTCAGCTTAATTTATCTAGATCAGAAGCAACTGAAAGTGAGCATTTATTTGTATATGCACCTGCTGTATTTGAGGGAGACAGAGAAAACCATCACATAGTTGTACCATCTGAGTCAAGAGAAGATCCCGAGTGCTTAAAATGTAAATTTAGAGAAATTTGTAAACCCCCCCCCAAATGGACATTACAATGTAAAGGCACTTATTTTACACATGGGATCAAAAGCCTGGGGAAACTTTTGCACATATGGTGGACCCCAGCCATAAATAAGCTATACAACAGAAGGAGGAAAGGAGCTACTACTACATGAAGCAAAAAAAAAAAAAAAAGGCATCATCTCTGATATAGTATTAGAAACTTCGATCCTCATAAAATCATCAAAGGCCAGTTTTGAAAGAAAATTGCCCTAGACACTAAAGATAATCACAATATACTGAACCTACAGACATAGCCAACATCCTGCAAACTATCCCAACTGAATGTAACCTCCTGACATCACAGATGCACAGGTGAAAGCTGCCCTCCCAAAGCAAAAACACAGCATCTATGGCCAGGTTGTGTCTTACATGAGCTCCAAGAAGAACTGAGCCCTCACATTAAGTCACTGTTCAAACTTAGCCTTACTAAGCCTGACTAGTCTGGTCTGTTCATGGAACTCATAAACAAAGACATTGGGAGCCGAGACACTGGACCCGCTTTGTTAAGGGCAGATCTGCCCTCTTAAACCTAGTTGATTTCTTTGAATCAGTTACCAAAGCCATAGATGAGGACTGGCATCATAAATAAGCTTACCAGCTTAAATATCAACCCCTATATATAAAGATGGTTGCAAACTGGCTCAGAGATAAAACCCACATGGTCAGAATAACAGGTGCCATGTCAAACCAGTTACAAGTGGCATCCCACAGCAGTATATACTCAAAGTTTGCAGTTGACAGATGGATGCTTCTATATAGCCCACTTTCTCACTAAGAGGATCATGGGCTACAAAAGATGTCCTATGCAGCTTGACTAAAGAAACTCCAGCTCTACTCAGTTGACTCAGAGGCAATCACAAAATAAATAGGACATGCTGGAGGGACAGATCATTTCCCAGAGGCTCCCCTCACTGTGGAATAGAAATCTCTCCTGTGTCCCTGCTAGACAGAGGCACAGTAAACTAATCTTACTTTACAGAGGTACAGTAGGCTAATCTAATCTAGGCTTATAAATGCCCTAGGGCAGATAGCCTAGTATCTACCTATGAACCTATGAACCTATATATAACTGATTTGAGAAGCAAGGCAAAAATGTGCAGATTTGGTGATTTAAGGGATGAGTTGATAAAAGACAGACTTGTGTGTGGTATTAAAGATGATGCTGTGAGAAAGATTTTGCTTTGTGGCAGTGATTTAATTTTGAATAAGGCCACTGAGATTTGTCAGATATATGAGCTTACAGAAAAGCAAACAAATATGCTTACAAATGAGAGACACATGCTTCCAGTAACTTCTAAGGCCAATGATGATATTATGCAACACATGGTTAAAAAAAACAGGCCCAAGCACATGGTGACTGTTGCAGGTCCTGTAACACTCACTGGAAAACTCTGTAGCTTTCTAGCAAATTCTAGAGTATGCACAGTCTCAGTGAAGCATAAGAGTGAGTCAGCACACTCAAAGAATGGGCCCCCACCAGTTTTATTGCTAAGTGTCATAATTGTGATGGAAATCATGAGCCTTCAAAGGGGAACAATGTTTAACTTTTGGTCAACAATGTCACAAATGCAAGCGGAATCATTTCAAAAGGTTTTGTAACTCAAAAGGAGGACTTTCTTTTATTAAAAGAGAACATTCCAAAAAACAAGTTGATCAGTTAGAAAGCTGTGACCCTACTTTTTATGTTGATGGTGTGTCTGTGCTTCATGAAACAGTCAATGCAGTAGATTGAATAACGTGTTTTGTACTGTTCGGATAAATGGAAGACCTATAGAGCTCAAAGTTGACACAGGTCCAAAGTACAATGTTATTATGCCTGCATCTGCTAGAGTATGTGCTGTTGAGAAGCTTGATTTGGCAATGTTTGTGAAGCTTGTTGCTTATGGTGGTGAAGAGATTTAAACTGAAGGCTTATTAGTACTTTCATTTTGCTCTGCTGGGAGAAGCTATGACTTGTGATTTTATGTGGTCAAAAGGTATGTACAGTCATTATTAGGGCTCAGAAATAGTTTGAAAATGGGACTGCTTTCATTTAATAAAGACGTCCATCGTGTTAGCTTAAAAGACCATTGCTCTAATTTCATCTGCTATATTTTCTGTATCTGTGCTGATCTTTTCAAAGACAAACTAGGCAAGCTTCCAGTTGTGTACACCATGAAATCAGACCCAGATGTCAGCTCAGTTGTCAGGCCAGCCCAGAAGGTTCCAGTAGCTATACAGAACAGAGTCAAAGCCAAGCTGGAGAAAATGGTGCAGCACGGTGTGATTTGTCCAGTTGAAGAACCAACTGAATGGGTATCTTCCATGGTGGTAGCTCATAAGAAAAGCTCAGATAATATCAGAATATGCATTGATCCATGAGATTTGAACAAAGCACTGAAAAGACCTCATAATCCAATGCACACAGTCAAAGAAGTTGCAGTTCTTATGCCAAATACCACTGTTTTTTCTGTCTTGGGTGCAAAGAGTTCAGTTTGTCAAATTTTGCTTGACAAGAAATCCTTGTTGCTAATTACATTCAGTACTCCTTTTGGCAGGTACAGATTTTTGAGAATGCCATTTGGGACACATTTTGCCAGTGAAATATTTCAACATGCAATGGAGCAAAATTTTTCTGGGTATTCCTGTGCTATTACAGTAGATGATCTTCTAGCAGGAGGTAATAGTGAAGCTGTGCATGACAGAAACCTCAAGAAAGTTCTGGCTAGAGCACGTCAAGTGAATCTTATGTTGAATCCTCAGAAGTGCAAGTTCAAGTTATAAGAAGTTACTTATGTTGGTCATTTATTTTCCACTTCAGGCTTACAACCAGACCCTTCCAAGCAAACATCTATTCTTGTGATGCCAGCTCCAGATAATGTTCAAGCCCTTCAACGTTTTCTCAGCATGGTTAACTATCTAGGCAAGTAAATTCCAGATTTGAACCAACCTGCAGCACCACTTAGAGAGCTGACATGTAAAGATGTATCCCAGTCATGGTTGTAACAGCACCAGAGAGGATCTGATGTCCTGAAACACAGAATTGCTAGTCCACCAACTCTCAGATATTATGATGTTCACAAACCAGTTACTCTTTCCTGTGATGCTTCAACATTTGGTCTTGGTGTAAGTCATTCTTCAAGAGGGTTAGCTTGTTGCCTATGCATCCGGAAGTCTAACTCCAACTGAAATGCAGTATGCTCAGATAGAGAAAGAGCTTTTGGCAATTGTGTTTGCATGTTTGAAGTTTCACGATTATATTCATAGTCAGCCTATTCAGATCAAAACTGATCACCAACCTCCAGTCACTATTTTGAGAAAGCATATGCATACATCTCCAGTCAGATTGCAATGTATGATGTTGAGAGTGCAAAACTATAACTTCAATCTTATCTACACCAAAGGCAAACTTCCTTATCTTGCTGAAACATTATCCAGATCACTCAGAAATACCACCGAACAGCATGAGAATGAGAAACTTGATTTTGAAGTCATGGAAGTGAGAAGTCTGAGTCTTGATGAGCTTAGAACTCATACAGCCTCAGATCCTGTTCTACAGAAGCTCAACCACTTTACCAAATAAGAATGGCCATCAATGCAATCTAGTTTACCTCAAGAAGTGCAACCTTATTTTCCTTATAGAGATGAGAGTTTGTCTGACAATGTTATCTTCATGAAAGGTCCAAATGTAATTGTTCCAAAGCCCTTGCAACCAGAGTATATTGCTATCTTGCATCATGGCCACCCAGGAACTGGTTCTACCAAAAGAAGGGCAAGAGGACTAGTATTTTGTCCTTCTAGGTCACAAGACATTGAGACAGTACTTTCATCTTGTTCTATATGTAATAGTACTAAGCCACATCAACTGAAGGAACCACTTCAGCTAAACCAGATTCCTGAACTACCTTAGTCGACAGTAGCCAGTGACATATTCAAATGGAGTGGTCAACATTACTTGGTGTTACTAGACTCCTACTCTAATTGGCTCGAGATTGACTTACTTCAGAATCTAGTGTCCAGTACTGTCATTACTAGGATGAAAATTCATTTTGTAGTCTATAGTAGTCTGCATAAAGTTATTTCTGACAATGGTACACAGTTTACAAGCCAGCAATTCAAAAGATTCACCAAAGAGTCGGACTTTATCCATGTCATACAAGTAATCCTAAGTACCTGCAGTCAAATGGTTTGGCAGAACATGCAGTTCAAAGTGCAAAACAGTTACTAGAGAAGTCAAAATGAGATAATAGTGATGTTTTCCTGATACTCTTGAATCTCAGAAATATTTCTCATGATGCACATCTTGGTTCACCTGCTCAGAGACTTCTGTCGAGACAAACCAGAACTACATTACCAGTCAGCGGTAGTTTATTAGTTCCAAGTGCTAAGAATAACAGATCAGTGAAAGCCCATCTGTTAAAGAAGCACCTATTGCAGAAGTCTTATTACCATAAGTCCAGCAAATTGCTCTATCCATTACATGAATGAGAGATAGAGAGAATGCAAATGTGCAAAGGTTATGATTGGATTAGAGTCGTGAAAAGCATTTGCCCAGAGCTGAGATTGTTCATTAGGGAATCACAAGGAGCAGAGTTTAGGCAGAATCAGAAAAATTTGATTTAGGTGTCTGAGCCTATACTGCAGCATTTAGCCTGTGAGAAAGATTCATTATCTCACAGTGAGTTGTCCAGCTTTCAGTTCCAGACAATGTTCCAGTGAATATCCCTGTTCCTGAGATGAATCCCAAAATTCCTGATAGGAGTTGTTCACCGAAGACTGTCCCTGTTGCTAAACCCAGTTCTGATTCCTATATTACTAGATTAGGTCACATTTCCAGACCATGTTACAGATACACAGCAATTTGGACATGAACATTGTGTTTATTTCTAATGTCTATATTATTTCATGTTTAATTCTAATGTCATTTCATTGAGGACAATCTATTTAAGTGGGAGGATGTAGATCAATATGTGTGTACAGCTTTAAGAAGCTTTCTTGGGGTTTGCACAAGTATATAAATACTGAGCATGTGTGAGCCTGACAGCCATTTTGTAAGAAGCTGTTGAGATGTAAGCATGTAGTCTGTCAATCAATTCATTTATATTTTGTAATGCTCTTGTCCATCGTGATGTGTTTCTATGTAATAAAGCATATAAACAAGCTACACCACCTCTTCATCATCTATACAAGAGAGGGAAGAGTGACAGTGGATATGGGCAGGGCAGAGGAATTGTTAAGGGAGGGAAAAGGAAGGTTATTGGGCCTTTCTGACTGTTTTGAGCATTACAGATAAGACTATCGCAGTTGCAAACAGATTTGTGCAAATCAACACAATAAGGTTTGACCCAGAGCATGATAGTGCCTAGGACATACAAAATGAAAGAAAATGTTGTTTCAGTACTATTTCTGTAGTAACTACAGAAAAAAAAATTGAATTGCACACTCTACTACTATTCAGCTACAACTTGGTGGATGGTATGCTCAGCTACTCTGAGTTCAGTATACAGCAAGCAAAAAAAGCAAGAGATCCTATAAAAAACAGATATAAATAAAAGCCTACAGTGTTCATCTTCTCTCAATAGAATAAACAGTGCTGTCTCCAAGATGGCCCCCACACCAGAACAGAACAGATTGATAAAGTAAGTGAGAAATTAGAGCTTAAGAGCTCGTTCTACACTATCTTAGGATGCCAGGAAAGATTAGCTGGGCAAGGAAGCATAATTAATAGTCTGTGGCTCCATCGCTGGTACCTGGATAGGTAGAGTGTGGCACTGGCTAAAAAGGACAGATGGTAATATGAAGTTAGTTATTTAGATTGCATTGGGTACATCAGGGGATGAGTAACATTACCTTACCATTATCTTCCTCCTGGCCTCTGCTTGATGGATGAAGATAACCTTGTTAGCTAGACACCAGCCCCTTACCTGTATTCCTTTTCTTTCTTTATTTTTTAATCATTCTTTACTTATCCTATTGTTCTTCTAAATAGTACTGCTGAGAAAATACATTTCAACATCCAAGGTGGCATCCTCTGTTGCACATGTTCTGAGCACTAAGTAGATTTTATTCAGTGGCAGTTTTTTACAGTCATTTATCTATTTTTATGACTATTATTTTAGGAAAACAAATGATCCAGGCACACATTCATTTTGGTTTCAAGCAACATCCAGTAGCTTTCCCCTTAGCTGTCTCATTTTGTTTTAACAATAAACCATTTTGGAACATTTTTTTTTCTAGTAGAATTTCTCTGTTGATTTCAGGTGACAAAAGTAAATCTATTTGAGGCAGGTAAACATATGAATCTGTAAATGTAAACATCTTCACAATAAAATGTTCAGATCCATAAATTATTTACTTACACTCAGGATACATCTTGGATAAGCATTTGACAAAGTTGTCCAGACCTTCCTCTGAAAAACATTTCATAATTTTATTTTGTTTTCAGTTATTTCTGTACAGCCAGATTTCATATAAGTCTGTAATACAATATAAAACAACAAAGTCCATCTGTTTAGCTTGCAGGAGCTGGAATGGCTCCCTCTTACCACACAATTCCTATTAATTAAAGATTATCAGACACGCAGTTGGGCTGTCATCAGTCAAAAGCACTATCCCAGCTGGCCTATACTATAATTTTCGGTTATTTGATGGAAAAAAAAATAAGAGACTTGGATCATACTATTCTACAACTCACTGATATCTAAACAAAACCTGACCAATCATCCAGAGATCAAAATAAATACAGATAAGACTAAACAAATCATAATTAAATTTTACTTTTTTCCTCAAAGAATAATTAAACGTAATATCTACAAAAATGAAACAAACCAGAACTAAAGAATTGAAAGTTCACATCAATTGACCCTTAGGCTATGTTTAATAGTATAATAGTCAAAAATAAAACTGCTGCCAATAAACCAGGTAGACGTTCCTTACCCAAAATCACAAAAGTAGAATAAACCATCAAAAATGGAGATGGAACAATGCAGGAATTCACAACTTGTAAAAAAATCCACTTCAATTTATTATCGAAAAATAATAAAAACACACATATATATATATATATATATATATATATATATATATATATATATATATATATTCATATACAAGATAAGCGCTTTTGCTACAAGAGCTTCTTCAGATCGTGAATAGTACATCAGACCATCTACTTCCTATATATACATTCATTCAAATCAAACAACCTATCACATATAAGAATTAATCAATCCTTAAAGTAAAACCATTCATTTATACACTAAAAATTAAACATAAAGCGAAAATGCACAACCTATAACATCTATAAAGCACATATAAAAGTAATAAAATGCATCCAATATAAATGGAAACTAGACCAAGAGATGATCTATAAAATAAATATAAAATATATATATATATAATAGAATGTGAAGGTGTATATGACAAATAGTAAAGTGAAAATGAATATCTTATGTAACACTTAGGTATATTATCTAATATTCCTACGTTTCCTCAACATAGGTTTGATGGAGGCCTTTTCATTCAGTCCTGAGCCACTGTCTGCCCTCAACCTAATTATCCATTCGCTCTCCTTAGACTCTTTGTGGTTTATGATGTCACCACCACATTTGGTAGGTGTTACAACCTCAGGGACCCTAAATAAAAACCTATGCGTGTCCCCCTGTATAGATACATGCTTAGCCAGGGCATTGTGTGTTGACCCTTTCCTAATGTGGTAGACATGTTCTCTTACTCTATCTCTGAGAGAGCGATTAGTCTTACCCACGTAGAATGAGGCACAAACCTGGCATACTGCTAAATATACAAGATTGCTGGTCATACAATCAGCTGCAACACTAGTTTTAAATTCAATACCCATATCAGGAAGAAACATAGTATTGACATTAATGTACGAACAGAAATTACAATGTCCACATGGTTTAATAGTATGTCTAGAAAAAAATCAGTTCATATCTTCCTTACTATTTTTTCAACATTATCCTAGAAAGGCCAGAGCTACATAATTTCACTTTGAGTACCAGTACTTTTTCACTTCATAACAA
Source organism: Protopterus annectens (assembly GCF_019279795.1). Taxonomy (NCBI): domain Eukaryota; kingdom Metazoa; phylum Chordata; order Ceratodontiformes; family Protopteridae; genus Protopterus; species Protopterus annectens. The sequence goes on from NC_056728.1 coordinate 1,354,886,586, forward strand.
ACAGACATTATTGTTAAGTGAAATGACAGTCAACAAATTGAAGTGGCCTTCTTTTGACTCTTACTAGAAAAATGTGAAGAAACAAATAGTTTTAGGTTACCATTGTCAGCTAGAAGTTCATACAAAGTCTCTTGCTAAAGTACTGCTGGTCTACCATTGCATGCATAGATAATTTTAGAAACTTAGCCAGTTTTTATTAGTGAATCATGGCAAGAACACAAAATTGGCAAATGTAATTGCTGCAACAGCCAGCATCAGTAATACTGCACTATCAAAAGAGATCAAATACTGAGCAGCAGGGTGCTACACAAGTCTCAACTTCCAGCAGGTTGCTACAAAAGTCTTAGCTTCCAGCAGGGTGCTACACAAGTCTCAGCTTCCAGCAGGGTGCTACACAAGTCTCAGCTTGTAGCATGGTGCTACACAAGTCTCAGCATGCAGCAGGGTTCTATACAAGTATCAGCCTGCAGCAGGGTGCTATACAAGTCTCAGCCTGCAGCAGGGTGCTACACAAGTCTCAGCATGCAGCAGGGTGCTACACAAGTATCAGCCTGCAGCAGGGTGCTACACAAGTCTCAGCCTGCAGCAGGGTGCTACACAAGTCTCAGCCTGCAGCAGGGTGCTACACAAGTCTCAGCATGCAGCAGGGTGCTACACAAGTATCAGCCTGCAACAGGGTGCTACACAAGTATCAGCCTGCAGCAGGGTGCTACACAAGTCTTAGCTTGCAGCAGGGTGCTAGACAAGTGTCAGCCTGCAGCAGGGTGCTACACAAGTATCAGCTTGCAGCATTGTGCTACACAAGTCTTAGCTTGCAGCAGGGTGCTACACAAGTCTCAGCTTGCAGCAGGGTGTTACACAAGTCTCAGCTTGCAGCAGGGTGCTACACAAGTCTCAGCTTGCAGCAGGATTCTACACAAGTCTCAGCTTGTAGCATGGTGCTACACAATTATCAGCCTGCAGCAGGATGCTACACAAGTCTTAGCTTGCAGCAGGGTGATACACAAGTCTCAGCTTGCAGCAGGGTGCTACACAAGTCTTAGCTTGCAGCAGGGTGCTACACAAGTCTCAGCTTGCAGCAGGATTCTACACAAGTCTCAGCTTGTAGCATGGTGCTTCACGAGTCTCAGCATGCAGCAGGGTGCTACACAAGTCTTATCTTGCAGCAGGGTGCTATACAAGTCTCAGCTTACAGCAGGGTTCTACACAAGTTTCTGCTTGTGGCAGGGTGCTACACAAGTCTCAGCTTCTGGCAGTGTGCTGCACAAGTCTCAGCTTGCAGCAGGGTGCTACAGAAGTCTCAGTTTGCTGCAGGGTACTACACAAGTCTCAGCTTACAGCAGGGTGCTACACAAGTCTCAGCTTGCGGCAGGGTGATACACAAGTCTCAGCTTACAGCAGGGTGATTCACAAGTCTCAGCTTGCTGCAGGGTGCTACACAGGTCTCAGCTAGTTGCAGGGTGCTACACAATTCCTAGCTTGTAGCAGGGAGCTACACAGGTCTCAGCTTGCTGCATGCAGCTATACAAGTCTCAGCTTACAGCAGGGTGCTACACAAGTCTCAGTTTGCGGTAGGGTGCTACACAAGTCTCAGCTTGCAGCAGGGTGCTACACAAACCTCAGCTTCCAGCAGGGTGATACACAAGTCTGAGCTTGCAGCAGGGTGATACACAAGTCTCAGCGTGCAGCACGGTGATACACAAGTCTCAGCATGCAGCACGGTGATACACAAGTCTCAGCTTGCAGCAGGGTGTTACACAAGTCTCAACTTGCAGCAGGGTAATACAGAATTCTCAGCTTGCAGCAGGGTGCTACACAAGTCACAACTTGCAGCAGGGTGATACACAAGTCTCCAGCAGGGTGCTACACAAGTCTCAGCTTGTGGCAGGGTGATGCACATGTATCAGCTTACAGCAGGGTGATTCACAAGTCTCAGCTTGCCGCAGGGTGCTATACAAGTCTCAGCTTGCCGCAGGGTGCTACACAGGTCTCAGCTTGCGGTAGGGGGCTACACAAGTCTCATCTTGCAGCAGGGTGATACACAAGTCTTATCTTGCTGCAGGGTACTACACAAGTCTCAGCTTGCAGCAGGGTGACAGACAAGTCTCAGCTTGCAGCAGGGTGCTACACAAGTCTCAGCTTGTGGGAGAGTGATACACAAGTCTCAGCTTACAGCAGGGTTATACACAAGTCTCAGTTTGCCACAGGGCACTACACAAGTCTCAGTTTGCAGCAGGGTGATACACAAGTCTGTGATTGCAGCAGAGTGCTATACAAGTCTCAGCTTCCAGCAGAGTGATACACAAGTCTCAGCTTATAGCAGGGTGCTACACAAGTTTCAGCTTGCGGCAGGGTGCTACACAAGTCTCAGCTTGTGGCAGGGTGATACACAAGTCTCAGCTTGCTGCAGGGTGCTATACATGTCTCAGCTTTCTGCAGGGTGCTACACAAGTCTCAGCTTGCAGGAGGGTGCTACACAAGTCTTAGCTTGCTGCAGGCTGCTATACAAGTCTCAGCTTACAGCAGGGTGCTACACAAGTCTCAGCTTGCAGCAGGGTGCTACACAAGTCTCAGCTTGCAGCAGGATGCTATGCAAGTCTCAGCTTGTGGTAGGGCACTACACAATTCTCAGCTTGCAGGAAGATGCTACACAAGTCTCAGCTTTTCACAGGGTGCTACACATGTCTCAGCTTGCAGTAGGATGCTGTACAAGTCTCAGCTTGCCGCATGGTGCTACACAAGTCTCAGGTTGCCGCAGGGTACTGCACAAGTCTCAGCTTGCAACAGAGTGCTACACAAGTCTCAGCTTGCCGCAGGGTACTACACAAGTCCCAGCTTGTAGCAGGGTGCTACACAAATCTCAGCTTGCCACAGGGTGCTACACAAGTCTCAGCTTGCAGAAGGGTGCTACACAAGTCTCAGCTTGCAGCAGGGTGCTACACAAGTCTCAGCTTGCAAGCAGGATGCTACACAAGTCTGAGCTTACAGCAGGGTGCTACACAAGTCTCAGCTTGCAGCAGGATTCTACACAAGTCTCAGCTTGCCACAGGGTGCTACACAAGTCTTAGCTTGCAGTTAGGGTGCTACACAAGTTGCAGCTTGTGGCAGGGTGCTACACAAGTCTCAGCTTCTGCCAGGGTGCTACACAAGTCTCAGCTTGCAGCAGGGTGCTACACAAGTCTCAGCTTGCTGCAGGGTGCTGCACAAGTCCCAGCATATAGCTAGGTGCTATACAAGTCTCACCTTGCAGCAGGGTGCTTCACAAGTCACAGCTTGCCACAGGGTGCTACACAAGTCTCAGCTTGCAGTAGGGTGCTACACAAGTCGCAGCTTGTGGCAGGGTGCTACACAAGTCTCAGCTTCTGCCAGGGTGCTACACAAGTCTCAGCTTGCAGCAGGGTGCTACACAAGTCTCAGATTGCCGCAGGGTGCTACACAAGTCCCAGCTTATAGCTAGGTGCTATACAAGTCTCAGCTTGCAGCAGGGTGCTTCACAAGTCACAGCTTGCCACAGGGTGCTACACAAGTCTCAGCTTGCAGTAGGGTGCTACACAATTCTCAGCTTGCAGCAGGGGCTACATAAGTCTCAGCTTGCAAGCAGGATGCTACACAAGTCTTAGCTTACAGCAGGGTGCTACACAAGCCTCAGCTTGCAGCAGAATTCTGCACAAGTCTCAGCTTGCCACAGGGTGCTACACAAGTCTCAGCTTGCAGTAGGTTGCTATACAAGTCTCAGCTTGCTGCCATTACTTAGATGACAACCCTGGAAAACTAGCTGTCCTTCAAAACAATCTTAAAATCTGTATCTTTCCTAGATGTATACACACAGTAAAAAAGCACAAACAAATGCTCATGAATATTAAACAAATCCTTTATGAAATGTAACAAAATAGTCAACTCACATGTGATATGCAGTACACTCTGTAATTTATCACTCCCTGAAAATGCATATACTTATAAACAAACACACACACACACACACACACACACACACACACACACACACACACACACACACACACACACACACACACACACACACACACACACACACACTAAGGCAAAAATGGATCTTGAGCCAAGATGTTAAAACAATTGCAATTATAGAAAGGGTTCTTTTAAAAAAGAAGAACTTTTTCAGATAAGTTTAGTACTGCAGTATGTATCACCAGAGTATAGGGACAATGTGATTTACCCATTCACTATGATATTTCAATGTATACCCACTTTGACATTTCCTTGTATATAAATCCCTGCATTTGTGGACAAATTATTTGAGAGCTATGCTCATCAAACAACAGTCTAATCATGATTCAAAACACCAAAATCAAACTTGGAACAAACTGCTCACTGAAAGCTGGAAATACAGGCACTAGAACTGTACTTAATGGAAATTTCCTTAAATCCTTTTAAAATCACTGCTCATCGATTTGAAATCATATCCTTGTATTTATACATAAAATGATCAGCACTTTTGTCTTTTTACATAAAAGACTTCATTAGACAATGAGATTGCACTTATGGTTAAAAAGTATTTTAGACCAATAAAAATCACTTAATGTAACTATGTGATTTTCCAAGCCACCAAACAAGCTCCACCCAGTTCATGAAACATTTTTAATCACAGCAGTTTACAATGCATAAATAAAACACACATAAGACATGTTCTTGTGAGGTCAGCTCAATAGTCAAGGCATCCACCCCCCCCCCACAAGCAAAACGCACAAGGTTCAACTCTTATGTGGGGTAGATAAATGGCTCGATATGTTCAATATTAGCAGCCAGCACTAATCCACAAAAACTAGCTTTTACAATTATAAGTTTGTAGTTAACATTGAATTTTGCTCCTCAGTAAAACCAACTTAAAAACATTTTTTTTATCTGTGTTAAGCCCTAAGTTTTAATAAACAAGCTATTGATACATTTTCATTTAAACCAGGCTGGAGATCTGCATTCAAATGAAGTTTCCAATAAAGTTCACGCTTTTCAAGGGTTAAAGGCCAAGGTCCACCTCTTTCATTCACTGCAATTTGTTCAAGTATGATGAACTGAAAACAGTAGGTAGGGTTTTGCTGTGCATCTTTGAACAGTGCACATGTATTTTTTCTGTTTTTAATATCATAAATATGATCATAGACTCTATCCTTGAGTTGTTTCTCTGTCTTACCATTGCAAAGGCATGTACATGCTGACAAAGTGCACAGTATATCACCCAGTGGAATATGCAATTTGTAGGGGGTGTGGTGGGCTGGATACAATATTATTTTTTGACCTATTGACTGAAATTTATTTTGACTTTACATATTTTAATAGGTTCATAGGTTCGTACTAGACTATCTGCCCTAGGGCATTTGTAAGCCTAGCCAGAGTGTGTTTGGCTTTCGCCACCCATTTTAAATTAATTTTGCTATGCCCTTTTTCGAGGTTAGTATACTGTGCCTCTGTCTAACAGTGACACAGAAGTGATACCCGGGGTAAACCTATGATCTCCCATCCACTCATCAAGATTCCTCTTGAAGAGAGCCAATGAGGGACTCTGCCTAACCTGGACTGGGATTTTATTCCAGAGTGAAGGGAGCCTCTGGGTTATGAATCTGTCCCTCCAGCATGTCCTATTTATTTCAGTGCTGAGGTTCAAGTCTCTCGAGCGCATAGCTCGATGGGATTTGGATTTTCTGAGGTGCAGCATGTCCATTAATTCCAGGTTGGACATGGCTTTATACGTCAGGCACAGATTGCCTCTGAGCAGGTGGTATGCCACTGAGTAGAGCTGGAGTTTCTTTAACCGGGCAGCATATGGCATCTGTTTCAGCCATTTGATCCTCTTGGTGAGGTACTTTTGGGGTCTTTCCAGTTGCTGCAGGTGTCTGGTAAGGTACATCCCAAAAGGGGCATTGTACTCAATTATGGGCTTGATGAGGGATGAGTAAAGAGGCATGATGATCTCCCCTGATCTAGATGTGAATCCCTTCATGATTAGGTGGGCTATATAAAATGTTTTTCTAACCACTTTGGCCACGTGGTTGTCAAATGAGAGATTGCTATCAACTTGGGTCCCCAGTTCCCTAATTACTTCTTCTGTACTTAATGGATTACCACCTATGTGGTAATTTGTGGGCACTTTGTTTTTGCCAAAGGGGATGACTATACACTTTTTGGTGTTTAGCTTGAGGCCATGGCTCTGGCACCAGTTGTCTGTTTCTATGAGGCCGTTTTGGAGGATGCTTGTGTCGGCTGGAGAGTCGATTATGGTGCCCAGTTTGCAGTCATCTGTGAACTTGGTCAGCCACAGTCCTTCCGTGTTGGCCTGTACCTCCGAGAAATATATACCGAACAAGAGAGGTCCCAGGACTGAGCCTTGTGGGATGCCACTTGTAACTGGTTTGGAATCTGACATGGCTTCAGCAATTCTAACCATGTGGGTTCTGTCCTTGAGCCAGTTTGCAACCCATCTAGTGACATAGGGGTTTATATTTAAGCTGGTGAGCTTATCTATAATGCCCAAGTGGGGTATTGTATCAAAGGCTTTTGCGAGGTCCAGGTAGGCTGTGTGGACCACCTTGCCCTCGTCAATGGCCTTGGTGACTGTTCCAAAGAAATCGACTAGGATTAAGAGGCAGGGTCTGCCCTTAACAAAGCCGAACTGGGTAGGATTCAGTGTCTGTAGGTCCCCAATATCTTTATTTATGAGGTCCATGATGATCCTTTCCATAGCTTTGCAGACCAAGCTAGTCAGGCTTATGGGGCAATAGTTTCCAGGATCCGTTGAGGCACCACCTTTGTGGAGAGGGACCACTGTTGCTGAACGCCACTCTTTGGGTACATATCCTGTAGTAAGGCTGAGATTGAACAGTAGTTTTATGTTTGGGTTTAGCTCTTCTTGGAGTTCATGTAGGACGCAGCTCGGGACACCGTCTGGTCCCATTGATGCTGGGTTTTTGCTTTGGAGAGGGCGGCTCTTACCTGAGCATCTAAGATGTCAAGGGGGCAGCACTCTGCTGGGATAGATATTTGCCCTTTTGGTGGGGAGGGGGGGAGAAGTTTGCACTGAACCTGTCAGCTAGGATGTTGGCAATATCTGTGGGTTCGGTGTATTTTTTGTCATTTGGGACTAATTCTGAACATATCTGGGGATTCCCACCCAGGTTCCTAACATAACTAAAGAAAGCCTTGTGATTATCCTTAGTGTCCTGTGCAATTTTTCTCTCAAAGCTGGCCTTAGACGATGTTATGAGTGCCTGTAGTTTTTTGCTAATACTGATCAGAGATGCCTTCCCTTTTGGGGATTTTGCTCTATCATGTAGTAGCTTCCTCCTTCTATTATATAGTTTGTTTATGGCTGGGGTCCACCAGACAGGACGTCTGCCTTTGGAGGATTGGGTCTTGGTTTTATTTGGGATTGCATGATCCATGCATTCCTGAAGGTGTTCATAGAATGCATTTATAAAGGATTCTGCAGTCTGGGCCGTATTTTCCACAGGCCTGGGGGCTTTGAAGGATTCCACCTTGGTTTTGGGGAGTGTGAAATTTGCTTTAGAGAAGTTTTTCACTGTGGTTTTCTGGGCAGGGGGTGGGGTCGGGATGTGAATATCCAGTGAGATTAGTTTATGGTCTGATCTTACCAGTGAGGGATACACTTCTGGTCTGGGGCATAGTGTCCCCATGTTGGTGATGATCAGGTCCAGTATGTTTTCCCCTCTTGTGGGAGTGGTAACAAGTTGTTCCATAGCATTTGAGTTTATAAATTCTAGGATCCTTTGGGCTAGGGTGTTGGAGCTAGAGTAATGCTCCCAGTCTATGTTTGGGTAGTTGAAGTCACCCAATATAATGGTGTTTGGAGAGACCTTCATATTTTCCACTGTTCTCAGAAAGGCTGAGTGGGGTTCCCGGGTTTGGGAGGGTGGTCTGTAGCAGGCTATAAACTGGAAGGCAGTTTTACCCACTGTAAGTTGCACATGGATAGTCTCTGATGCTTCGTGCTGTGCCACCAAGCTGGAGGTGTGGGTATCTTTGACGAATATTGATACTCCCCCTCCTTTTGTGGTTCAGTCCAAGTTTTGGGGCTTAAAGCATGGTATGAGGTATAACCTGGTAGTGCTGGGGTGCTCTCAGGAGCCTTGAACCAGCTTTCTGTTACTGCACAGATATCGATGTTCTCCATGCTAAGGAGAGTTTCGAGTGCATGCATCTTGAGGTTTAGACTTCTGGCGTTGAGTAGCATTACTCTTAGTTTCTTATCCCTTGTGATACCTATGGAGGTGGGTTTGTCTTTTGAGCCTTGCCTAAAAAAGGCACTATGGGGGTAGCAAGAGCCTTTGCCAATATCCAAAAGCCCAGGGGTGACAGGTGCAAGCCGTCCCTAGCGAAGCATCGTGGCTTGTCGAACATATCATCCCAGGATGACAGGCATTGGATCCCCTTTGAATGACACCAATACTTAAGCCAATTGTTGAAATTGATCATCTTGTCTTCATATTGTGGCATCATTCTTGGTGAGGGTAAGATGCTACTCAAGGTCAGGGTCATACTGGCCTGGGCTACATGCTCAGAGAGCTCCTCTATGTCTCTTTTCATGTAGTTCAGGGAGGTACATCTCAGGTCACTCACACCAGCATGGACAGTGACTGAATCATATTTGTACTTGCCTTACAGTGACCTGAGTGCTTGTCTTATGTGGCGGATCCTAGCACCCTACAGGCAGCTCACCATGACCTTTTCCTTGTTCAGCCTGGTGAGTGGGACGTCAGTGTGCCTGATGATAGAGTCACCTATTACAAGAGTATCAGGTGTGTTGTTTAGCCTTAAGGGCTGTGACTGTTCGGCACACTGGTATTGTGAGCTATGTGTTGCATGTGTTTTGTTTTGGGGTAGGGGTTGCTTGGGTGTCTGCTTTGGAGGTCTCTGCTGCTTAGGCAGATTTTTATTTAGAGCCTCTGAGTATGTTTTTGTGTGTTTATGTGTTTGGTTTGCTGTCATGGTAGGTCTATGTGAGACTGGAATTGTAGTGAGTGTGGTTTCCTTCTCCTCCTGACTGGTTACGCCAGTACTGAGTTGAGAGAGCTTAGCCTCCAGTTTGGCTATATGGTTGCATCTCTCGCATGTGTTGGAATTTGTTGGGAGGAGAGGTTGTCTGTGTACATGAGGCAGTTGTAACATTGCCTCAAGATTCCCAGATTCACCAGCTGGACCAGAGAGGAGATTGACAACTGACCTTTGGACATGCTAGAATAGTATTGGGAATTCCTTTATAATTGAAAAAAAGGGCCAATGGGGAACAAGATACTCAAGGGGAGTTTGTGAGGGTGTAGTGCTTTTAATTTTTTAATGCTGACTTATATAATTGCTTTAGTGAGCAAGTGCCAGGTAACTTAAATGCAATGTGTTACAGGTAACTTAAATGCAAAAACGACAAACAGTAACTATCTTTCAAGTGAAACAAGGAAATAAGTACAGTAAGCAATGCAGATATCACTAGGGATCCACAGAAGCGCTGAAAAGCTGTGTTTTAGGTGGAATTAGCATTTCAGGGAAATAACAAGCAAACAAACAACAAGCATACAAACAAAGCTAGATTCAGCAGGCCTGGATCTAGTCTATGCTACAGCAAACAAGGTGTACCAATTTCAGTAAGAAACAGATCAAATATGCAGCCTTTAACCAGAAATTCCCAGCTCAGAAGGGCAGAGTCCAGCCTCTCCTCCCACAAGAGTGCAGACCACAAACCTTCTTAACTCATTCCCTCCAGTAGAGCTCTTTTGAGTGTGTACCTTTAACTCCTAGTGGGCATGGCTTCAACATTTAAAAATTGAAGTTATCACCTTACATTTTTAACAAATACCCATTGACAGAGGTCATATATCAATACAATTGTGTTTGCTATCATGTATGCTTCAAGATAACATTTTCTGATACCTTGCATGTAACATGGTTTTGAAATTATTAATGCAAATATGAACAGGCAATATTTGACGCCTAGAGGAGCAGTAGGGTGTAACTGCAGAAATGCCTGGAGACGCCACTCAGCTGTAATGTAAAAATAACTGGCCTGAAGCCCAAGTGCTTAAACCAGAACTAATACACTTTTAGAATAACAGACACTGAGCCCTCAATCAGCAGTTCCCAACTTAGAAGGATGTAAGCTACCTGTCCTGCCACCACAGTGCAGGCCACAAACCTTCCTAATGTAAAACAACTGGTCTGAAGCCCAAGTGCTTAATCCAAAAGACTTAGAATGATAGCTACACTTTAATCAAGTTACTACCAAGCAGTAATAAATACAATTGAATACTTTAAAGAATGCCTGGATTAGTGCTCAAGTTATACAAACAAAGCTAAATTCAGCAGGCCTGGATCTAGTCTATGCTAATAAACCTATGTGTGTGTGTGTGTGTGTGTGTGTGTGTGTGTGTGTGTGTGTGTGTGTGTCTGTGTGCGTGTGTGCGTGTGTGTGTATATATATATATATATATATATATATATATATATATATATATATACAGATATGTGTGTAATATATATATATATATATATATATATTATATATATATATATCTATGTACACATGCACACACACACACACACACACACACACACACGCACACGCACACGCACACACACACACACACACACACACACACACACACACACACTAGGCTCTCATTTTGCTCTATTTTCTCAATTTCTCTCATTTAAAGACTCAGCAGTAAGTCACAAACAATTTAATACTGCTGATGTAAAATACTCTGAAGAATTTTCTAAGTTTAGACACTCCCATAACACTAATGCTAGTCATAAACTGAACCATAAATAAAAAGCTGGTCCTGTATATAGGATATGGCATTATCATTACTGTAATCATAGTTTCTGTTTGGCTTGAAAAATCAGCTTTGTATTTTATAGTGCCCTTTAGGTTTTTTGTCTATCCTTCGGCTTTTAGTGTAAGCCTTTCCCTTCTTTCTCTAGTTTTAAGCGTGGTTATTCCCTTCACGTGGTAAACCTTTTTCAACACTTTTAAGATAACAGTTAAACAGTTATATTGTAATACAGTTAAACAGTTGTTGCATAGCTCACTTGTTAGATAGTGAGTAGTTTTAGTAGAGTTTAATATTTGCTGGCTTAGTGCTTTAGTTCTATAGTTAAAATTTTAATTCCATTTGTTGTAATGGAGTTCTCCTGAAAGAGTAGAAATATTCTTAATGTTAGTGTGTTTATTGCTTATCCCTTACTATTCTTAATAACTTCTTGCTGTTAAAAATAATATTTTTCGTCCTCAATGGACAAGCAGACAAGTTTTAAAAACTGTTCAATGTGTAGGCAGAGAATACCACCATAGGATCTTCACAACCCTTGTGTGGTGTATTTGAGCATCCCCCATCTGTCTGTGGACTATGAGATGTGTGCAGGGTTTGAGAAAACTTAGCAGATAGGCAAAATAAATTAATTGTAAAAGGCCTCTTTCCACCAAATCTGGAGCTGGCAAAGTCAAAAAAGCTTTGGAGAAGTCATTTGGAAATAATGATTCAGAAGTAAAAGTATGCAGAATTGGTGGCTTCAACCTCCGCTCTGAAAGTTCTGAAGTTCAAAGCACCTATGGCCCACACCTCAACATACACTCTACCACTGGATCCAGAGCCTTGGATCATGACTCTCCCAGGAAACAGACATTTCAGATCAGTGCTGTCTATCTAGACCATCTCTGGCATTATCCATCAGATCCTTTATTTTTTATGAGAAGCTCAGATGCACATTTTGAATATATGATTCAGAAATTTCTGAGAACACCAATCAAGATGTGAGTCATTCCATCCCCTTTGGCTTAGCTGGCAGCCTAATTTGCACATATGCCTTCCCTCCAGTTTTGGTTCTGCTTGCTCCAGTGGCTTTGGATCCATCCTTCTATTGGATCTTGTGGCCTAGGTACATACCTTTCCTATAGCTTTGGAAACAGGGGTCTTGGATCTAATTCTGTCAACTCTTGTTTTGTAAGAGCAAATGCAGTCTTGGAGCTGAAGACTTGAGCCAGTAACTTTATCTTCTGCATAGGGGTCATCGAATTTGGCTCTGTTTTTGGTATCAGTGCCTTCAACATTTAAGACTTTGATTCCAATCCCCTCATCGAGGTCTTCAATCTTCCAGGCTTAGGGTGGTCCTCCAGCAACCATGATCTTGTCTCCAAATAGATGGTCATATCTGGCAGTTGGGAGGTAACTTGAGATCGGATGGAAGCAGTAGCAGCCTTTCAGGTGTTGGAGAGGATGATTGCCTTTATTAAGGCAGTAGATCCACAGGTCCCATCGGATGTGGTTCTATCCTGTGGTTCCCACTCTCTCTCTCTTTTATCCTCTTCTTTTTGGATGTCAACAGGCCACAGTCAGTCCATAAAATTCAAACCCTTTGCACAAAAGCAGATTTAGTCCTCTCAGGAGTCAGGTGATACCTCCCCTGCTGTTCCCAAGAACAGGATTTACAAGAGGAGGTACCCAGATACTCTGTTGGAGCCCTCCCCCCCACTTCAGATAGCCACTCAGAGGATTGGGAGGGCTCTCTAAAATTCCCACTGAAGGACAACTTTTTTGGCAAAATTTTAGAGTTAATGCACCAGAGGGTAGCCCTCTGTTGACTATAATTAGTGCTATCCATCAGGTTCTTTATTTATTTATCTATTTGCCGTTGTTTATTGGGAAGGTCCAATGGGCCTAGGTGAGCCCATTTTCTGTGGAGGCCTGGGGAGAAAAGCTCCACATAGATTAAATTATACATAATATGAAATAACACACTATGGAGTATTTACAGTCACAATATACACAGTAGTATGAGCAAACCAGTACAGAGTATTTGCATACGCAATACATGATATTATACAGTATCATAGATCATAGTGGTCACTACAAACAAATGGGAGGGCTGTAGTTGAGCCATTTACATTGTGCAATGCAATTAACAGTAATTGATGGAGTTAGTACAAATAGAATATCTGTTTTATGAATATTAACTCTTGAAGGTTTGCAGGCATGAGCAGTTGTGAAATTTAGAAAGGCAGGGCAAGTGCACATGTGGTCAGTTGTGGTAAATGAAAGATGGAAAAGTTATGCAAGTGTAGAGATGGAATAAGGTATGGGGTTGTAGAGGAAGGAGTGTTATACTGACGTGCACAACCAGTGAGATGAGAGGTGTTGTCTGAGGGCCTTCTTAAAGAGATCGGGATTGCTGGTGGTTTTGATTGAAGTTGGGAGGTCTTATAAGAGTGACTCAGAGGCAGACTTGGAATGTATCATGCAGAAATTTTTGAGAACTCAGCCCAAGATGGGAATTTTTTTATCCTATTCAGCTTTGAAGGCAGCTAGATCTGACCAGATTCCCCCTGCCCCAGTTTTGGTTCCTTTACCAGTCCACCTGTCAGCACCAGAAATTTCAGATCTGACTCCTTTGACTCCTCTATTTTCAGTTTCTCCAAGACTTTTGAGTTTCTAATACCATTACAGGAATGGACCCCATTCCTTAGTCAAAGTATGATAAGGTTCATGAAATCAGTATTGTTTCAATCTTTAATGTTAGCTGAAGACACTTGCAACGTATCCAGAATCGACTCCTTCTGCAATTCATATGGAGTTACATGTATCAGCAACATATCTAAATATGACTGTAAATTCTTTTTTTATGAGACCCATTGCTCCGACTATTATTGGAACTGTCTGGGTATCCTTCCACATTGTCCTTGTTTCTGCCTGCAAATCCTGGCATTTTATGACTTTGTGTTTCTCTGTACATAAAACACTGTAATCACTGGGTGTAGCAATTTCAGTGATCAATGCTACTTTTGTCTTCTTTTCCTGCGCTACCATATCTGGCTTTCTTGCATCTATTATCTTACTACATTAATATGCTTTTGAGTATATGAGCATTTTGCCATTAGTGTATCACACCCAGCAACAAGATTTACGATTGTTTCCAATTTGTTTTACAAAACCTACATTTGTCTGTTTCTCGGACATGTTCAATGAACTTTGCAAACCGATGTGAATGTAGTCCACTTTCCTGGGACACCATTATTAACAATTCATCTTTTTGTTTAAATTCACCTCTCCTTAACCATTCTTGCGCTAGACTGACATTAGGTCATTCCGGGAGTTTTCTATACTTGCAACTATATTTATACATTTTCCACATTTCTTGCCTTCTCATCTGATCCGTCACCTTATATTCTTTATTTTGTTTTTCTGTTACATTCAATTGCTGAATAAAAGTAAAAAATAAAACTGGCTAGACAGAGAATAAAAGCCAAAATATTTAATAAAAAATACTTAAAATGTTCACAAAAATACTAGTAAAACAAACAGGATGAGCGCTTTCATACTCAAGGGTACTTTGTAAGATCCATTCTTACATTAATTAACACTGCACTTATATAACTCAGTGTTCGAGGTCATGTGATTTTAACAATGGCTTAATGGGGATGATTTCATTTAACCCCTTGCCTGCATCAGCCCTTAACAAATGCATACATTTTATTTCTGTGCATTCAGTTCTTGTTTTTATGTCACCACCTCTCAGATTAATTGTGTATATTTCTAGCACCAAAAACTTGAACCAATGTTCACAACTTGTTGACAAGACATGTTTGAACAGTGCATTCCTATCATCCTTTCTATTGACAGCATCCACATGTTCTCTTATACGGTCTCTCAAGCAGTGGTTAGTCTTTCCCACATAGAAATTTTTGCAGATCAAATACCTATGTGGTAAGACCCTTTCTGCTATCATAGTCAAGTTTGAGGTTCCTCAGACATCCTCAAGTAGAAACCCAGAAGGACCTTGTTGAATCTGGTTCAGGAAGTCTAATCATCAGCAATTTGGCTTACCTTCTGACTGGGGCAGCCACAGCAGAGGATGACCATTCAATGAACACAGGCTAGAGACTGAAAGAGTCCACAGTACCAGGAATATGGTGTGGACTTTTTGGACAGAAGACTACAAAATCCATAAAGGTCTGCCTGATTAAACACTCCAGAGGCAGCCAGCGGTCATCTCTCCCTATACCCTGCTGTGTGGCAAGCCAACACAAAAGACAAACTGGTATGAGAAATAATATCCAGAGGCCATTCAGTACCCCACCCCATCAAACCATTGTCAGATGTTTAACTCAGCCAGGTAGAAGTGGCACAAAAAGAGAAATCCTCTCTTCTTGAAAAAAAAAAAAGCAATCCAATGGGCCCACCTAGACCATAGAGGTTATTTTTGATTCCAAAGAAATCTCAGGACCTCAAGCTCATTCCGGATCTCATCCTGTTGGACAAATATGTCCTAAAGACCTAATTCAGAATGGTCACAGCGCACTTGACTCTACCCTTTCTTGAGGCAAACAAATGAATGTGCTCTCTGGATCTCCGAGAGACTTCCTTTTGCATAAAGATTACAAAAGATTCAAGGGGATTTTTCCATTTTTGTATAGGGACCAGTGATTATCAGTCCAGGTTCTTGCCATCTGGGCTTACCACAATCCCCAGGGTATTCACCAAGTGCATGGCTATCATAGCAGCTCATCTACAGCTCAAGAAATACAATTTTTTTTCATATCTAGATGGATGGCTTCTTGCTGACACCTCGATGGAATCTGTTTCGTAAGGGCTACCTCTTAAAGTTTTGCAAATCTCTGAGAATGTCAATCAGCCTTCAATAGACCAATCTCTATCCATTTCAGAGAATAACATTCATAGGCTGCCATCTGGATACTACTCAGTCCATTATCTTCTTGCACCCAGGAAAAATTCAGACTTTGAAGTCAGCTGTTCATTCAGCCCTACTCAATCCCTTTCCTTCTGCAGCATTACCTCCAGGGGATATTGGGTCTTATTACCTCTTCAATACTAATGGTTTATTTTGCATATATCCACATTAGAATTTTGTAATGGCTCCTTCAAACTCAGTGGTTTCAGTGCTCTCATCCTCTTTTCAAGACTATCATAATAACTGATTCCTGCTGAAGACACATGAGGCGGTGGTTGTAATTTCCAAAAGTCCACTCAGGGAAACCTTCATACGTTCTGCCCTGGTAGTGATTCTAACCACATACACATTTTTCCTAAGATAGGGCTGGGGGTATTATGAGGGGAGAATTGTCCAAGGTCTAGGGGCAGACAAAGAGGCTAATACTCACATAAATGTCCTGGAACTTTGAGAGGTCTATCTTGTGTTGTAGGAATTTCACAACTACCATCTCAGGGGCATGCTAGCTGTCTAAACAGACAACATGACAAATGTTTGGTACATTAACAAGCAAGGAGGAACAAGATCTTACATCCTGTGTTGAGAACTGATGAGGATTTGTCAATGGATAATGGCATTGCATTGTTTTCTCACAGCAACACAAATCCTGGCACTCACTGCTTAAATGCTAGAGAAAAGAAGATGCAAGAAAGCATCTGTCTTTACCACATTGCGGCATTGATAGTTCTGAGTCTTTGGTAACAGACTGATTTTGATTCTGATGCAGGAATGATGTCAGAAAACATAAAACAACCATTAACTTGAGAACAATCATTATGACTTCTAGTTGATATATACCTCACTGATACTGTTATTTCTTTCACTGCTGCATTCTGCCACAGAACTAATCATGTATCCACCTTGCTGATTCACACCTGAGAACTCACTTTAAGTTGGCTAAGTTTTCTTCTGTACAAAAGGAGGTAAAGACGTGTAATAGCTCACATTATCCTGAGACACTGGACTTCACCAGCTGACCTTGGTTAACATTCAGTTAGAGCATTATATCATATTAATTAAAGACGTGTAATAGCCCACATTATCCTGAGACACTGGACTTCACCAGTTGACCTTGGTTAACATTCAGTTAGAGCATTATATCATATTAATTAAAGACATGTAATAGCCCACATTATCCTGAGACACTGGACTTCACCAGCTGACCTTGGTTAACATTCAGTTAGAGCATTATATCATATTAATTAAAGATGTGTAATAGCCCACATTATCCTGAGACACTGGACTTCACCAGCTGACCTTGGTTAACATTCAGTTAGAGCATTATATCATATTAATTAAAGATGTGTAATAGCCCACATTATCCTGAGACACTGGACTTCACCAGCTGACCTTGGTTAACATTCAGTTAGAGCATTATATCATATTAATTAAAGACGTGTAATAGCCCACACTATCCTGAGACACTGGACTTCACCAGCTGACCTTGGTTAACATTCAGTTAGAGCATTATATCATATTAATTAAAGACGTGTAATAGCCCACATTATCCTGAGACACTGGACTTCACCAGCTGACCTTGGTTAACATTCAGTTAGAGCATTATATCATATTAATTAAAGACGTGTAATAGCCCACATTATCCTGAGACACTGGACTTCACCAGCTGACCTTGGTTAACATTCAGTTAGAGTATTATATCATATTAATTAAAGACGTGTAATAGCCCACATTATCCTGAGACACTGGACTTCACCAGCTGACCTTGGTTAACATTCAGTTAGAGTATTATATCATATTAATTAAAGACGTGTAATAGCCCACATTATCCTGAGACACTGGACTTCACCAGCTGACCTTGGTTAACATTCAGTTAGAGCATTATATCATATTAATTAAAGACGTGTAATAGCCCACATTATCCTGAGACACTGGACTTCACCAGCTGACCTTGGTTAACATTCAGTTAGAGCATTATATCATATTAATTAAAGACGTGTAATAGCCCACATTATCCTGAGACACTGGACTTCACCAGCTGACCTTGGTTAACATTCAGTTAGAGCATTATATCATATTAATTAAAGACGTGTAATAGCCCACATTATCCTGAGACACTGGACTTCACCAGCTGACCTTGGTTAACATTCAGTTAGAGCATTATATCATATTAATTAAAGACGTGTAATAGCCCACATTATCCGGAGACACTGGACTTCACCAGCTGAACTTGGTTAACATTCAGTTAGAGCATTATTTCATATTAATTAAAGACGTGTAATAGCCCACATTATCCGGAGACACTATACTTCACCAGCTGACCTTGGTTAACATTCAGTTAGAGCAATTTATCATATTAATTAAAGACGTGTAATAGCCCACATTATCCTGAGACACTGGACTTCACCAGCTGACCTTGGTTAACATTCAGTTAGAGCATTATATCATATTAATTAAAGACGTGTAATAGCCCACATTATCCTGAGACACTGGACTTCACCAGCTGACCTTGGTTAACATTCAGTTAGAGCATTATATCATATTAATTAAAGATGTGTAATAGCCCACATTATCCTGAGACACTGGACTTCACCAGCTGACCTTGGTTAACATTCAGTTAGAGCATTATATCATATTAATTAAAGACGTGTAATAGCCCACATTATCCTGAGACACTGGACTTCACCAGCTGACCTTGGTTAACATTCAGTTAGAGCATTATATCATATTAATTAAAGACGTGTAATAGCCCACATTATCCTGAGACACTGAACTTCACCAGCTGACTGTGGTTAACATTCAGTTAGAGCATTATATCATATTAATTAAAGACATGTAATAGCCCACATTATCCTGAGACACTGGACTTCACCAGCTGACCTTGGTTAACATTCAGTTAGAGCATTATATCATATTAATTAAAGACGTGTAATAGCCCACATTATCCTGAGACACTGGACTTCACCAGCTGACCTAGGTTTACATTCAGTTAGAGCATTATATCATATTAATTAAAGACGTGTAATAGCCCACATTATCCTGAGACACTGGACTTCACCAGCTGACCTTGGTTAACATTCAGTTAAAGCATTATATCATATTAATTAAAGATGTGTAATAGCCCACATTATCCTGAGACACTGGACTTCACCAGCTGACCTTGGTTAACATTCAGTTAGAGCATTATATCATTTTAATTAAAGACGTGTAATAGCCCACATTATCCTGAGACACTGGACTTCACCAGCTGACCTTGGTTAACATTCAGTTAGAGCATTATATCATATTAATTAAAGACGTGTAATAGCCCACATTATCCTGAGACACTGGACTTCACCAGCTGACCTTGGTTAACATTCAGTTAGAACATTATATCATATTAATTAAAGACGTGTAATAGCCCACATTATCCTGAGACACTGGACTTCACCAGCTGACCTTGGTTAACATTCAGTTAGAGCATTATATCATATTAATTAAAGACGTGTAATAGCCCACACTATCCTGAGACACTGGACTTCACCAGCTGACCTTGGTTAACATTCAGTTAGAGCATTATATCATATTAATTAAAGACGTGTAATAGCCCACATTATCCTGAGACACTGGACTTCACCAGCTGACCTTGGTTAACATTCAGTTAGAGCATTATATCATATTAATTAAAGACGTGTAATAGCCCACATTATCCTGAGACACTGGACTTCACCAGCTGACCTTGGTTAACATTCAGTTAGAGCATTATATCATATTAATTAAAGACGTGTAATAGCCCACATTATCCTGAGACACTGGACTTCACCAGCTGACCTTGGTTAACATTCAGTTAGAGCATTATATCATATTAATTAAAGATGTGTAATAGCCCACATTATCCTGAGACACTGGACTTCACCAGCTGACCTTGGTTAACATTCAGTTAGGGCATTATATCATTTTAATTAAAGACATGTAATAGCCCACATTATCCTGAGACACTGGACTTCACCAGCTGACCTTGGTTAACATTCAGTTAGAGCATTATATCATATTAATTAAAGACGTGTAATAGCCCACATTATCCTGAGACACTGAACTTCACCAGCTGACCTTGGTTAACATTCAGTTAGAACATTATATCATATTAATTAAAGACGTGTAATAGCCCACATTATCCTGAGACACTGGACTTCACCAGCTGACCTTGGTTAACATTCAGTTAGAGCATTATATCATATTAATTAAAGACGTGTAATAGCCCACATTATCCTGAGACACTGGACTTCACCAGCTGACCTTGGTTAACATTCAGTTAGAGCATTATATCATATTAATTAGAAAATACTGTCCATTTACGTTTGATCATCCAGTCTGATAGATCTTGATGACCTCATGAGCAGCCTCTCGTTCATCTTCAACAGAATGAAAAAAATGAAGATCAGACTCAGGGTGTTCACAGGTATGTAGCACCTGACTATACTAACTGCTATAAAGTGATCCTAGTGTAGTCAGCTCAGGATGTTCATCATTCACACTGCCTCAGTGGTATATGACGTCTTCGACTGCACAAACCCACTATGGCAACTTTTAAGAGCTCAGAATCCCCTCCTCTTACTCTCTGTGACATAGGAGTCACCACACTTCCCCCATCTGGGGAAGCCTACCCCGTCACACAAATCGAGTTACCTAGTCTTTTAGTGGCAGCAGTGGGACTCACACAACTGAATTTCCCAACAGCCTGCATTGGTGGATTACAGATTCTAGATTCAGATAAGATCCTATTGGGAACTTCCCTTCTTCTTTTTATTAAGTACTTTAAATGTTTTTCTATTTTATTATAAAAATGTATTTATCTCTCTCTCTCTATCTGTATCGGTCTATCTATCTATCTATCTATCTATCTATCTATCTATCTATCTATCTATCTATCTATCTATCTATTGTGTGTCTGTGTGTGAGTGTGTGTGTGTGTGTGTGTGTGTGTGTGTGTGTGTGTGTGTGTGTGTGTGTGTGTGTGTGTGTGTGTGTGTGTGTGTTAACCTTTTAATTTAATATTCTTGCTGTTTAGTAATCCTGTTAATTCCTCTGGTAATTCTAACTTACTACTGTGTTGAATGTATTTATGCTTAATACTGATTTTAAGCAGTTATGGGGATTTTTTTAGAGTTTTATGACTTCTGCTGGAAAATTGGATTCTGCGGTGTCAATTGAACACTAGGCCTCTTGTTTTTGTTGTTTATCTGCTTCATGTGGAAGGTTTGTTGGGAAAATATTGCACTTTTTGTTCTTCATTTCTATATTTACTAATGATTTTCCACTTCTCTTGTTATTTTTATAGCTAAATCATGATTCCACTACAAATTACTTTATTTTCATTTTCTGTGGAGATTTTATTTTTCATGTATGACAAAGGAATCTCTAAGTAAATGCTTATTTATGATGTTTTAAAATGTTTCCATTTTATTTAAGGGCATACATTTGATTTTTTGTTGGTATTTGCACAAGTGATCTTTACTTGGTCCAGTGACTGTATGTGCAGTTGTTTTCTACATCATGCAGATTGTACCGCAAGGCTTAGCACAATTTAAACTATTTCTGCTATATTTTATGCAGTCTATACTTATTTGCTATGTGAGCAACATAGCTTATTTTTTCTATTATTGTTGCCTCTATTTTTCCCCCCAAAAATCCTTTCCACCTGATACAAAATAAATAAATTATTTATTTAGAAGCAACGTTTTCAAGAAACAATCTCTTTCTCAGTGACAGAATATAATCATTAAGTAACACACATCCTGAGATTCAATAAACTCTGTGTAGGCTTTGTACAGAGACTACATGGAGTTTACTTGCTAGAGCGATGATGTACAGCATGCAGCATGCAATGCATATTAATGAGGAGTGGCATACCTAAGCTAGGTTTCATGGCTCAGAACCGAAGCTCCAAAGGTGGTGGTGTTTCCATATTCATAAAGGATGTGCAGGAGACTGGACCACAATACATAATGCATCTGAGATACTTCAGGTGCAGCTAACACATATTTGATAAGGTGCAGCTAACACATATTTGATAAGGAAAATATCTGGACATCTTGGGAATATCTGGACAGTTGAGAAGTATGAATGTGTTGTTGTTCATGAAACCTTGTAAAAAAACATGGATAGCAATTTCATGTAAGGCAGACCACCTATGGTGTGTGGATTTGTGTAGAATGCCACAATGATCTCCAGGCCTTTACAAATATCTGTCATACTGTTAGTGCAGCACATCTGCACAGCATGCAACATAATGGGAGGACAAATAACCACTAATATTGACATATTTGACATACATTTCACACAGGAATGTGTTAGAATGTAACAGTCTCAAACTCTTAGATTGAGAAATGTTGTCAAAGCCATAAAAATTGAGGGACAAAGGGCCAGAACTAGGGACAGATTTTTAATATTGCACTTCTAAACATAGGAAGTAGATAGAATATTGAAGTTGTACATTAGCATGAACTTTCTGAACAGCATGAAGTTTGAAACTTAAATTCCAGTCATCAGTTTCAGACTGAGCTGTGAAATGACATGCCAATGATTATCTAGGAAAAAAATGTTATAAGGAAAAGATCACAAATATGAGACAAAAACTCAACATTATGCAAAAATGAGGACAGAGAGGTACACACTCAAATGTATGTAATATTGAGTCACATCAGTCCAGAGATCATCCCAGTGATATGGCAGAAATTCACATATTTGATAAGGAAAATATCTGGACATCTTGGGAATATCTGGACAGTTGAGAAGTATGAATGTGAATTGAGTCACATCAGTCCAGAGATCATCCCAGTGATATGGCAGAAATGCACATATTTGATAAGGAAAATATCTGGACATCTTGGGAATATCTGGACAGTTGAGAAGTATGAATGTGAAGCATATGGTCCAAACATAGTACAGGACAGTGTACCTACAGTGTAGTGTATTGTGATATCCCATTCCTGGCATTTTGTACTGAAGCTGTGTTAATGATCTGTAGCAGGACATGTGACTGCCATGTAAAATAAAGACCAAATTACCACTGTAACAGCTACAAACAAATGCAATCTGAGGGTCATGCTGCTCAATGCTAGAAGTCTAAATCTCAAAATGCACTCGCTCAAAGCACTCCTTAAAATGGAGAACATCAACATTTGTGCTGTAACAGAGACCTGGTTCAAGGCAGCAGAAAGCACCCCTGCACTACCAGACTATAGCTCATTCCACACCTTTCGGCCCCAGGACTTGGACCGAAGCTCCAAAGGTGGTGGTGTTTCCATATTCATAAAGGATGTGCAGACCTCCAGACTGGTAGCCCAACATAATGCATCTGAGATACTTCAGGGGCAGCTAACATTGGGTAAGACAGCTATTCAGGTTGTAGCCTGCTATAGGTCCCCAACCATGTCCCAAGACTCAAACTCCACATTCCTAAGCATCCTGGAGAATATTTTGGTCCAACCTAACACTCTCATATTGGGCGATTTCAACTACATCTCCATTAACTGGGAAAACTACTCCTCTACCAATACACTTGCCCAACGCTTTCTGGAATTCATTAATAAGCCCCTTATCTGCCCTAAATTTATTAATCCATCTCAGTTCAGATCTCTCGTTATTATTGCTGAAATCTCCTAACCTGGAATTCTCCTGATGTGTTTCAGTCACTAAAAACATAAACCTATGTGAGGTACCTTCCATTTCAGTGTGTTTGGTGAAAGCATTCAAAACATTATGAATGCGAACATTATACACATATTCTCTGATCCTTTCCCTTAGGGTTCTGTTAGTCTTGCCTATATATATAAAGATGTACAGATTAAACAATAGGCAAGATAAATCACATTTCTAGAGCCTTAACCCTAAACTCATATCTCACACCAGTATCAGGGTGTATAAAGCAATTACTGCTGTCAACAAAGTCACAATAATTATATTTACCACAGGGAAATGTGCCTGCTGCAACTGTATTAAACATATATTCATTCTTACCTAGAGATAGCGTAATATTCTCTTGAAGGATTTCCTGTTTTTGAAATAAAAGTGAGGTGTCCCCCCCAACTACCTCCTTAATTCTGTCATTTGTCAAGAGGACTTGCCAGTGTTTCTTAAAGACATCAGCAACCAAATTAACATTGCTGGTATAGAATAGAGGGACATAAATATGCCTGCTCTCACTGACTACCTTTACTTGTGGATCAGACCAAAGAGAAAAAATAGGGTTTGCCCCGACTTCCTCAAATGACCAATCTGAGATAGGCTTGAGTTAGTCTCCTCACTCTTATAACTTCTCTCCAGAAGGTTACACTTTAGCTTACATAGATCATTATGAAAACCTACTTTACTAGTATTTAATCTAGACATACACATGCCTTGACCTTTAACCACATTCTTAAGAATATGGTTGGGATCATGCTGCATCTGTGTAACAATGACTTCCTGTGGCAATCTTTCCTATTCAGACTTGTACCAAAAGATAAGTCCAGTAATCTAGGAATTCTGATGTCTAAAACTTCAATGGACATCTTAGAATGTTTAACAGAAAACTTAAAAAATGATGTGATAGAGTGTAAATATTCAACAGACTCTAGTAAATCATCAGTAGATCCAGTTCATAAAATAAAAATATCATCGACAAAGTGGCAATAAAAATTAATGTATGGAGAAAAGCAAGGAGCAGTAAAAACACATTGATTCACCCACTGGGCTAGTACCATGTTGGTGTGGCTATTGGCACAAGAATCACCCATAGCTACACCAGCTATTTGCAAGTAGTATATTAAATCAAAAACAAACACATTATTCTCAAGTACTATCTCAGTAAATAAACACACTTAATCAATCTGATGCAAAGGCTGTTATTCTTGCAACCTATTCCAGTGAATAAGAAGAGCAGCACTTAAAGTTTGTACCTATTTTTGGACCTTCCTCTCCCATTATTTTTGGCTTTGTTCAGATTTCTTGAGCTAAAAGGTTGAAAGTTATGTCTACCACCAACATGAAAATTTAGGGTGGAAGAAAGAAACAATTACTGACACATTAGGCATACCAGTCCCAATCTATTTCCATAACAGATTAATTCTTATTGTAAACAAATATTGCCCTTTTGCTTGTGGAAGTCAGTGCTTGTAGGCAGTAAAGCAGAATCTCACTGCATAAAGTACACATAACATTAGGAAAGTTATTCATTATATTAATTATACACACCAAGAGGAAAGGATCTTATTACAATGTGTACATGGCACTAGAAAAATAAATTTCTTAAGCAGTTTGCAACATTCTGCTAATTCTTTCGCAGACAGAGCTTATTTTACTTAGTTGTTGACACTGTGAATCCACTAGGCTCAAATTAATCTTTTCAGGGGCAACTCAGAAGTACTGTTTGAGTAAGTGACTTGCACAATCTTGACATAACAGACAAATAAAGACCAAATGACTCAAACCTACATTAGTACAAGAAGCTCAAACAGCATTTCACAGCCTTAAATCTCTGCACTAGACTGCTAAGGTAGCAACAATGATAACAGAATCTACTTTCCTTCATAGCCAGATGCATAACGAGGTGAGTTAACATACAGGATCCTATCAATCATTTCTTCGCTGCATGACTGTGTGTGTGTGTGTGTGTGTGTGTGTGTGTGTGTGTGTGTGTGTGTGTGTGTGTGTGTGTGTGTGTGTTGGAGATTGTATAATATATATATATATATATATATATATATATATATATATATATATATATGGGTCCCTATCAGTTGACCATATGATCGAATTTTTGAAAACTCAAAGCTTTTGATTGGAGTTTGTGGTACATTGATGACTGAGAAATGTATCCTTTTCCTCACTGTAGTGCACTCTTGGAGTAGGTATATATAATTTGCAAGGGGGTGTGGAGGGTAGATTTTTGTGTTTTTTTTTTTTTTTTTTTTTTTGATGTTCGAGTTTTTGGAAACTCAATCTTATGGTCTGTTTGATATTTATTTATTTTACATTTGTTTAACAGAAAAGTCTGACTGGGATAAGACCCATTTTCAGCATATGCCTGGAGAAAAGCTCCACATATAGAGATTATACAAAACTTATACAAGAAATTATGCAAAACATACAAGAACTTATACAAAAAATATACAAGACATGTACACCAGAAATTATTCTCTGCTGTTATAGCTGA
This sequence comes from Protopterus annectens, assembly GCF_019279795.1. NCBI lineage: Eukaryota > Metazoa > Chordata > Ceratodontiformes > Protopteridae > Protopterus > Protopterus annectens. The sequence goes on from NC_056728.1 coordinate 1,354,912,480, forward strand.
CATTTGTAGTATATGATCATATGATATAATTGCTTGTAGTGTAGACCTTGTAGTTTCTCAAAGTAAGCTGAGGAAGGGTTCGTAGGAGGAAATGGATAGAAAAGGATGACGTCAGAGATTATCTAGACATGAGAGAAAGCATAGATTGAGGTGGTTAGGGAAGAAGAAAAAGTATGACCAGAAACTATTAAAACTAGTTAGCCTGAAGTAGTACAGGAGCAAAGCCAGGTGCCACTAAGATAATGTTTAAGAATCTTTTTGAATTGTTTGGCATTTATGTTAGTTCTGATGCCGTGAGGTAGTGAATTCCGCCTTGTTGCTACATGATGAGAAAATTGGTAATCCCCTGCTGCATTAGTGGATTTGAACACTTGTAGTAGAGATTTATTTGTTGACTGAAGACTTTGATTTGTGGTATGGGACTGGAGAATATTTAGAAGGGCAGGTTTTTTTCAGGTTGATATACTAGTTTGTGTGCTAAGCTTAATTGATTATTGGATTGAAGTTGCGGGAGTTGTAACCAGAAGAGTTTTTTAAGGAATGACAGCGGTGGGCATGATGTGGGCAGTCAGTTGCAAATTTAGCTATTTTATTGTAGCATGTTTCAAGTTTGATTAAATCTGTCTTTTTAAGGTTAATGAGAACTGGTGAGGCATACAGAAGTGTTGATAGAAGATGGGTTCTAGCAATGGCAATCCTAGAGGTGCTAGTTAGATACTTTTTATTTCTGTAAAGGGTACCCATTTTTTTGTGCACTTTCTTAATTGTTTGTGCTATACGTAGGTCAAATCTTAGGTTGTTATCTAGTATTACTCCTAGTAGTTTTGTTTGTGAATCGCCATTAATTTTAGTATTATTTCTAGCTGTGATGTAGAAGGTGCTGGGGGTAGGTTCTTGTGGGTTGGAAGATAATGAGTTCTGCTTTATTGGGGTCGAGTATGAGCTGATAGTTAGAAAGCCATAGCTCTGTATCTGAAAATGATTTTTGGGTTATATCACGGAGGTGTTGCAGGTTATTAGCGGTGCATATAAGTGTTCTGCATATTGGATAGTTGAAGCCAGTGGGGTAGCACTATGGAGGTTGTTTGTAAAAATACTGAAGAGTAGCAGCTCAAGAATTGAGCCTTGAAATACTCTTAGTGTGATGGGAGGAGGGGGAGATAGGACATTAAGCCATTTTACAGATTGTGTATTTAATAGTTTGGGGTGGAGACCATAACAAAGACCTTGGACATGTTTAGAAAGACTGCATAGACTATTTTACCATTGTTTCTGAGGTGGCTGATGGTATTGATGAAACTGAGGAATGCAGTTGTGGTACTATGATGGGGCCTAAAACCATGTTGACATGTTGCTAGCATGTTGATGAAGGTAAGACAATGAATCAGATGAGAGTGGATACATCTTTTGAGGAGTTTAGATAGTGGAGAGAGAATGGTGATCGGTCTGTAGTTAGTCAGCTCTGTAGAATTTCCATGTTTGTGTAAGGAAGGGGATAATGTGTGCGATTTTCCATATTGCTGGGACATGTTGTTCTTCTAAGACCCTGTTAATAAGGATTAAAATTGTATAAAATATGTAACTACAAACTGAAATCCACACAGTGCTCAACAAGGTAAAATTCAGCAAATAACAGAAGAAACCAAGTCAGTCAGTTAGCAGCAAAGCAAACACCTTTGAATCCACAGAGATAAAATCCACAAGTGATGGTTAAGCGCTTTCATCTGACATAACAGACATCTTCAGACATCTTCAGAACTAAGTTGCTCAATCAAATTAACAATTAAATAGCAGATCCGGTGCTTACACGCCCTTCTTGTAAGCCAATACATTTGCTTCAGCATGCTGGTCTTAAAGCACTTTTTTCAACAAATTTAAAATGTATTTAAAATGTTCCTAAAACACACGAAAACATATTTTTGCTAAAAACAAAATATTAAACTTGTTGTGCCCTTCTTTTTAACTCACTAACAATTGAAATGCTCTCATTTAGTCCTGGCGGATAGGTAGCATCAAATTTAAGCTGCCATTTCATTTCTATATGCAGCAATCTACTTTCTCAGTCCCCAGTGATATTTTCCATGAAGTACAATATACAGAGTATCTAGCTAACACACTTTTACTGTCCTTTTTCTTTATACTGTACACATGCTGATAAATTCTTTGCTTCAATGAATTAATAGTTGTTCCAATATAAAATCCATCGCATGTGCAGCAGGTAACTAAATAAATAATCCTTTGTGCATTGCAATTCAACACTTTTTGTCTATTCCATACTTTTATTTTCCTCAGCACTTCGCCATTCTTTTCCAGGTTAATAAACTTACAATAAGAACAGTGCTCACATCTTCTAGTTAAAGGAATGCCACCCCTATTTCCGGTACTTTCCAGTAGTCCTTTAACATTTGTCATGTTTCTATATGTAAATGTCCGTCTAGTATTGAATAACCAACAAATATCACTACCTGTTTGTAATAATGTCCATTTTTATAATTTTTTTTTTCAATTTCCTTAGAGTCAGTGGTGTAGTGCATTACCATATTGTTACCCAGTTGGAAACTGGAACTGCTAGTCCTAGTCACAGAATTTTCCTGACAGTTAAAACCAAACTTAACGATGGGTGCAAATTTGTTCTGCCTGCCTGTCCAGACCTCAGTAATGATTTTATCCAACAAGTCACTTGGGTACCCTCTTTCTTTGAACATTTCTCTTAAAACTGAGAATTCCCTTAAACATTGTGAATTCTCAGATGTAAGCCTAGAAACACGAATCAACTGACTCTTCACAATACCTTTCTTTTCATACATGGGATGACAACTCGAAAAATGTAGAAATGTATTTCAGTAAGTAGGGTTTCTAAAAATCTTTGTGACCAATGAACCTTCCCTGTTCTTGGTTATATTAATATCAAGGTAATTAATACTCATCTCATATGAAAATTCCAGAAATTCAGTACTTTTCCTGCATAAAATCTACAAACATGTTCAATTGTTCACTGGTACCTGTCCAAATAAAAAAACAAATCATCCAAATATCTATGATATGTGAGACAGTATTTAAATAACGATGTCTTAAACAATAAATGCAGTTCCCACCATAACATCACCGCATTTGTAAATAATGGGGCGCAGGCTGCACCCACTGTTATGCCCTAGTTTTGTCTGTAAAATTCACCTTCAAAACTTATCAAATTGTTGTTCAGTACTATATCCATAAAAGAAACAACCATTTCTTGTTCACTCATATCTAGTCTACTAAATTCTGATATTATATCTTTAAACCAAGTTAAACCCGCATCCTGTGGTATTACAGTGTACAAACTATGTACATCACATAGAACCAGCAAAGAATGTTAAGGTATAATAACTGGTTTTAACTTATTCAGCAAGTCCCATGAGTCCTTAAGCACATGTGGAAATGATTCAAAAATGTGCTTCAACCTACCATCCACATACTTGGCAAGTGGCTGAGTAACTGAACCCTTGCCAGAAACAATTGGACGCATCGGTGGGTTCCCTGTATTAGTATGAATCTGAGGTATCCCAAAAATTTTTGAAACTGTAGGTCTTTCCACATGCAAATATTCATACAGTCAGTGACCTAGGAATCTGATCAAATAACAGTAGTTCATCTAAAACAATCTTAATAGATGTGTATGCCAAGTTAATTTCATTGAGCGAAACTTGTTCATAAACTTCTACGTCGCTCAATAATTCAGTCATATGGCCATATCATTACTATCCATATCATTACTATGCAGCAGAGAAACATGGCTGATCTGACCATTACAGTTTATCTAATACCACTATAAGGCCATATACAGTGATGTTGAAACGTCATTGTGTAACACTGGCACATGTTGAAGTGGTGAATAAAATGTACCATCCATCACATCAGACTGAGAGAACACTCTTTGGGCTGTCTTAATCACTCACACACCTTATTGTAAAACTAAACTCACTGGGATACTGCAAGTGCACTGTCTGAGCAGAACATCACTGATGGCTCTTTACTCAGTTCATTGATAGCTTGTGACACTTGCTAATCATCAACCGTTACCTTACATACCTTTGCTTTAACCTTCCCTAAGTTGCTTCACTCCTCCCACACATTCTCTTCATCTAAGTCTGTATTGTCTGATACCTGCCTAATTAGATTTCCTTTCATCTGTTGTTGACATTGTCACTAAGGTTCATTGTGTGCCTATACTTTTTTGACACCTGTTTATGCTGATCTATTATAGTTTGCAGTCACTCACATAACTCAGATCAATGTACCTACTAATTACACAGTTTTACCTCTGTTTTAAGCTTACACCCACTTTCTAACCTGATATCTGCATGTATGAATTGACAGGTATGCACTGACTGTCACTTCAATACATACAAATGATAGGCTCCTCCCATAGCACAGGCACATGTCCCATTTATAAGTTCAGTTGTCTGTGCAAAGCATCATGTACCTCTCTTTTTTCACTACAATGAATTTTCCCAATAACAGATTTCAGTCAGTGCCTATTATTGCAATTGTAGCAAGTAGCTTACTAGTTTGCCTTTTTCTTTCCTACCTCCTAACAGGTCAGCTGTTTATTTAATTTACTTTCTCAAGACAGTCTAATAAATTACAGTATGGGATTATTGCAACCTAAAACCAAAAAAAAAAAAAAACAGCTACTTGATTAGGACTGAGAAAATGCAGGGGCCTAATAAGCTTTAAGTTGCCAGATCAAATAATAATTAAAATGATTTACATTATTTATCTACATTGCTACATAACATACCAAAAGCCATATGACATGCCAACTTTGCTTTTGCTTAAAAGAGTTAATGTCCAGTCTAAATTCTAGTCCCAAAAATATCTTCTTATCACTGTATGATAAAATGATAAAGAAAACAATAAACAGGTCCAAAATGAACAAAGTTGCACCATCTAAATTCAAGAGATCACAGAAACAAAATTGTCAGTCTCAGCAAACCATGTAACATAGTTGTTACTGGGGTTTGTTTATAGCCATTTCCTTCTGACGAGGACATGCTACCAGAGTAATTACGAAACAGACAGCTACAACAGTTGCTTAACATCAGCTATTACTTTATATGTCTTTGTCACAGTCTTCCCTGGGGCTCCTTCATTCCTCCCATTCCTTACTTTCTTATCCCTCTATGTATGCTCGAAAGCTTCTCATTATTTATTCATCATTTTTCATTTATGGATGCACTCGTTAAGACTGTGTTTGCATATAAAAAAGTCATTCTTGTGCATACGATTCTCAACCTGCAGCAGTCATGGGAATGGGCACACAAACAACATTTCTTATCGCAGAAGGTAGAAAACACATTTAGATATGTCTTGTTCATGAACATATGAAATATTCATTAACTGTGCTCCAAGACATTCCAGAGTTAGATTTGTACCCAACTGTAAGATCAGAAGATATTCTGATACATGATATTAAGGACAAATCCATTAACAAACTCTGCAATCCCATCTGAACCCCTGTAGATTTCAAGATCTCCACTCTTCTTATTAAAGAGAACAAGTGTCTCATAAGCTCTGTTAATTTCTTATATTGCACATAATATATTTGCAGATGGCACCATGCTGGCCTTGACCAGTGACTCTCATATATCATTTCTTGCTTTCTTAAAGCAAGCACCTGTGCATTAATATGCTAAGAGCATTGTTACAGAGTGTCAAATGTGACAAGCAATTCACTCACGTGCCCAAAGGATTATTTACTCTGATGATGACGTGTCTTTCTTTAACAAGATCTACATGAAGATGCTGATCAGACTTGGTCATATTAAAATGTCAGGATCACAGAAATTCCCAGCCTTGAATAACCTTTACCAGCAGTCATCCTGCCCACACTTGTAAAATATGTTACAAATTCAGGGCAGCAGTTCTCTCAAAGCATCTACTTGTTAAATAATTTATCCAAGGAAATCATTAGAGAAGACAAAGTATATCTTATTAACTTTTCCAAACAATACTATCACTGTCTGAAGGAATTCTAGATGGGTATTAACGCTGTTCTGAACTCCAATTCATACAGAGCTACAG